>NC_036452.1:1918398-2222460 GCF_002775205.1 Xiphophorus maculatus
AAACAATGGCAGTCAGATAACGAGTCACCTTCCTCCAAGTGCTTTCACTCTGAGTTTTCACTACATCAGCTGATCTTCACATGCAGTTATAAAGACACACACACACACACACACACACACACACACACACACACACACACACACACACACACACACACACACACACACACACACACACACACACACACACACACACACACACACAGCAGATAATCTGAGGAAAACAGAAGCTAAATGAAGAATATTTCCTGCCAAACCAGAGGAAGTGATGAGATTAAAATCCACTCGGTTGGACGGAAAACGTTTTGTTCAGCTAATTTAGGAAACGCAGATACGGAAGTACGAGCAGCTCAAATGTTTACTGATGATGAGCAACACGATGAAGATTATTACACACTTTTATTTAAATATTTGTTTCTTCTACTTTCACTTTCATTCAAAACTTTTCTTACGACAACATGTAACACGTTCACTGTAAATAAACAAACTAAACCTGGATTGGAGAGACTGATCAGTGTGGAAAGATGTTCAATTATTTATTATTTAACCTTAAGAAGAATTTACTGAATGCAGATAAAACTATTTATTAAATTTTTTACTGTTGATGGGATTTTACCAACACTTTCTGGCATGAGCAGCTCAAATTTGTATTTTTTAAATAACAGATCCTTAAATTTTGTTAACAGCTTCTAAAACCTGCAAACCGAACCTACACTGCAAAAACACAAAATCTTACCTAGTATTTTGGTTTAGTTTCTAGTGAAAATATCTTATTACACTTGAAATAAGACAAAACTAACTTTTCAGTAGGATATAGATTCTAAATAAATAACTCCTTAATATTGATGAAAAATACTAGATCCAATGCAGATTATTTCACTTACAAATTAGGAAAAATGTCTTGTTATAAGTGAAATAATCCGCCAGTAGAACTAGAACTGGGTTGCTAGGCGACGGGCTGGGCTTGGCCGGGTTGCTAGGCGACGGGCTGGGCTTGGCCGGGTTGCTAGGCGACGGGCTGGGCTTGGCAGATAACGCGTTAGTGGAACTAAAACTATTTCATCAATATTAGGGAGTTATTGAGCTCCAATTTCTTGCTGAAATGTTATTTGTAAGTCAGTTGGTCTGATTTCAAGCATTCTAAGGAATTTGTACTAAAAACCAGAGAATAATACTTGCTAAGACTTTGTGTTTTTGCAGTGTACTCCTGTATCTCAGACCGCCTTGAGGCTACAGGGCAGCTTCATGTTTCCTCTTCAGCGCGACAGCATGCAGGATCTGCTCGACGGCCGAAGGGATGACCACCAGTCAGTGGTCATAATCTTAGGCCTGATTGTTTTCTTTGATTGTCATTATTCTGTAATTCCTGGTGGGAGACGTTAATATGCTAAGAGGTTCGTTTCTCAGCCAGTACATCATTCAGGACAGTATGTGTTTGTTTATTTATTCGGGTGCTAACAGAAACAACCACAAACATCGAGACTTATTTTAGAAAAAAATCTAATTACTGCCATAAGGAAAACAGATAATTTGCCTCGACTCTCATTCCATGAGGAGAAGAAACCTGCAGCTCAACCACTGAGGATGTTTCCCTCCGAGCTTTAGCTTCCTGTTCGCTCCAGCGTTGCATTAATCAAGCGGCCCTGCGCTGGAGATGCGCTGCCGTCAGCATTCTGCAGTCACGGCGCCGTCTCCGCTGACTAATAAACCGAGGAAACGCCGGACCAGATTTATTTACTAAGCACAAATTAGAAGAGGAGGAAACTGTTAGAGTGAGCTTATGAGGATTTGTGACACTGTCTGCGCTAACGCCATCAGATCCTGCAGCTAACACAGACAGAGACGCTTTCTGCATCGCCATACTTTACAAAACCACTGCAAAGATCTTTTATTTAAGTAATTTTATTCAAAAAGTCAAACTAATGCAGATTAATTACAGAGTGATTGTTTATGTGCTTTAATGATTATTGCTTACTTCTTTTTTGATATATTTATTAATATTTAACACTTCGGATGGAGTAGCTTGTGAATAAATAAGCTATTTCAACCTGGGGATGCAGTTAATTTTTTACAGTGTAACTTCACAAACAGCGCTCTATATGAACAAACGTTTGTTTTTCCTCAACACAACTGCCGACCTAGAAAAGCTCGTTTTCTAGTGATTACTACAAATTATGTTAAAACCACGACAAAAATGAGAAATCAGGGCAGGCGTTCTGGGACTGGAGGTAAAACCGACTCTGTTAGACATCACTGCCAAACTGAGGGATAAAATTATCATTTTCCACAAACAAAATCCTCAGAAAAACTGTTTATATTTTAACTGTCTCATGATGACAAAGCAGATTTATGATGTTGAGGAAATCACGTCAAAACCAGCAACTAAAACTAGTGAAGAAATACAAACATTTAGCATTTATAGCCAATTTTCAATCTACATATTTAGAAATTTGTGTTTTATTGTGAATGTTTGACCTGCTGTAGCGTTGAGCCAGTGAATCCGAAATTATTTATCTGTTTGGACATTACAGAAGAGCCATAGCTTATGTGTCTGAGCTAAACATTAGCAAACAACACACAGCAAAGCCATTTTCTCACCAACAGCAGATAAAATCAATTGACCTCCACTCAACATGCACTCTGCGCATTTATCAAACCATCTCCATTCATGTAGCAGCAACATGAACACAGGAGAAGAAATCTGAGGAGCTATTTAGACCCATAGAGGACAAAATGAAGATACTTCAGTTCATCTAGAACAAATCAATAAACTAAATAAAACCTGGAGACGTGGGTATTATTGAATAAGCAACACAGCAAAGGGAAAAATAACACAGAAAAACTGTAGAAGAATAACTCAAAACTACTAGTTATTATTTTTTCTCGCTCTCTGTGTTGGCTACGCTACACTCAGACCCGTTGCCATGGAAACCGGCTGACAACAGCTCCACTAGTGTATCAGGATTCAACACCAAAAACACACAACCGTTTCCCACGCAGAGAACAGAACATTCAGTCCGTTACAGTTTTATGTTTTCAGGCTTGATGTTTATGTTGTGGTTATTAATAAGTGATCGTTGTGGTACATTAGCCTCGCTGCTATTAGCTAAGCTAACACAGAGGTGGTAGATTAGCTACTTTAACCACCTGCTGTTCTGATGAGTGTTGATGTTTAAGTCGCCTTTTTTTTCTTAACAAAACCAGAGTTCAGCAGCACATCTATATGTTAAGGTTGTCATAGTCAAGCTAGCATAACTGAGCTACTTCCAATGTAGCTGTTATAGTGTTGACAATTAGCAGCAAAGCTCTGCGTCCATTTTTCTTTTATAGCTCACGTATACATTTAAGAGTTGATTAAACAAATAAAAAAAACTGCCACACTGCAGAGATTTTATTATTTTCTTTTTTATATGATAAAATAAATGACTTAAAACAGAAATGAATATGTTCTTTTTAAAAATAAAAAAATAACATTTTATTGCCTATGTATTAAAATAAGGTATATTTTTAAAATTTTAAACACAAAATGTTTATTTTTTTGTACAGTTTTGGTTTAATTACGGTTTTGAATGTGTTATTTTTTGAGTCTATGTACTCCAGTTATTGCTTAATCGATTACTAAATTTGTTTCTGATTATGTAAATAATCAAATAATCACGACTGAAAGGACTAATAATTTCAGCTCTAGTAAAAATAGACGCATTTAAATCATTTTTTCTGCTTTCCTGAGTTTATATCATTACCACACACATTTTCTTAAAGAACATTTATAGATATCTATTTATTACAATACATATAATCCTTATTAAAAAGGCTGCAGAACTTTGGCAACAGGAAACTAAAATAAAGCACTGAGCGTCAACCGGAAAGCAGGAGATTTGACGTTCAATAACTCCTCTAATTTGTTGCTAAGGGGCCTTCACGCTTGATTACAGACCTTTCCTTCCGACTCATTGTGAAGTCATGAGCTCTTGTTGAGACGACAACGCTTCCTCTTTCAAGTATAAACTGGGTGACAAACATCAGATAATTCAAAGCGAAAGTTTCACCCCAGATCTAAGCCACGTCACATTAAAGACGGTGGAACAGAAACTGACAGGCAGGAGGGGAAAGACGAGCGGAAAAAGCCCAGATATCACATCCAGGATATTTCCAGAAGCTTCTTTTGCTCTTCAGAAAGATTCGGTTTGTCAAAAGCGTGAAAAAAGGCAGACGCCCTGCGGCTGTCGCTGGGTTACGAGGAAAAACATCATGTTTTAGCACCTGTTTGATGTCCTGAGACAGACAAACGCTGAAGGAGTTTACGACCACAAGGCTCTGCCTGTCACCATCACAACTGCTGCTGGACGATAAATCGGCCCTGAAGTTACAGCAATAAACGATAATATTGTTGTTTTGAGACCATTTTGCTATGATATAACAACAATAATGGTATAGTAATAAAGCAAGAACACATTCTCAAAGATCAATAAATGTTAAATTATATTTAATTCATATTAAATATCCAAAATAAATAAACAAAAACAAGAAGAGCAATAAGTGAAAAGCCTAGTTGAGACCAAAACACCAGACTGAAAACTTTTATCATCCAGAGAGAAAAAAAAACGCTAAATCATACAAATGAAAATTATTGAGCTTGTTTTAATTTATCATGTGATTAATTGATTTATTACTTACTGTGACTGGCCTAGCTGAAAACCGTAAGATGGTAAAAGCGCTTTATGTCAGTTGATATTAGTAACTGATTCATTTTTTGTGTTAAATATGATAAATTCTGCCAAACTGATAGCCTGACCTGTTTTATCCAGTTTTCTCTCCTCGCCGTTGTTTTTCATTTTTTAGCAGCTGTAAACCTTCGATGTATGCTTGTCAGAAAAAGGAGAAAGGAACGCAGTGCTTTGCTACTAATCACTACGACATCCACATAACAAGGTGAGGAAAAAGTTTTAATTTAAAAAACAGCGAGGAAGCAGGAAGTAGGTCAGCTATGCTAACTTGACTATGACAACCTAAACATGGGGATGTGCTGTGGAATTCAGTGTTTTGGTTCAGTAAATAAAAAACCTAAACAGCAACTCTGACAGATCATCAATAGAGCAGGTGTTTAAATGAGCTAATCAACCACTGCTGTGTTAGCTTAGCTAATAGCAGCTAGCTAATCTGCCACAGTGATCACTTATTAATAATCGCAACATAAACATCAAGCCTGGAAACATGAAACTGTAACGGACTGCATGTTCTGTTCTTTGTGTGGGAAATGTTTGTGTGTTTTTTGGTGCTGAATCCTGAAACATTTGTGAGGCTGTTACAGCCAGTTGCTATGGCAACGAGTCTGCATGTAGCGTAGCCGACACAGAGAGCGAGAAAACAGAATACCAGTGGTTCCGAGTCGTTCTATAAGGTTTTTCTGCATTATTGATTTTTTCCCCTTTGTTGTGGCGCACAGCACTAAATAATAACAGCTGCATCTCCAGGTTTTATTTTGTTAACGTTCTTGTTCTACCGCGGCGACGCAGCTACGGATGGAGAGGAAATCTGATGATGCCAGGAGGATTCTTCATTAGGTCAAGAAAACTAAGAACAAACCTGACCATCCTTTTCATGACACCAAGTGTCTTCAGTCAGAGGCTTCTTCAAATTCACTGTAATACAGACTGCTACAGGAAAACCTTCCTGCCATTTCCTGTCTACAATAACTTAGAAGATTTTGAATTAATGAGTTAAAGCAGGATTTCATTTCCCTTTGGGATCAATAAAATATTTTTATTTTTATATTTTGAAAATAATCGTGTTTTTGCCCGTTGTGCGCAGGAGCAAGATTTTGATGTAAACAATAACATGCAGAGGATCTATAACACCGTCTAGTAAAACAGGCTTTTTAAGAACAACCAGAATTTGGATCATTGTAAATCAACATAAAGGATGTTATTAAGCCTTTAGGGATGAAATCATAACAGATAAAGACAAATAAACAACCTTCTGTTTCGTCTTTCATGTGCTGCTGCAGAAAGGTGGAAAACTAAACAATCGAGATTCATTTTCGCCCACAAGGAGAGAAACTCTGAGTCGAATTGTTCCCTGAACACAAGCCGCGCTCCTCATCCTCGCTGCGCTGCAGAGCTATGAAGGACCGCTGAGTGGATGCCAAATGATCAAGGACAAGGAGCGCGCTCTACAGCGGCGACGCTGAAAACTAATTACACAACCGTTCCTTCTGTCAGCACAGAGTCAAGGACGCAGCGGCCAGACTCGCTCCTCATCCTCAGCTAACGCACAACAGCACAGAGAGAAACGGCTTCAGGCTCGTCTTTTTCCACACAGACATTCACCTTCATCCTCATGAATACAAACTTTTCACGTTATTTAAAGAATCTTAATAAAAAACGTATATTCTCTTGGCTTTAAAGCACATCCTGCTGGAGGGAGCTTCAGGAAAAGTTACAGCAATAACTTGAAAGCCATGTTGACCTACAAAAATAACAAGCAACGTGCCGACGTGAAAGTCTTCATGAATAAAAACATGAGCGAGTCACGGCCGATTTAAGGAGGGAGGAAGGAAAAATCAAACGTAATCCAAAGTGATGGGTAATTTATAACGTCCATTAGCAGAGAGGAGGTTGGATTTGGAAAACAAAGCAAAGCTGCAGATGCAGCATATGTTCAGAAAATCCAACTTTTGTTTTTAGTCATTCATGCTACTAATGAAATTAAATGCAACTGTAATCAGACTTCTTTATTTTGTTTAAATAAATTGTTCTATTTTTATTCACCAATTAGTGTATATAAAACAGGCATTAACGACTAACAAAACGAGGTTTCGGTCTACAAAATAAATAAATAGAGAAGAGAATAAATAACATCAACAAAAATAAAGTAAACAAAACACAAAATAAGGAAGTTTATATTAAAATGGATACGCTGAGGACAAAAAACAATGAAATTGTTTAACAAATATGACAAATAAGCGCAAATAAGACCTTTATTATCATTTACTTGTTCTCTAATATTCCATAATTAAATGAAGGTCGCAGATAATTTGGGCAAAAGTGGAAAAGAAAAGAAAAGTATAAGTATGTGGCCCCTCGACTGAATTTGTGCGGCCCCCAAACTGTAGTTTTGTTGTTTTCAGGGAAAATTACAGCATTTCAACATAAACTGAACTGAGTCGAGGAGAACTCTGCCGTCACCTAGCAACCCCAGTCAAGCCTAACCCGTCACCTAGCAACCCCAGTCAAGCCCTACCCGTCACCTAGCAACCCCAGTCAAGCCCTACCCGTCACCTAGCAACCCCAGTCAAGCCTAACCCGTCACCTAGCAACCCCAGTCAAGCCCTACCCGTCACCTAGCAACCCCAGTCAAGCCCTACCCGTCACCTAGCAACCCCAGTCAAGCCCTACCCGTCACCTAGCAACCCCAGTCAAGCCCTACCCGTCACCTAGCAACCCCAGTCAAGCCTAACCCGTCACACGCGGAGCAAAATAAAGGAGTCAATTTCTGCCAAAAAAAATGTAAATGTTGAGATTAATTTCAGAGAGAAAAGTTGAAAATTTTCTAGAAAAAAAAACTTGAAACTTTCTCAGTTTGAAAAGTCAAAAAATTTGCTAGAAAAGAAAAGAAATTTGAGGTTAATATCAGAAATTTTCTAGAAAAACTTAAAAATTTAAGTTTCAAAATTTGAACATTTTCAACTTTTCAAAATTGAGTTTCAAAAGTCAAAAATTTCTAATATTTTCTAGAAAATGTCTGAGATTAATCTCCAAACCTCTGAGTTTTCTGGCAGAAAGTCGGTCCTTTTTGTCCATCTACAATAGTTGTAGTGTGCAGCCATTTTCATGTGCAAGTCTAAACGTTGAGTTGGGGGCGTGGCCAACAGGAGCTTATTTAAAGTGACAGACGCCCTAAAAAAGCTCACTCTGAAAGGAGCCCAGAATAAACCAACATCTCATTATGTGAGAATAATTTTGTATAAAAAATGTAATGAACATGTTTGCATAGGCAGCGTAGTTTAGTAGGTTTAAGCAGCAAAAAGCAGTTTGATCGTCTAAAAATGTAAGCAGTTCTTTTGTTTTATTTTTTACCAGTAATCCAATCCCAACGAAACCAGTAAACATCAGTGGAGCACGGAGGAAGAGACAAGAGTGTAAACAATAATAACCACAAAATAAAGTAGGTCACTACAGATACCCTGCAGTCTGGTTTCACCCACACAAACAGAGCCGAGGAAAACAAGCAGCCGTTTGTGTTCAGCTTCCTGAGGAGAGAAAATACATAATCCACCGCAAAATATTACAAAATGTATGTTTTCACTGTTCGTCTGACAAACCTGGCAGGGAAAAACAAATGCAGTAGCATGATTAGAGAGTGAACATGTAGAATAATGCAGCCTCTGTTGTGGCCAGCATCACGAGTCACATGATCAACAGCCGGATGTTACTACTGCTGGAAACAACAAAGAAGACAACAGGAAGTGGTAAGAGGATGATGTTTTTTAATCATTTATTGCGTGAAAAAAAATTATTCACGTCTGATTTTAACTGCATTTCTTATTGAACAGAAACACTTTAAGTGTGAGATTGTTTTTCTGACATCAGCGAAATATTGACAAAGTTTTGCACACATTTGTGACAAAAACACATCGACTGATGCATTCTGGGAATGTTGACTCACCAAACGAAAACAGGCTGAACACAAAAACAGCAAACAAAGTCACTTAAATAAAAAAAAATAAAGCTTTCAAACACTACAATGTTTCATTAATCATGAGATCATTTATCTCTTAAAGGGGCAGTATTTGGTAAAATTTACTTTTTTTAATCTTTCCATCGTGATAAAATGTTTTTCCCTCATCAAAAACAAACTTCATTCTTTCATGTTTGAGAAATCTTTCAATCTCCATGGCAACCATTTAGCCGTTAAAACATCTGGATGGACCTAGCCCCGCCTTCTCCTCCCCCACTCAGCTCCTTCAGACTAGCCAGCAGCAACTAGCAAACAGCTGCTGAGCTCGTTATAGAAACTGCTGCTCAGAGCAACGCTGGTAAAAACGTTAAAGGATTAATAGAGGAGCCACGTTGAGATGACTTCCTGGAGGCGGAGCTCCAAAGAGAGCAGGAGTTCTTAAAGAGACATGCTCATTTTTATAACAGCTGAAGGTAACAGTTGCTTTCTTGTGCTATAAAATGGCTCTATGTGCCCGGTAAACACAGTACCGCCCCTTTAATTGGACCATCGAAGCTCGTTGATGTCAGTATGCCAGAATGAAACTCACCGGCCAGAACTCCTGCCATGTAGAGCAAACTTATCCGTAAGATCCCGTGAACCATCTCTAAGGGAACGCCGATCATCAGCTGCAGCAGAGCGTTAAATCCCAGCTGCTCCAAACTGAGGAGAGGAAAAGTTTCATTTGGTCTCATCAGCAGCAGCCACAGCCAAAAACAGACGGTCAGCAGGACGAAGGAGGAGCAGCTCAACATACCCAACATGCATGAACATGTAGCTGAAGAAGCGCCAGACTTGTGCGCGGTGGCCGGGATGGTAGACCAGCGGACTCTTCATGAAGTCCAGCTGGTACGTCTGCAGGACCCACTTATTGAGCATGATGCCGTAGCACATGAACACGATTATCTGCAACACAACACACACCATCAACACGATTATCTGCAACACAACACACACCATGACCACGATAGAAAGACGATCAGGCGTCCTGCCAAATGAAAACTCATTGTACTTTCTGAGACGTTTTGGTCTTTTTCTGTATTCCTCAGCTAGAATTGAGACAATTACCGCCTGCAGGAAAAAAAAGATACATCTGGTTCAGCTCCATTAATTTCTTTTCATAGGATAATGGCTTATTGTCTCCGTGAATTAAAATGGATGTGAACAGTTATTATCAGACTCTCGCTGTCATTACAGCCATTCAGAGGGGACTGAAGACGACTCGGCTTTCTGATGAGTTCAGGGAAACCAGGAAGTTTTGTTGGTTATTTTCCCTGGAAAACTATTCAGACGGTGCAACAGAGGACTGAAGAAAAAAACTAAATCATGATAGCAGAGTCATATTATTATGAGAAAAAAATATTACAAGAGAAAAGTCAAAATAATACAAGAAACTCACAGTACAAGAATGAACTAAAAGTCATGACATTATGAGACGCAATAAGAGAAAAAAGTCAATAATACAAATAATAACACAAACGTATGATAAAAAGTAATATGAGAATAAAGTCGCAATAATACAAGAATAAAATTGTACGACAAAAAGTATGAGAACCAAGTCGTACGACAAAAGTTTATATAAGAATAAAATCGCAATAATACGAGATAAAAAGATGAAACGTTACGAGAATAAAGTTGTGCCAACAAATAGTCCTAATATGAGAATAAAGTTTTAAAAGATTTTATGGGAAATCAAACAAAAAGACCCTAAAAATTAAACTAAGGATTGTTGAGCCACTTTGGAAGTGAAATTATTTTCTTTAGCAGGAATTTGAAACGACTGAAGAAAATCTGACTTTACTTTGAAGAAACTAGACGAGCCGCTTTACTCTCATTAAAACTATTATTCTCTGGTAATATTGTGTCTTTATTGTCATAATATTATGACTTTATTCTTGTAATGTAAAAAAAATAACTGGCTCTAATGCGCTGTCATAACGTGACAGATTCCAAGTATTTTTTATTTCCCCAAACGAATCCATCCTTTAATGCGCCTTTGGTGACGATCCGACATCAGAGGCTGAATTTCCTGCATGAGTTTTTCCTGAGGAGGATTTCAGCTTAAAGCAGCAGCGGCTCAAAGTGAGCGCCATCAAAGGCAGGAAATCTCCTCAAACAGGCGTCCTGGGAGCAGCTCAGAAAAACAGGATTATTGTTTTAGAAAACGTGTCAAACTCAAGGTCCGCGGGCCAAAACCAGCCCGCAGTAGAGTTCTGTGTGGCCCAAAGAACCTTGAAAATAACCACTGTATGCTTAAATAATATTTTATCAATCAAATGAAAGCAGTTTTCAACAGAAGAGGATTAGGGGCACAGAAAGATAATCTTAATTTTTCTTAGAAATGAGACTTTTTCCCCAGAATTCCAATATTTTCCTCAAAATTCTGATTTTTTTTCTCTGGATTTTGAGTTTTTCTTTGAATTCTGACATTTGATCTCAGCAGATTAAAGCCAGAATCTTCTTTTCCCCCCAGAATATATATGAAAACTTATTCCGTAGTATTCATATGTATTCTGCCAAATTTCAGGTGAAATGAGATTCGGTATCATTTCGCTTTAAGAAGTATTCACCAAGTGCAGAGTTTAAAACTGTTCATTCCAGTTTTAGAGGTTTGTTTTTGGGTTTTATCAAGACATTCTACCACAACCGGCCCTTTAAGGACGCCTCGACACGCCCCAAAGTAAAAATGAGTTTGACTTCCTGGTTTATTCGTAGCGCTGACAGAGGGAGTCTCACCTGGACGATGGTGACGACGGCAATGAAGACGGGCGGAGGACAGAGGCGGTTTTGGTGGAAGTACCAGCGCCGGTCCGTCTCACATGGCAGGATCTCGTAGGCCACATAGCGGACGAAGCGTTTGTACAGTCCGAGGCCCGTCTCGTCCAGCAGGATTTCCCTCTGCAGGGTGCGGCGGCCGTTAGCGATGGCGCGCCGGAAACTGCTGGAGCGCTTGCTGCTCATCTGAGGGACAGAAGAAAAACAGTTACCTGTTTATAACCCGACACATGACCCGACATGATTCTGGTCCAACTCTTTCAATTAAAAATGGAAACCATCAGTCCGCTTTACTCCAACTCCGGTTCGGTTGGTGAGGTGTGAACGCTAATCAAACTCTGGTCCTCCAGACTTGGTCTGCGTTCGGTTGAAGTGAACTCTGGATCGGTTTGAATGTGAACGCCAAGCGGACCACAGACCGCTCCAAAAGCAGGAAGTGGACTACAGCGCAGGGCATTCTGGGTAAATACAACCAGCACTAACATGCTAGCCCAGCGCTAGCAGAAGAACTGGCTTGTAGATTTTAGCTAAAGACAAAAGGTAAAAAGGTTTTCATGTCGTTTTCTTCACTAGTTGTGATTCCATTGAGCTTATAACTCTGCAAATTGGTCAATATTTGATCCAAATGAAATGATTTATATAAGGGCTGGACAATAAATCAATAATGTATATCGCTGTAGACAAGATCAATACCAGAAGATAAAACATCTGAGAGACTATTGAATATATGGAATAATCCAGGTTGGTGGAATCAACCAACTCTCACTACTCGGTTGCCTAGCAACAACCTGCTGAGTAACTGGAGCAGCAGCAGTTTCAAGTTTCCCCACTTTGTCTCATAACTGCTAAAAAAATGAAAAACAACACAGGAAGTGACACGCCACCAGTTTGGTTGTATTTCAGATATTTAAAACAAAAACGAATCAATGATTATTGATCAACTCATATGAAACGCTTCTTTCCTGATACGTTTTTTAGTCATATGGTTTACACAAAATTATTTACACAAAACTAAATCACTAAGGAAATTATTCAGAAAGATTAACCAGAAAGTTAAAAAATATATTCTGTCAGCTCTAGTTTCTGATAATAAAAAAAGAAAGAAATGCTGACTGAGCAGATTTACAAAAACAAAACAAAGAAAAACTTTTATATCAACATTTTATTAATTCTGGAGCAAAAACCTGAGGGTCAAACAGAAACTTTTATAAATTTTCTATTTATTAAACCAAGGAAGGAAATAAGTTCAGCTTTTCCTCATATTTCAGCATCAAATGAAATATTAATATCAAAGTTATGTTACTGATTTAATTTAGCTGCAAGAAACTCGACAAAACTGCTGCTGAATATTCATGAAGAGAAATGGATTAAAAATACATAAGTGTCTTTTGATTGAGATGAAATGAATGAAGCTGGCAGCCAGCAGCAGCGATTCACTGGAAACGGCTGCTAAAGGCTTTTTACGCCACTGAAAGGTGCTTTTTGTTTACAGGAACGTTTTCCAAGGTTTGGGATAAAGTGTGAGAGCTCTTATGTTCACAGAGTGCAGGTCTGCTGTAGAGCACATGTACCAAACTCAAGGCGCACGGGCCAAATCTGGCCCACCATAAAGACTTAATGTGGCCCATCAAAAAAAAAATATGGACCTTGAAAATAACTGTTGTATGCTTAAATAATATTTTATCAATCAAATGAAAGCAGTTTTCAACAGAAGAGGATTGGGACCACAGAAGAAAAAGAATCAGGTTTTTCTTTTAGAATTTACCAGAATTATTCTGACTCCAATCTTCTGCAATCAAAACTCAGAATTCTGGGGGGAATCAATTCTAAGAAAAAATTCTGAATTTGAGAAAAGTCAGAATTCTGAAAAAAAAATAAAAAATTCTGAGAAAAAAAATTCAGAATTCTAAAAAAATTCTCAGAAATTAAATTTTTCACCTATTAAATATACTATCAAAACCAGAATTTTTCTTTACATGGCAGTAATCTCCTTCCATAGTTTTCATATGCTAACTGCTAAATTACACCAATGTAAAATGATGTTCAGTATTATTTAAATTTAAGAAGTACTCATCAAGCAATTTTAATTTTATTGGCTTGTTGTTGGGTTTTATCAACATTTTACCGCAACCGGCCCTTTAAGGACTTTCTTAATCTCAATACGGCCCAAATTAAGAATGACTGACATGCGAGCTATAGAGGCCTAGGATGAAAACCGTCCTAACGCCGCGGTGGATTCACACACTGACATTTCCTTTCAGCCGAGTTACAAAATGCAGGTTCTGTCAGCACAGCGGGGATCCTTTCAACGGCTGACAACTTCAGCTGAACAATGCGGCTCACAGGAAGCTGACGAAGCAACCACCTTTACGTCTCGCTGAGAAAAACTGACGAGTTGGGAGAAAGGAGGCAGGAGGAGAGGTGGAACAACAACCTGGAGAGGAGCGGCGGGTCAGAATTGGTACCGTTAATGAGGCACCGGAGGACAGAAACGTGGAACGAATGAGCGTAGAAGATAAACGTTACAGCAGAACTGGAAAGTATTCACCAGGCTTCCTTCTCCCACATTTCATATTTCAGCAAGAGTCGGGACTTAGAGTTCATTTCAATTAATTAGTTAGATAAATATTAACATTTAAAAACTGAACCCTGTTTTTCTATACAAAATATTTAGTTTGGAATTAAACATTTAGTTTATAAACTAAATATTTACCTTGCTAACTAAATATTGAGCTTCAAACTACATATTTAGCTAGATCAGAGCAACATTTTTATTTTGAAACTTGCTTAGTAAACATTTGTTTTCTAAACAAAATATTGAGTTCCAAATGAAATATTTAGCTTGCTAATTGATATATTCAGGTTCAAACTGTGAAATATATATATAAATTTATAACATGATGAAAATATGACTTTTTTTCTCTTATGACAGGATAAATATCCCAAATTATTGCCGTTAATTTTTCACTCTGTGATGCATCAACTCTTTTCTCCTTTACCTTAAAATCTTGAAGCAGGAAGTGTTTGTTTTGCTGCGCCTCCTGTCTGCTCTGCGTTTATTCGCCGTAGGTTTGGCTGGGTGACAGCAACCTGCTGCTCCCTCCCATTCATGTTGCCTCTGTGAAGATTTGTTCCTTGCAGACACGGCTTAGCATAGCTGTCACTCCGCCTCGCCGTGTTCGACGTGCGCCGCCGCCTCTAAAGCGAGCATTAGCGGCCTTTTGAAGTGACGACAGGAGAGAGACGGCGAACAGAACGCGAGGCTGAGAATAAACACGCAGCATCAGAAAACCGCTGCCGGAGAAATACTGGAGGTTCCCTGATGAGGAATAATTCATGTTGAGGCTATAAACATGATGTCTGAAGGGGCAACGTTCTGTAAAATCTGTTGTTATTTTGGTCTTTTCATCATTTTTAAATGTTTTTCAATTATTAAAACGAACCTGGAGTGTTACTTTGATTCTTTCATGCATGTTTGAGAAATCCTTTAATCTCCATGGCAACCATTCAGCTGTTAAAACGCCTGGGTGGACCTAGCCCCGCCTTCATGGCGCAGCTCCTCCCCCACTCAGCTCCTTCAGACTAGCCAGCAACAATTAGCAACCAGCTGGTGAAACTGCTGAGCTCATTATAGGAGCTGCTGCTCAGAGCAAAGCTGGTAAAAACATTAAAGGGTTAATAGAGGAGCCATGTTGGGACGACTTCCTGGAGGCGGAGCTTCAGAAAGAGCAGGAGTTTTAAAGAGACAGAGGCCCAATTTCACGGCATTAAATGGGAAAGTAAGATTTTTATTAAATCATATTTCATATATACAGCATTTTTATAACAACCGAAGTTATCAGTTGCTTGATTGTGCTAAAAAATTGCCCTATGTGCCTGGAAAACACAAAACTCCTGCAGCTTTGCTACCAACTGAACTTTTGGCTCAATCGTCTCTACGTAGATTTTCTCTGTCAGAATGAAGGTTGAACATCTGTGGACATCAATGTTAAAGTTTTTGCAAAGTTTTTCAATTAAATTTGACTCCAGACTTTGACTTGGCCATCCTAAGACATGAATACATTCAATCTAAACCGCTGGGGTCCAATGTCTGCCAAATGGGCCAAACATTTTGAAGCTAAAAGCTTAAATGTAAAGGAAAGAGCTGCAGAGTTTCAAGCAGATTCAAAACAACCTGACTAAAAGTGTCGCCGTTCCCGATTATATTCATGAGTCGTGTGTCGGCCCAAACCTCCATCTGATGCATTCAGAACCTTAAATCAGTGGATCTGACCCAGATACAGGTCATTTCTCACATCCTTTTAAAATGAGACTCTGCTCCATTCTGTTTTTCCCCTCAGCAGTTTGTGACCAAACCGTTGCTTCATGGTTTAATCATGGCTCAGAAAAGAAACCTTCGCTCTCAGACACTCAGGCAAAGTGCATCGAAGTCGCTGTTTGAAACACGGAAACGTCGGCTGGAGGCTGGAGTGGAGGCTGAGATGCTGACAGGTAACAAACTGCACTTTGGGCTCTAAATAGCCTTAAAACGCGACTTTTAGAGGAAATATAAAGTTTCTGCTGTGAAGAAAATATGAATATGTGGAGCTCTGAAGTGGATCACTGAGAACATTCATGTTTTTAAAAAACACATTAAAGCCAGAATAACATCCGGTTCAAAAGTAAAAACGAGCTGCAGTCCAGTCAGCGATTTCTTAGGTCTCCCACTGGGACACGTAGCGTTTGGTTAATGTCGTAGCGCTTTGGTTAATGTCGTAGCGTTTGGTTAATGTCGTAGCGCTTTGGTTAATGTCGTAGCGCTTGGTTAATGTCGTAACGCTTTGGTTAATGTCGTAACGCTTTGGTTAATGTCGTAGCGTTTGGTTAATGTCGTAGCGCTTTGGTTAATGTCGTAACGCTTTGGTTAATGTCGTAACGCTTTGGTTAATGTCGTAGCGCTTTGGTTAATGTCGTAGCGTTTGGTTAATGTCGTAGCGCTTTGGTTAATGTCGTAACGCTTTGGTTAATGTCGTAGCGTTTGGTTAATGTCGTAACGCTTTGGTTAATGTCGTAGCGCTTTGGTTAATGTCGTAACGCTTTGGTTAATGTCGTAACGCTTTGGTTAATGTCGTAACGCTTTGGTTAATGTCGTAACGCTTTGGTTAATGTCGTAGCGCTTTGGTTAATGTCGTAACGCTTTGGTTAATGTCGTAACGCTTTGGTTAATGTCGTAACGCTTTGGTTAATGTCGTAGCGCTTTGGTTAATGTCGTAGCGCTTTGGTTAATGTCGTAACGCTTTGGTTAATGTCGTAGCGTTTGGTTAATGTCGTAACGCTTTGGTTAATGTCGTAACGCTTTGGTTAATGTCGTAGCGCTTTGGTTAATGTCGTAGCGCTTTGGTTAATGTCGTAACGCTTTGGTTAATGTCGTAACGCTTTGGTTAATGTCGTAACGCTTTGGTTAATGTCGTAGCGCTTTGGTTAATGTCGTAACGCTTTGGTTAATGTCGTAGCGTTTGGTTAATGTCGTAACGCTTTGGTTAATGTCGTAGCGTTTGGTTAATGTCGTAACGCTTTGGTTAATGTCGTAACGCTTTGGTTAATGTCGTAACGCTTTGGTTAATGTCGTAACGCTTTGGTTAATGTCGTAACGCTTTGGTTAATGTCGTAACGCTTTGGTTAATGTCGTAACGCTTTGGTTAATGTCGTAACGCTTTGGTTAATGTCGTAGCGCTTTGGTTAATGTCGTAGCGCTTTGGTTAATGTCGTAGCGCTTTGGTTAATGTCGTAACGCTTTGGTTAATGTCGTAGCGCTTTGGTTAATGTCGTAGCGCTTTGGTTAATGTCGTAACGCTTTGGTTAATGTCGTAACGCTTTGGTTAATGTCGTAACGCTTTGGTTAATGTCGTAGCGCTTTGGTTAATGTCGTAACGCTTTGGTTAATGTCGTAGCGTTTGGTTAATGTCGTAACGCTTTGGTTAATGTCGTAGCGTTTGGTTAATGTCGTAACGCTTTGGTTAATGTCGTAACGCTTTGGTTAATGTCGTAACGCTTTGGTTAATGTCGTAGCGCTTTGGTTAATGTCGTAACGCTTTGGTTAATGTCGTAACGCTTTGGTTAATGTCGTAACGCTTTGGTTAATGTCGTAACGCTTTGGTTAATGTCGTAACGCTTTGGTTAATGTCGTAACGCTTTGGTTAATGTCGTAGCGCTTTGGTTAATGTCGTAACGCTTTGGTTAATGTCGTAGCGCTTTGGTTAATGTCGTAACGCTTTGGTTAATGTCGTAACGCTTTGGTTAATGTCGTAACGCTTTGGTTAATGTCGTAACGCTTTGGTTAATGTCGTAACGCTTTGGTTAATGTCGTAGCGCTTTGGTTAATGTCGTAGCGTTTGGTTAATGTCGTAACGCTTTGGTTAATGTCGTAGCGCTTTGGTTAATGTCGTAGCGCTTTGGTTAATGTCGTAGCGCTTTGGTTAATGTCGTAGCACTTTGGTTAATGTCGTAACGCTTTGGTTAATGTCGTAACGCTTTGGTTAATGTCGTAACGCTTTGGTTAATGTTGTAGCGTTTGGTTAATGTCGTAACGCTTTGGTTAATGTCGTAACGCTTTGGTTAATGTCGTAGCGCTTTGGTTAATGTCGTAACGCTTTGGTTAATGTCGTAGCGTTTGGTTAATGTCGTAACGCTTTGGTTAATGTCGTAACGCTTTGGTTAATGTCGTAGCGCTTTGGTTAATGTCGTAACGCTTTGGTTAATGTCGTAGCGCTTTGGTTAATGTCGTAACGCTTTGGTTAATGTCGTAACGCTTTGGTTAATGTCGTAACGCTTTGGTTAATGTCGTAGCGTTTGGTTAATGTCGTAACGCTTTGGTTAATGTCGTAACGCTTTGGTTAATGTCGTAGCGCTTTGGTTAATGTCGTAACGCTTTGGTTAATGTCGTAACGCTTTGGTTAATGTCGTAGCGCTTTGGTTAATGTCGTAACGCTTTGGTTAATGTCGTAACGCTTTGGTTAATGTCGTAACGCTTTGGTTAATGTCGTAGCGCTTTGGTTAATGTCGTAGCGCTTTGGTTAATGTCGTAACGCTTTGGTTAATGTCGTAACGCTTTGGTTAATGTCGTAGCGCTTTGGTTAATGTCGTAGCGCTTTGGTTAATGTCGTAACGCTTTGGTTAATGTCGTAACGCTTTGGTTAATGTCGTAACGCTTTGGTTAATGTCGTAGCGCTTTGGTTAATGTCGTAACGCTTTGGTTAATGTCGTAGCGTTTGGTTAATGTCGTAACGCTTTGGTTAATGTCGTAGCGTTTGGTTAATGTCGTAACGCTTTGGTTAATGTCGTAACGCTTTGGTTAATGTCGTAGCGCTTTGGTTAATGTCGTAACGCTTTGGTTAATGTCGTAACGCTTTGGTTAATGTCGTAACGCTTTGGTTAATGTCGTAGCGTTTGGTTAATGTCGTAACGCTTTGGTTAATGTCGTAGCGCTTTGGTAATGTCGTAGCGTTTGGTTAATGTCGTAGCGCTTTGGTTAATGTCGTAGCGCTTTGGTTAATGTCGTAGCGCTTTGGTTAATGTCGTAGCGCTTTGGTTAATGTCGTAACGCTTTGGTTAATGTCGTAACGCTTTGGTTAATGTCGTAGCGCTTTGGTAATGTCGTAGCGTTTGGTTAATGTCGTAGCGCTTTGGTTAATGTCGTAGCGCTTTGGTTAATGTCGTAGCGCTTTGGTTAATGTCGTAGCGCTTTGGTTAATGTCGTAACGCTTTGGTTAATGTCGTAACGCTTTGGTTAATGTCGTAACGCTTTGGTTAATGTCGTAGCGCTTTGGTTAATGTCGTAACGCTTTGGTTAATGTCGTAGCGCTTTGGTTAATGTCGTAACGCTTTGGTTAATGTCGTAACGCTTTGGTTAATGTCGTAACGCTTTGGTTAATGTCGTAACGCTTTGGTTAATGTCGTAGCGCTTTGGTTAATGTCGTAGCGCTTTGGTTAATGTCGTAACGCTTTGGTTAATGTCGTAGCGCTTTGGTTAATGTCGTAGCGCTTTGGTTAATGTCGTAACGCTTTGGTTAATGTCGTAGCGCTTTGGTTAATGTCGTAACGCTTTGGTTAATGTCGTAGCGCTTTGGTTAATGTCGTAGCGCTTTGGTTAATGTCGTAACGCTTTGGTTAATGTCGTAGCGCTTTGGTTAATGTCGTAGCGCTTTGGTTAATGTCGTAACGCTTTGGTTAATGTCGTAGCGCTTTGGTTAATGTCGTAGCGCTTTGGTTAATGTCGTAGCGCTTTGGTTAATGTCGTAACGCTTTGGTTAATGTCGTAGCGCTTTGGTTAATGTCGTAACGCTTTGGTTAATGTCGTAGCGCTTTGGTTAATGTCGTAGCGCTTTGGTTAATGTCGTAACGCTTTGGTTAATGTCGTAGCGCTTTGGTTAATGTCGTAGCGCTTTGGTTAATGTCGTAACGCTTTGGTTAATGTCGTAGCGCTTTGGTTAATGTCGTAGCGCTTTGGTTAATGTCGTAGCGTTTGGTTAATGTCGTAGCGCTTTGGTTAATGTCGTAGCGCTTTGGTTAATGTCGTAACGCTTTGGTTAATGTCGTAGCGCTTTGGTTAATGTCGTAGCGTTTGGTTAATGTCGTAGCGCTTTGGTTAATGTCGTAGCGCTTTGGTTAATGTCGTAGCGCTTTGGTTAATGTCGTAGCGCTTTGGTTAATGTCGTAGCGCTTTGGTTAATGTCGTAGCGCTTTTGTAATTTGTAATTGTGCTTTTAATTTGCTGAAGTGGTTTGCACCTCTGGGCCACCGTACATTCCTGTATTTTCAGTGTTCTGAAAGAAAGTAACCCAAACTCCATTCATACACGAAGAATGTATGTGTTGAATTGAGACAAAAGTAGTGAAACCTAAATGCTAAACAATTCTTCAGTTTACTGTACTGATAGAAAAAAACATGATCAAATTAGTTTTATTTTGTAAAAACCAAGCAGAGTTAAAACCAATAGTTATTGACATTAATATCATGCAAAATGCTTTTCTAATTTTATTATCTACAAATATTAACATCCAAAGATGTTTTAGCTGTTAGCTTTAGCCGCAGTTTGAAGCTAACACTCCAAACCGGCTGGATTCCTGTAAATCAAACCCCCAGTTTGAATTCAGCGGCTCTCGCTGCTCCTCTGCCTGTGAGTTTAAGCGTCTGGATTTATCGACGCCTTACAGGCTGAGATTGATCCTCCTTCGCAGGACGGCCGCCTAAACGATCCGGGAGCTTTCCAACTCAATCGATGCTGTAACCTTCCCTGAAGTCAAATCGTTGTGTTGGACTCACCAGCTCGATGAGCTCCTGGTAGCACACCTGGCCCTCCTCATTGCTCTGGACAAGCGCTAACAGCATGTCCAGCTTGGACGGGTCCAGCTGCAGCTCATGGTGCTCCACCAAGCTGGTGAAGTTCTCCACTGGGATGAAACCGGTGTTCTCTGGGTCCAACTGCAAGGAAAAACACACCAACTTAATGTTAACCTGCAGTGTCGCATCTTTCTGTAAAAAAATTAATCAGTGTTTCTCAAAGTGTGGGGCGCGGGCCACTGGGGTGCGCTGGCAGGGAGAG
Organism: Xiphophorus maculatus; assembly: GCF_002775205.1. NCBI lineage: Eukaryota > Metazoa > Chordata > Actinopteri > Cyprinodontiformes > Poeciliidae > Xiphophorus > Xiphophorus maculatus. The sequence goes on from NC_036452.1 coordinate 1,939,472, forward strand.
TAGAAGAGAAAAAAGGTCCGAAAAAAAATTTAATCTAAGATTTTTAAAATGATAAATCATAAAATCTACTCTGTTTTTTATGACAGATTATTAGGGACAGGATCAACATTTTGAAATTAAAGTCTTAATATTGAAAAAAAAAATACAACATTGCAAGGAAAAGTCGTACGAGAATTAAGTCATAATAAGCATTAAAAAAAGTTGTGTGACAGTAAATCGGAATAATAACAGAATACAGTCAAAATTATACGAGAAAAATAAGAACATTTGGCTCCAATAGTTTTTAAATTATAAATCATTAAACAATCTGGTTTTTATGACAGGTTACAGGGTCAAAATAAGAAAATAAATAAGAGAATAAATCATAATACTGTAAAAAAAGGAAACCAAAAACATAATATGATGAAACTGAGATTATTTCGACTTTATGAGAAAGTCGAAATAATCTCAGAATAACTAATAGTACGAGAAAAAAAGTTGTGTGACAGTAAATCAGAATAATATGAGAAAAATAGAAAAATCTAATCTAAATGAATTTTTTCACATAAATCTGGTCATAATTTTTTAATCATAAAATCAAATTTATTTTTTTGCAGTGGAAAATTAGGGCCACAATAAAAAAATACATTTTTAGAATAAAGTCAGAATAAAAGAATTGACATTGTGAGAAATATTTGTACATGTCTATCATGTTATACATATTATTGATTTATCATCCAGGACCTGCAGCAGCAGATTATTAATTTTTAAGTCCACCCACTGTCCGCCGCTCCTCGGCGGACAGTTAATTTCTCTGCTTAGTGCAGCTTTAGCTAAAAACTGCGGGTGAGGAGCCGCCGTCGCCGCTTCTCATTTCAGCAATTCCTGAAAGCAATCGCCTCGTTGGGCAGCATTGCTCCAGACGGAGAATCCAGTCACGTAGGATCCCTGTTGCTCATTTCCAGGAGAGGAATCTCATCTGGGCGGCATGAGAATAGGGGCGTTAAGCTGCAGAGCGTGAAGCTCCGCTGCTCACAGAGGGAGAACCGACCAATCAGGACCCACTCTGCTTCCTTTCACTTATGTGGGAAACATTTATTTCCCACATAAATGTTTCTAGAAATTTTTGTGGGAAATTTCTAGAAACATCAGTGAAGAAAAAGAAAATTTCAGGGTTTGACAGCAACTAGCAGATTAACATGATTCTTACAATTGCAGAAAAAATTCACTGCAGATGAATTAGTTGCTATGAAAACAAAATTCTTTGGTTCGCTGGTTGCTGCTGGCTAGTCTGAAGGAGTTGCGTGGGGGAGGAGCTTTGCCTAGAAGGCGGGCGGGGCTAGGTCCTCCCAGGCATTTTGCTCAGCTGAATGGTTGCCATGGTGATTAAAGGATTTCTCAAACATGAAAGAATCAAATTAACACTCCAGGTTTGTTTCTGATGAGGAAAAAACATTCAAACATGAAGGAAAGTTTTAAAAAAATGTAAATTTTACATGATGTTGCCCCTTTAACTAGAAATCAGTGGAGGGCACTGCTAGCTAAACGTTAGATGCGCTAACTGTGAAGCACTAATCGTAAACATTAGTTCTGCTACATGACGTTATGCTTTTAAGAAACATGATGAGCATCAGAACCACCCAGACATGTGACTCCTGTAAAGTTAAAAAAGAAACCTAAGAAAGTTTTTACCTTGATTTTGCTCAAAAAATAGTCATAGAAACTTATTTTTGTGTTGAAATGACGTCCTGGACGTTGTTTTGTGAGCAGTATCATTTTCTTTCAGCTTATGTTAGCGCCCTAAAGCAGGAAGTGGACTACAGCGCAGAGCATTCTGGGTAAAAAGAGCCAAAACAAACGTGTTAACGTAGTGCTAGCGGGAGAAATGGCTTGTTGGATTCAGCCAAAGACTAAAGAGAAATCCTCCAACTGCAAAATCTGATGCCTCCATTTTGTTTCCATTTTGTGAAGAAGGAAGTTGCTCTCAGTGTCTTCAGAGATTGTTGTGTTGTTTCCTTAGTGGTTCTTAGTGCAGCGCCCCCACAGGCCAGGACGGGAACCAAGTTGATCAAAGGGTTTGGTTGGTTTGACTGAAAATGAAACAAATGTTGCCGTTTGGGTCCCAAATCAAACAGAATCTACCGGATTATCAGATGTGAAAACTTTTCTCACCAGAGTCAAACCCGCTGTATATTCCTAACAATAATCAGTGATTTGTGATCCTAAAACGCACATGAAGCCAAAGCAGAGGGTGAAAACGAACTGAGGTGGCAGAAAGCCCAGGCCTATTTTTAGATAATCCCCCTTTTACTCCGAGGTCTGTGGGTATTTGCTGAAAGGCGGCCCTGTTTTCCCCTGAGGGGAGCCGAGCAGCGCGGTGCAGATATCTGCAGCGTCGGTAACGCACGGTGTAGCAGGACAAGGGGGCAGGAAGCAGAAAAATGAGAAAAATGGGTGTGGGAGGTTGATGAAAAGAATGAGAAACGACGGCGGCAAGGAGGACGTCGGCCTGCAGCGAGGTGTGCCACACTCAGCGGTCCGCCTGCACTTCCCAGAGACCAGACAGAGATCAGCTGATCACCACCGGAGGGCCGCCGCCGAGCCGCCGCCACGCCGACCCCGAGCCAAAAACCTTTTTAAACAAGAATTAATTTTCTATTTGTTAATGGGTTGACAGTCACACTTTTGCTCTTTAAAGTTGTTCTTAAATCCATTGCATGTGCGGGAAGTGAATAAATGAGAATTTTTTGCAGATTTTTAAACCAAAGTCTCCAAATTCACAGAATTAGTGTTGTAGTTTCTGTGTTGTGGTTTCTGACAACTTTGGACAGCTGAGAGAAATAAAAATGGGATTTTGACTCAGTGTAATTATGAGATATCTTGAATTGTAACTTTTCAAACTGTGACGTTATTTTAGATAACTTGAAAGACAGTTTGACTCAACAAAATTGGAGCGATATTGAGTTCTGAGAATGTGAATGCAGAAATATTAAGTAAACATTCAGGATTGTCGAAATGCTTTCTCAGATTTCTGGAACATGAATCACTGATAGTCAGACGAAACCGATTTTATGCTAAAACTGCCTGCCATAGAACCAGAGACAGCACAGAGAGAGGGAAGCAGTTATTGAAGCAATCCAACACTAGCGAAGGCAACACTTTAGGCAAGCCACATACGTTGCTATGGTTACCGGCTGCATTTCCCCCAACCAATGATCTCCCTCCAACATATTGGCTTCCCAGAGGCGGAAGCAAAGAAACCAAAGATTTTCCGCCTTCAGAAGATTGAAGGAAGGAGAAAAGGGAGTGGATGGATCTTAAGAGATGCCGTTTTGGGGGGTTTAGCTGTAAACGGCGGTGGGAGATCATCAGTAGGAGGGCGGGGCGGCGGATGGATGAGGAGACGGACGGCGACGTGTTCGTGAGTCGGAGGAGAGCAGAGACCTGCTGAGTGAGGCGGAAACGTTCCCTCAGCGTCAACATTACGTCAGAAACAAATGTTTCACAGCAGACCTGAAACCTGAGGCCGTTGGAAAACATTCAGCGGGTGGGTCAAAGGTCACAACACCTGGAGGAAACTCTGCATGAAGAAATCACACAGACTGAATCTAAAACTAGTAACTTGGAAACTCAGATTCTGAATGAAACTGAACATCTTGGTGCAGAAACTAGTTATATTTACTCTGTTACATTTAATGAGTAACTCTTTTGAAAAGATTTACTTTTACTGTTTACTTCTACTTTAGTAATTTTATTATGAATTATTACTTGAATAAAATTTCTGTATTTTTATTGAAAAACTGATTTGACAACATTTATTTTGTCTGATTTTGTTATTTTTTGATACTTATATGAATTACTGTCATTTTGGTTCTTAAAATACCAAAATTTCCACTTAACTTAAAATTTTGGTCCATCTGATGATGTAATTTTTAAATATTAAATGACAAACAGAAAAGAGTTGGAGGAAGAAAGAAAAGGTTATCCTTCGAGGTCAGACCAAGGTCACAGCGTTCCAGTAAGAAGTTTGGATTTCAACATGGCGACGTCCGTAAACCTGGTTTCTAATACAACTTTGTTTCACGTCTTACTTTTCATAAAAACACTTTTAATTTGAGTTCATGTAACACGGATTTTAGATTCCACTACAGCTTTCAACTGTTTATGTGAGGAGCGGCCATTTTGAAACGCAATGTCAGCCTTAAAAATTGTGACTGGGCGTAGTCGCAGTTTTTCCCAGTTTCCCAATGGATAAATCCGACTTTGGATTTTTTCAACTGGGAAGTCAGAATTTTCCAGTTCCGAGTAGAACTGGAACGCAGCATTTGTGTCTTTTTCAGTAGCATATTTATGTCGGTCATATTTACTTCCTCCAGGCTCCACCTAGTGGCCTGGAGGACTTCCGTTTGGTGGAGTGAGTTTGCAGTGTTTTATATTTGCTGTTTGAGATATTTTTGCATTTTTTCTTGTGGCTGCAGCATTTCAGAACAGCATAAAATGGAGAATAGTCTTCATTCTTATAATACAATCTTGTCTTGGATTTTGTCTTCGTTCATTGCAGCATTTTTTGTTTGCAATGTTTTTTTTTATTGTCAGTTTTTGCTTCTGTTTTCTGTGATTGTTTTCAGTGTTTTTTCTGTTTGTGTGTAAATGTTTGCTTTCGGCCACCACAACCTACTCATACACAAAATACTTCAGCCAGTTAGCTCTTAGGCTAAGTAGAAAAGAAGTCAACAGGTTACTGGGTTCAATGGGCAGACTTACTGGGAGGGCTTGGAACCCATTGGTAACTGCTTGCCGCTCTAGTTTTCATTTATTATTTTGGGGAAAAATTATAATTATATTGCTGTGTTGCAAAGTAAAAGCAACATCTGACTGATTTCTGACAGGTTTCTAAATCTGAAATAGGCAACAACGTCTCACTGTCGGCCTCAGCGGCAGAACTGCAGAGTATTTTGGTCTCAGTGAACTGAAGCTGGAATGATGCTGTGTGTGGAGCAGGCTGTGGTATTTACAGGGTTCACCTTGTTTATACTGGAACAGAAAAACCCTGAGCGCTGTCTCTGCAGCCCTCAGCTCTCGCCAACAACAGGGTCAGTGACTGTAATAATCACAGAGCAGGTTCTGCATGTGTCTGTGCAACAGGAGGGGCCAAAGATCCAAACAACTCCCTCACCTCATGTAAGACGACTGAACAAACTCCTACTTATAGCTTCCACAACCCAAACAATCACAGGGCAACACGTTTTCTCTAAACAGGACAGAGACAGGCAGGAGGATTAAAGACAGGAGAGCTCTCACTGCTCAACATGAACATGTCAAAAACACCCTGAAAACCCAAGATGGGACAGAAATAACCCTGATAAGAACCAAACCAGACACCAGGAGATAGAGATAGTCCCACATCTATTTATGGCAAACTTTAGACGTTTGTCATGTTATCAGCAGTGCTGCAAAGTAAAGAGCAAAATGTGTGAGCTGACAAAGGCCAGAAATACCCTGAGCTCAGCACAGGAACCTCACAGAGAGAGAGAGAGAACAAACTCCGTCATGTGGCGCTTTCAGTCTGCCTCTCTGCTTTCAGCGCCACAATGTGCTTCACAGCAATCGTCCTCCTCTAGACCTGCAGCTCTGGTTTAAAGGACACGTTTCAGAAAGACTTGCACTCCAGGTTGCTACCTTTAACACATAAAATAAGCTTAGACATAAAAACTATCAAGATAAAAACCAATAAGTCCGTCTGCTTCCTGGTTTAGGGCAGCGTTTCTCAAATCTTTTCAGGCAGGCTGTTAAGTTTGTAAATATCTTTTTCTTTTATATACTCATTATTATCTTTAAGAATGGAGAGATTTCTGTTCTTTCTTTAAGTATGTGTTTCTTGGAGTGATGTTTTACAGGAAGCAACAAGTATTCTAAAACTGGGAGCAGATACTAGATGGTCTGCAGCAAGAGTGATAACTGACGTGGCAGAATAAACAATGGATGATTAAGGGTCGAAGTTTATTCACCAGAGACAGAGGAACTGTACGAGACCACGGAAACGCAAGACACCTCATTGTTCTGTGGGATCATCAGTTCCTGCATCATTTCTACAGAAGGAAGTAAACAAGAACTCTGAACATTGCACTCTACATGACGGCAGCTTGTGGGTGCAACATACCTCTGATTCAAGAGAACAGAAGAAACAGCTACTCTATGTGATTAACTCAAGATAATCAAATAGGCTTTGTAACTAGGACCGCCCTAAGGAAATAAAAAGAAAGGGTCAGACAGGAGCTGTTTTAGAGCGGGTAGGAGGTTGCAATTGAAGCATGCTCCTGTCTGTTCTCCTTGCAAGTAAATCTTAAACTCACTTGTCTCTTTCTTCTTTTTATGGGTGCTCAGATTCTTCAAACCTAACACAGGCGACCTCTGACCCCATTAACAAACACTCACAGACCACCTAACTAGAAATTTACCCACACAATTATACAACCTGAAATGAAAACATTAGTGTCTTTACTCATTGTCTTTGTTTGTCCTAATGTAAAGGGTTGCACTGTTTTGGCCACAATGAAACCATGAACACGTTGTTTTGTGATATTTAGATTCAGAAAGTTTTGATTCTAAGCTTTCCAATGACAGAAAACACATGCAAATGAGAAAAGTAGCAATGTTTTAGGGCTATTGATGTGTGTGTGTGTGTGTGTGTGTGTGTGTGTGTGTGTGTGTGTGTGTGTGTGTGTGTGTGTGTGTGTGTGTGTGTGTGTGTGTGCGTGCGTGTGTGTGTTTGTTTGTTATGTATCGTCTGAACCCTCAGAAGACCAATGGACCCTATTGGGACCAAATCCCTGTCCTGATATGGTGTGCCCCCTTGTTTAGGGTTAAAGGTTATGTTTAGGAATAGCCTGGTAGAAACCAGGCCCCTGTCTACGCCACTTGCTTCGTCCAGAGGGAATGGACCTTTGGACCCACGGCTACTGAGAAGCGATTGCTTGCTTGGAGGTTTAAAATGTTACCCAATCACTAACGTTCGGCTTCATAGCGCCATTTTGACGCTATGAAGCTTACCGGAAATCACCTGCACTGTAAACAACCATCCTCCACTGCGATGAGAGAAGTGCTGAGCCAAACAAGATGGCTGCTAATATTTGGAATCGTGACCAACGAGGTCTGAACGGCTTCGGTCACTTCCTCTGCTGCCACTGCTAAAACTACAGGCAGACTACGACACTAAAACAGTGCAGAAAATTAACGTTGTTGTTCACTACTTCTTTTTCTGTTCACTGATCTACAGGAAAAATCCAACTCAAAGGGAGAAATCCCAGAAGAAGCACTGAAGGTAGATGTGAATTGAGTGGAACTACGTAGGAAGGCAAAGGGTTAGGAATATAACAGTGATGGTTATGATTGGTGAAAATGTCTGGGTTAGGCATAAAGGCAGAAACTAAAGTGCATGGAAGTCAATACAACGCCTTAATAAAGGTAGAAATATAAATGTGTGTGTGTGTGTGTGTGTGTGTGTGTGTGTGTGTGTGTGTGTGTGTGTGTGTGTGTGTGTGTGTGTGTGTGTGTGTGTGTGTGTGTGTGTGTGTGTTGTGGTATGCTTCCAGTAAAAGTGAAAGAATAGAAATGTGAAGGGTAGAGCTGCAACAACAAAGCTTTGATCTGGAAAATGTTTTCCTGGGAAAAGGATGAGGAAAAGTGTCCAAGGTTCGGCCAGGCAGCAGATTGTTGGCACATTTTATTTCCTTTTGGTCCAATTAAGCAGACCTTTCTGCAAATCAAAGGCCGCCACATGGAGTCCCATAAATAGACGGAAAAATCCGCCATCACCCTGAGTGATTGATTAGGTTCAGACCTGAGCTTAATAGGACTGCGGTCCGCTCAGCTGTGGCTTTAACAAACTGTCTGTACGAACGTCCTGGCATAAGCAAAATAAAGCCTGCTGATCAATAAAACAAGTAGCAGTTTACAACCTGGAAATAACAGCTTCATGTCTCCGAGTCTCTGCCTCACATCACAACTGATCCTGACACAGATGAGTCAGACTCACTCACGCAGGGCGAAGGGATCCGGATCTGCTCAGCGTCTGGAGCATCACCAGACAGAATCCTCTCAACCCGAGCCAACCCTTATTTTACGAACACAGAAGAAACGATGCTGGTGTGTGCACATCTTCACAGAGTCGCCCCGTGTGTCATGAACACACACACAGCCTGAAATAACGCTGGTGTGTCCGCAATCACATAGAGCCGCAGTCCCTCGGGTCTGTTCAGCATGCTGCTGACGGGTCACTCAGAACCTCTGAACCTCCTGCAGCCGCCCCAATCAATGTCTCCCTCCACGCCAAAATGACCGACCCAATAAATCTGCCAATCAGCCCAAACCCCAACAGGCCCGTTCATTATCCAAGCCAAGAGCAGCACGGCTAAAATCAGGAACATCAAACCCTGCAGAGCTGCAAAAACTCATAAATGTCCCGTTACTGTTTTCCAGAGTCTCTAGCTAAAAATAAACTCGCTTTGGGTCGGGTCGTCTCCACAAGTCCGTCTGGGTTTGTTAATTCTGGACGTGGAAGACCGAAACTAAATCTGACTGCGACGTTAAAAAGGCAGTTTTGGACGGACATTTCCAGAAAACCACAAAACTACAAAACCAGAGAATCAGAAAACTACAAAACCAGAGAATCAGAAAACTACAGAACCAGAGAATCAGAAAACTACAGAACCAGAGAATCAGAAAACTACAGAACCAGAGAATCAGAAAACTACAGAACCAGAGAATCAGAAAACTACAGAACCAGAGAACTAGAGAACCAGATGTAGAGAGGAACGTCGTCAGAAGCTTGCATGTGGTGGAACGACACCAGTAGATCCCCAGCAGATGCGACACCAAACAAAAGTTTTTTTACCTTAAATTTAAAATGCATATATTTTTGTAAACTTCTGTGTTTTTGTATTAATTGCTGCTCTGAGTTTGTTGGTTTTTGTGAGTCTGAAACTCCAGTTAATGATTAATCAATTACTAAATTAGTTGATAATGTATGAATGTGTGTATTGGGGCGCAGACTCTCCATCAGACCGAAACGTTTCAGATCTCTGTAGTGAATAATTTATAATTATTCACAGAAACTTCTTGCAATAAATCAATTAATCTCATGATAAATCAAAACAAGCGCAATAATTTCCATTTGTGTGATTTATTGTTTTTCTCTTTTTACCAAAAGGATGATAAAAGTTTTCAGTTTTTGTTTCGGCCTCAATCAGCAGAGACTTCATCATCATTTTATTTGTCGCTTTATTTATTTGGCATATTTAAAATGTCTTCCAGTTCCAGTGTTAGATGCTCATTAGAATTGAAAGTTTATTGATTTTGAAAATGTGTTTTTGTATTATTATGCCATTATATTATAGTAAAATGGAGTCAAAGCAACAATATTATGGTTTAACTTCCTGGCGCCAGGCCTGGCCAACGTTAACATCCATCAGCCGCCTCATGCTTCCCTTTCATCATCAGTTGAACAGAACCAGCCATGCTGCCCCTCCCACCCCTGCTGCTGGGTCTGACCTTCTGTTCTCCAGGCCATTATGGTTCCACCATCTCACCTCCATCTCATCCAGCTTCGGCTGCCATCAGCCCTCACCACGTCCTCCACGTCTCCGTCCGCGGGTGAGACGGCGAGGCGGACGGCGAGGCGAATGGCGAGCCTGCGTAACCATAGAAACCTCTGCCACACGCCGCAGCATGCTGCTTACCTGCTCTTGTATGAGCTGAAACAGGGAGCTTCTATCCATATACTGGCCAGGGAGGTGAGAGGAGCCGCCGAGGACAAGGGCATAGGGAGCGGCGCGGCGAGGTGGAGGAAGGAGACGCGGTTTGGTAGCAGCTGGTGCCCGAACTGTGGCGTCAGGCCGCTCTGCTGCTGCTGCTGATGATGATGATGATGGAGGAGGAAGCCTGGTGGTGTCTGGGTTTTCCCAAACCAGCACCCACCAATCTCAGAAAGGTCCGAGGGTCTGCTCGGTGTCGGTGCGGTGCGACGCGGACCCAGCTTCAGGCAGACGACAGGCGAAGGCAAGCCAAGGCAGATCCAGGGTTCACTCTGCTCCTCCGCCTCCTCGCTCTCCTCTAGCCCATTGCACTGACTGCTACGTCTCTCGCTCGCCTCTCTCCTCATACACACACTGCGCCGCCTGCATGCCGATGAGGCGGGGGGAGGGAGGAGGTGGCCTCCTTCTTCCAATTGCAGGAGGCGAAGGAGTGGCGAGGGGCTGCGGCTCTTCTCACTACAAGCAAGGCGTCTCAGGGAGAGGATCCATTGCAGCTTTGCTTTTACTACTACAGACCACACACACACACACACACACACACACACACACACATACACGCGCGCGTGCAGTTGTATTTTCATCACTTGTGGGGACTTCACATTGACTTCCATTCATTTCTACAGCCTAACCCCCACCATAACCCTAACTATCACAGACCTAACCACTAACCCAAAAACATTATCTGAACATTATTATCTGAAATAATACCCTGGTATTATTTCAGATTAATAATACCTTGGTATTATCTGAAACTTTTAAGCGACAAAAGAGGAAAAACAAGAAATCTGTGAGGCGTTTTCATCAAAAACAGTTTTACCAACATCGTCTCTGTTATAATTAGGAGAACTGAACCGTTTGTATGCTGTGGGAAATTTCACACTGATCAAATGTACTCTAAATTTCTACACCAAGCACATTAAATTAAATTAGGCACTTTGAACGGCTTCCTGATCCACTACTGAGCTGAAATTTTCCCCACAACAGCAATAAGACATGACCCGAATCCTTAATATAACAAGTAATACATGAATATAAGCTAAAAATAATGAGACCGCATGCAGGGAGCAGAGCAGGAAGATCACAGCACTTCAGTGACGGAGAAAGGAGAAGTTATCACTCTGCCTCTGTATTCTGGTTAAAACGGGATTTTTTCCTGCACACATCCGCAGTGACCTCCTTTCCCTGGGACAGTGAAGATACGAGCGAGGACGGGGAAACATAAACCTCAACTCATAAAAGAAACTAAAGTGTTAAAGTGCGACTGAATGTAGATGGAGACGTTGGCAGGCGGGGAAGCAGAAACGACTCCGGGTCAAAGAGGCTGGGAGGTTTCTGATTTATGAGCCGAGGAACCAAAACGCAACAGCAGCACTACTGCAACATACAGTATGTTTACTCCAGCAAGGGTAGAAAGTATGTTTTTAAAAAGTTTACTGAAGTACTGAGTAACTGATCAAATTATCAATCATTTAATATTTAAAAATCACATCATCAGACAAACCAAAATATAAACTTAAGTGGAAAGTTTGGTATTTTAAGAAACCAAAATGACAACAATTCATATAAGTAACAAAAAAATAACAAAATCAGGCAAAATAAAATGTTTCCAAATGAGCTTCTTTCAATAAAAATCTTCTGAACCTTTAACAGAAACTGCAGGTGTGTTTCTGTCTGGTGGTTAAAACATGTTTGTTTTTCATTCAGTGCAAAGAAAATCCAGAAATTTACTCAAGAGCAGAAATACTTCAGAATAGAATTACTCAGGTAAAAGTAGAAAGTACAGCATAGTAAAAATACTCCCAAAAGTAAATTTTTTCTAAAAAGTTACTCAAGTAAATGTAACTAGTTACTGCTTAGCTCTGTTTATTAGTGGCCAATAAAGACAAAAAGCTGTTAAGTTCATGAATTAAAACGAGAATCTGATCATCTTCATCCTTTTGGAGGAAGACAAAGTTTCACTGCTGTGTTTAGTCAGAAGTTTACATAATTAAATACTTGAAAACATATAATATATTTTCCATTTTATTTGCTAACATCTCTGCTTTCATTGGGTGCTAATTCAATAACGTAACTAATTATACTCCAAATAACTCTAAATATACTAATCCTGTATTTTGGCGCCGGCTCAGCAGAAATGGCGCCGGCTCAGCTGGCTGCCTGCAGACGCAGCTCCTGTCGTGTGTGTGTTAATCTGTGTATAAAAAATTCTTGCTGTAACTGCGAAATAATTTCCCTGCTGGGATGAATAAAGTAATTCTTCTTCTTCTTCTTTTTTCACGCTGTCACCAATCGCCACTCTTACATTTTTTACTTTTCTCTCTTTCAACCAGAGGTTAGTAGAAACACTTCAGTCTGGTGTTTTGGTCTCAACTAGTCCTCTTTTATTCATTTAATATGAATATTTAAAATGTTCATTAGAATTATTTATTGATCTTTGAGGATGTATTCCTGCATTATCTTGTCATTATTATGATTATATTATTTGAAACTTGAAAATGGTCTGAAAACAACAATTATTATAATTTATCTCAATAATTTCTGGGTTAAATTAAATGTGTTACAGGCCTAGTTGTAAATTGTTCTTCGCTAGTAGAGATGTCAAACTTTTATCCTCACTTAGAAAGAAAGTACAAATAAGGCGAGTGATGTTAGCAAAGCTAGATAAAGTTAGCAATCTGCCTCCAAATTCTTCACCCAGTCCTCATAAAGAGACTAAATCAGTATTTTTATAAATATTGAGTTGAATATTAATATTAAGTTATACTGTATGTACTGTTTGCAGTACAAACTGAATGTTAACATGCTAACATCACCTGATATCAGAATGTGTCTCTTGATGCAAATCCAAATATTTGCTGTAATACCAGGCCTGTGGAAGGAAACCAACATATTTTAGGTTGAGTTAGAACAAAGACTGTGAGCCATCATCACTGTCTGACCTCATAAATACTTTCCTGTAAAACGGTCAGAAATTCCCATAAACAATCAGAAACCGAGATGAAGCCACAGTAACACCTTAGTGTGGAAAATGGGATCTTATTAAAGTTCATGCAGGTAAAACCTTGTATTTGAACCTGTTTGCATAGAATTAGAAAAAATCAACTATAAATTTCAAATGTATTTTGAACAAGCTTGAGATTTTTAAAGACATAAATGAATCAGAAATGCATGTGACCATCATGTCCAAGGTCAGTGGATGTAAAGGTTAAACTGGAGCCGTGTTATAATGGATCACCTTCAGCATGGCGGTGCTGCCAGACAGTTACTCTGTCACCTTCTGTTATGCAAATCTGCTGCAGCCCGGTTACAGCAGGACCACCATGTTGGTCCTGGAGTCTACAGAGAAGACGGGACGACATCTTTAGGGGCGGAAGAAGATTAAAACTGGTGAAAAGGGCCAAACTAGCTCTTTAACTGTGTGCTCTGAAATGTTTGGGATGCCGTTTGTAAAGTTACTGTCAAAGAATGACTATAAATATATAGCCAGATAAATATTTAGTTTGCTAAATTAGTTTGGTTTAGTTTGCTTGCACGCTAAATTAGCTAGTTAGTATGGAGCTAAATGTTTAGTTGAGCTCCAAGATAAATAAACTAGTAAGATAAATATTTAGCCTGGAGCTCAGCTAAATATTAAGTTAGCTAAACATTTAGCTAGTGACGGTTGGAGCTAGCTAACTGCAGATTACTTCACTTCACCTGCAGATTATTTCACTCGTGAATTAAGTGACATAATCTGCCAGTAGAACTAGCAGCTTTTCATCAATGTTAAGGAATTATTGACTTAAAACAATCTCCTGTATCTTGATGAAATTTTACTTGTAGGATTTTTTTAAAATATGTTTAGTGTACTAAGATATTTTCACTAGAAACTAAATCAAAACACTTGGTAAGATTTTGTGTTTTTTGCAGTGCAAAATGATTACTAAGAGAAATAAACTGATAGTAGTAACCAAAACATTTTTTTCCTGGTATAAATGAAATGAGGACCGGAAATGGAAAATGAACTGTGAAGTTACCTTATTTCTGAAGGTAAAGTAGATCTGCTAGTCTGCAAAAGAAAAATAAATCTGTTAGAAAATCCTTCATCTTGACCAAACATTTCAGAAAATCTTTTAATAATGCAAGCTGAGAATTATAGAAGCGATTTTATTGAATTTGTGAAACATCCTATTTTGTCCAAATTGTATAAAGTTGCTGGAGTTCTGTGAGCTTAAACTGCAGTGTGAAGACGCTGAAATCTTCCCTTCATGAAGGAGGAAAGTTCCTCCTTCACAAAAAGCAAAAACAGGAAAGGACTTTTCATTGGATTGTTTCTGGAGTCGCATCGATAAACAGCTGAGGACGTTTCTGGGTGGAACCACGAACAGAGTGTGAGCAGAAACAAGCAGAAACAGAAACAAATTCACTATAAATTAGCTAAAAAGATGAAAGTTGGATTATGAAGGCTCTTCGGGGAGTTCCTGAACCATCACTCATTCACATTTAAACAGATTCTGCAGCAGTGATTGTGCAACACGGGGAATCACCGGAATCGGGTCACTGAGTGACACAGTTTCATCCCAAACCGGCCCACTTACAGCGTCTCCGGGGAAACAAAACAGGAAGGAGTTACAGCTAAACTTAGAAAGAGAAAAAATGAAAAATACATTAGAAATAAAAAAATCTGCTGATATTTTCTGTGGGCGATGCTGCCTCACTGCAGAGAAGGCACCATGTTTCTGAAGCTGCATTAAAGGTGACCTGTTATTACAGACAATGAGATTTTCTTTCAGAATGATCTGTTTCAGAGCCTCTTGTCACTTTAAATGTAAATGAGTTTCTGCTGGCCACGCCCCCAACACTTAGATTGGCACTTTAAAATGTCTGCAAAGAGACATACAATTATACAACCTTACATCTTTGTTGGTTGAGCCTCCAGCACAACCATCAAGAAGCAGCAAGTGGGTTCTGGATGGTAAATCAACAATAAAACATTTGTCTTTTCCAGCAGCCATTGTACAGCGCATAAGTAATTAGTGTTGTTTGTAATTTTACTAAATTCCTGTAAAGTCTCTGTGTGTTTAGAAAAGAGTTACACAAATGAAATGGATTACTATTATTATTATTATCACACATCACTATTTATCTAAAAGCATGAAAATGGCATAAGATAAACTAATTTCTAAAGAACATTTAACAATGGAACTGGAAAACATTTTAAGTATCCAGAATACATAAACAAACCATAACTTGACTGGATTATGAAGTCTCTAAACTTTATCACTGGACTCAAACAGGCTCCACTGCCAGTTTGGACTCAGTGTCAAATATTTGCAGCATTTTTTCAAAGTATTAAATGGCATCACGTCTGTTGCAATTAAGCAAACTGTCTTAGTGCGCACTATCTCACACTCGCTTTTTGTATTTTGTTGATTAAACACTGCATGAAAATAACGTCAAAACAGCAAAGCTTGTGTAAAAGCAAAAGGTCTTACTTTGACATAAAGTGTTTGTTTGTATGATTTTTTGCTTGTGGAAATATTTCCTAGAAAAAATGAAGGCGTTTTAGCTACAAAAGATGAGAAAACTTCATATAAGTGTCATTAAAGGTAATGTGTGAAGGTTTTGTTTTGAAAATAAAGTGTGAATGTAACAAGGCAGCTTGGTTATTTGTCCTTCAGGTAGTGACTACTGCCCTCTGTTGGTGAAAAATCATATTTCAGGTTTAAATGTTTTCATTAGTAAAACAAAATAATCAGAAAAGTTTCTAAAGTAAATCTTGAGACCACAGAAAACATTCAGAGGAAAGAAAATGTAAAGTCACTGATGTATTTTTAATATTCTTCATTAGTCAATGCAGTTGCCAGGTGAAAACTTTCCTCAATTTTCAAAAATTAAATAAAGTTAAAGTTTTCCATTCTTTAAGTAAACGGTTTCTGTTTCTACAGAACTTGGTGTTGGCCTAGCGGTTGCTAATTGCAACAGCTTGGACTCCATTAAATCTCTGCGTATTAAAGGGGCAAAGGTCAAAGTCGGGATTAGGGCTAAATGCAGCATTACTCAACAAGGTATTTAATAAGATTTACATACTGTATGTCCTTCAAAGGTTCGACTTCATAAGGCTGTAACAGAATATCAAAATTCACAAAACTTCAGCACTAAACTTCTTCAAACTCTTCTAAAACTAAACTACAACATGGGAAGTAAAACAATAATTAATGAACTTGTGATGTATCCTGGTCTGGGTTAAGTAGCCATCAGCAGGAAGAGGCCATGTTTGGCAGAATTGGAAATACATGTAGGCTTGTTTGCTTATATCTTAGTCGTTAGCTATATTAGCATAACAGAACCATAGTCACTTCACATTAGTCAGGAAAGTTATGTTAGCTCGCTGTAATCACGCTGTTGCATTTGGCTGCAATGGCGACAATTTTATAGCTCATTAAAAAGGGATGAAAGATATGAAAATGTGGTCTGATAGGCAACATTAATACTGCTGTTCTGGCCGATAACCAATATCTATGAATATAATGTACATTTCCTTGTCCAAACAACACTATAGATGAGTTAACGTTAATCTGTGAATTCAGACTTTAATCTGCTGAGATGAGAAGTTAGAATTTTGAGATTAAAGTTAGAATTCTGAGATTAAAGTTTAATTTCTTTTTCAGTGGCACTAATTGTCTTCCGTACAACACTGTAAACACACGGCTTTCATTCTGTGCTTCAGTTAAAGCTGCATCACACTTCCACCTTTTTTAAATGAAATACATTTTCATTGTTGGTGCGCTGGCTAATTTCAATTTAAACGATGCGCGACAGTTGGTTGGAAAAGCAGAGGGAGCGCTGGCTGTTGATTCGTCATCTGTAGTTTTCCAATGGACAGTTGACCTAAATACTAACGACTTCAGACACAACAGCTACAACCAGTCCAGTGGGTTCGGTTGCCACATCCATCACTCACTGTTTTCAGGCTCAGAAACATAAAACTGAGACTTTTGCAACATTTTGTTTGGGTTTGTTTAGGCTGTGGAACAAAGTGTTGCTCAATTTCTACATTTAAATAATTACATTATTGTATAACAGCTTTAGATGAAGTCCTGAATAAATGCTTGTTTTTGCTTCAGATAACACAAATAAATACAAAATAAATGTTTCAAATGATGAACTACTTTATTAAAAAAACAAAAACCAAACTGTCCCAGTGGGAAAAAGTGATTAACTTATAAATGCTTGATCTACTATTGGCAGTCATTGTAGCTTCCACTGCTTATTTTAACTTGTAAATTTTTTATTAATTTTGCCATATTAAGATTTTTTCCAACATTAACCATCAAGACGTTCAAATCCTTAAACTGTAACTATTGCCCTGTAAAAGCAAAGCCCACCCCAGAAAAATGTAAAAAATAATAATAACTTCACAAAGTAGGCGGAGCCAATATGTATAAGGGGCGTGGCCAACGGTGCGGACGAGCAGAGGAGGTGGAGCAGCACCGTTGCTAGCTTGGTGACTTTGTTGCTTCATTTCACAGATTTTCCGACATTATTACAAAAAAAAAAAATCTAGCAACTTTTTTTCCAAAAAAGTGAAAAGCTACAAATTTAGCAAATTTTGTTCCAAAACAGCAATTAGCTCCTTTTTTTTTTCCAAAAAGTGACTAGCTACAAATTTAGCAACTTTTTTTTGTTATGGGAGACTTTTGTGGCGACATGTGAAAGCAACCAAGAGAATAACAAGTGCATTCAGTAAAAACAGGGAAAACAGAACGTAGTTGGAAAAAAATAAGGTGCTTTAAAATAAAAAAAGAAGCAAAATTTGTCAAACAAATGAACTCATGCACTGTAAAAACACAACATTTTACCAAAGATGTTTGGTCTAGTTTTGATTCACCGGGAGAATATATTTTCCAGTGGAACAATTTTTTTCCCATGTTATAAATTGTATTGTAAACCTCACTTATAGCTAGTTCTTTCTCATAAATATTAAGAAATTATTGACAAACAAGCTTCTATTTCTTGCTGAAAAGTTACTTGTAAGTTAGTTTGTCTTATTTCAAGATATTAACACTAGAAACTAGACCTTGTTTCTACATTTTCTGTGCAGGAACTGATTTAAACGTTAAGCTGCAGAAGGTTGTGAATAGTCAGCAGATCTGCGTTGTGTTTAATATTTTTCAACAGTCGAGTCGTTTTTATTGAAAGCGTTTCCAGGGACGCAGCAGTCCGTGGTGTGTGCCGGTCCGACTGACAGCCTCCAGGTGCTGCCAGCGTCTGCCGGTCAGGTGACAGGGACTCGGACAGCTGACACGGTTTTATTCTGCTGAGTCGTTCTGACGTGTCCACAAAGAGCGCTGTGTTTTTGGACTGATGTCGGATCGGTTCTGGTGGAGTCCCATATTTCCACCTGCTCAGAAAACCAACTGTCCAAACCGGCAACCACAACTTCCTGCCTTCTGCCTTCAGCTGCACACGAACTAACAATTACTGTAGTTATCAATTAGATTAATGGATTATTCTGATAGTTAATCTGTTAATCTGATGACTAATTGATTATCCTGACGATTAATCAATTTATTAATTTCTTTTATAAAATGTTCACAATCTACAGATTTTGCATTTAACCATTTAAGGCGTTTTTACACAATATTAAATACATTAAAAGATTAAAATATAGAAAATTATTTTTTCAAATGAAATTAATCTTTTTATTGCCCATAATTCAATAACAGAAATCCTGTTGTGAATTTGAACAGCTGCTAGAGTCGTTTCTAGGGCTGGACAATAAATCAGTAACAATGTATATTGTGAGATATACATCATCAATATCAATAGATAATACATCTGATAAAATATTATTCAATATCTACAATATTGTAGGCTGGTGGAATCAACTCACTCATTCTTTGGTTGCCTAGCAACGACCTGCTGAGTGACTGGCGCAGAAGCAGTTTTTAGTTCCCCACAGTTCCTCAAAACTGTTAAAAAATAATAACTGTGGATAAAACTGAAACAACAACTGGAACGCAGAATTACTACTGTTGATGCACGGAGCGGCCATCTTGGAACAGGAAATAGAACTTCAGACGGTGTTCCCGCTGATTTTTTGGACTGGGAAGTCAGAATTTCCAAGTTTGGAGCAAAGTTACTACTAATGTACAACCACATTACTACTGTTGATGCAAGAAGCAGCCATTTTGAAACACATGGTCCACAGTACAAGTTGCTCTCAGTTTCCCAGTCAGAAATCTGACTTCAGAGGCCGTTCTATTATTTACAGTGAAAGTGACTCAACAATTAGGTTTTCTACTTTTTAAATTATATTTCATAAAATTTTAACAATAATCTTTTTCAGAGTCCTTTTTATAGTTTTAATCTAAAGTTTTGATTAAAAAAGACTTCAAACAGAACAGGTTAGCTAGTCCTCTCTTCCGTTCAGTTTTATCTTTGTCTCTTTTCTTTCCGCAGCTCGTTTGGCCGCCAAAGCAAACCCAGAACAAACTGATTTAATCCAACCTTATCATTTAAGGCTGGACGGCAGCGTGCAGCAGGAGCGCGTTCAGCGTAACGCGTGAGATTATCGCAGGATGAGCCTGAACTCAGCACTGATGGAAGACAAACTGGATACTTTGGGAAAGACATTGGACTTCAGAGCGTTTTGGTCGGCTAAAATTACAAACCAGCTTTAGAGCCGCAGCGCTAAAATAAACCAGCCACGTAGATGGTGTAGCGTTGTCTTTAAATACACATGAAATATAATATAATATAACATTCTGCTGCCCCTGACTCCAGGTGAAATAAGCCATAAGTGGGTCAGGCGTTATGTAAGCTGCATATATGTTCTCCTCAGGCGTGATGCGAGAGCTCAAAGAGTCAGAGAGCGGAACAAGTGAATAACCATATATAGTTTAAACAAAGCAGCAGGGCCGAGACCATCGAGCCTCTTAAAATAAGCACAACCTAAACACATCTCTGCATTTCGTCAGGAGCTTTTCAGCTTCACTTTTAGGAGTTTATGACTAAGCTCAGGTCTACTATTCACACATAACTGGTCATCCTTTGAAATTAAAGGTGTAGTAGGTAAGTTTTATTTTAAAAAATGTTTTTACATATTTCTCCAGGTAGAAACAGTAATAGACTGAATCTGGGAAAAGAAATGCAATCGCTCCCGACCAAAAACAACCAATCAAGAGTCAAAAGGCAGGGCTTAGCGCTATCAATCATGATAATGTATGCGCTGGAACAGATTCCAGGAAAACCACTTACCAGCCGTAAAAGGCGGCCATGCTCCAGTGAAAAAAGAGAATGGAGCTCCACCTTAAAAAAATTAGTTAATTTGTTACATGTAATCAAATTAAGTTTTCCACACTGAATTTATTTTCTTTTTTAACATGACAACTTAATAAATTCAGCACATTTACTTGGACAAACTTAATTTGATTACTTGTTAGAAATTAACTCAATTAATTTTTAAGTTGGAACACCTGTTTTCTTTTTCCAGTGTAGCTTTAGCATTCATGGCATTCTCTGCTATCTGGAAGAAGCTGCAGTGTAGCAGAGAGCAAGGAGGAGGCTGTGAGCAGCAAGTACACAGGCTTGATTGACATCACTAAGACCCTCCTCTTGGCTCTGATTGGTTGTTTCTTGTTAGCACTGGAAGAAGGCAGAGAAGCCTGATTTTTTCATTGATTTTCTGTCTCATACTAAACTATCACAACACTCAGTTTCAACAGATAAAAAAAAACAATTTTGTTTTTAATAAAAATTACAAACTGTAGCCTTAATTAGGGCTTGAAATGGAAACCACATAACTGATTAATAAATGAATAAAAAGTATTATTCAAATCTATAGCCGTTGCCACGATGTGTATTGCACCTTTTGCATTGTATACTTTTAACTTCATGGCATAGACTATGTTTGTCTTTCAATGTGTGTTTATTGTATTCTAATTTGTTCCACATTTTTCAAACTAAAAAAAAATTTTTTTTTGAGTGTCTTCGTTGGCACAAGGTAATTTAGAGGGGGATGGAGAGAATGTTCTCCCGCGGAACCAAAAAGGACAGGACCGCCCCTGCATATACGTGGTGGATTGAGTAATTCTTAAAACTGATTATAAAATCTGCTAAAGAGATTTAACAACATCCCAATTCTTTTACCTTGAATTTACCTGGAAATCACTATACAGATAAAAAAAACTGAAGAGGAAAACAGTCAAATTATATAATAAACAAAATGATGCAGTAACTCTTACAACACTCCCCCCCCCTGTACTGCCACCATGTGGTGATGGTGTAATTTCAGGCACATAATCTGAAAAAGATTGATCTCCTCCTCTTCCTCCCTGAGCTCCTATTGTGTTCTGAAGAAATGTACCATTTCTACTGACCAAAATCAAATCACAGGCAGGAAACCGGCCTAGCACAACGCGCTAAATACTAGCACATTTAGAACATATTTAGCTAAATGTTGAGAAATGGAACTGAATGTTATTTAGCTAAGTGTTGAGAAAAGTTATCTAAATGTGACATATATTAGCATATTTAACTAAATGTGCTAATATTTAGCAAGTTACACGAAAGACGTTTATCCGTCGTCATCGGTGGCTATGCTAACGAGTCTTAGCACATGCTAAAGTTGGCAGATCGCCTAATATTTTCCTTTTAATAAAAAGGGACCTAGCCTGGTAAAAACCAGCCTGCGTCATCCAGAGGGTTTGGACTCTGGCTTTCTAAAAATGTTTGCTTCCTGGAGTCTTGGACTCTCCTGATGTTTTAAATTTTAAGTAATTGCTCACGTTTTCCCAAGTTTGACGCTATGAAGCTTACCGGAAGTTGCCTGAGTTGTAAGAAATCATCTTTCACAGTTGTATAGAAGAGACGAGCAGACCAAGATGGCTGTTGTTGTTAATCCAATATTTGGAATCGTGGCCAACACGGACTGAACGGCTTAGTTCACGTCCATTGCTGCCGCCATTGCTAAAACTACAGACTGACCAGAAAATGACGTAATCATTCACGACTTCTCCTTCTGTTCGCTGATTGGCTCGCTGGAAATTCTATCACGGTAGAAAGTCCAGAGGCTATAATGTAAGTTTTTTATTCATTTATTTTTAAACCAGGAAGCCTTATAGCGATAAACGCTCTATTTTGGTGGAATAAATAAATCATATTTCAAGCTGATAAACAGTCAACAAATTATGCAATAAAGTTATTAAAAGGAGCTTTAAGCCTATTTATTTCCAGCAGAGAGGCATCAAAGCAGCACAGTCTAAAGATGGCAGGTTAACTATTACATAATATTTTCTGGTTAATAGTGTCGGGACCTGCAAGGCATCATATCCGAACAGAATCAGGTCCAGTTTCTAGGGAGGAGGTCCTTCTGTCGGTGGCCGCGAGCAGCAGTCCAAACCCGGACCGACGTCTGCCCTCACCCCCCTTCATTTACCATCTAATAAATGAATGAATGAATGAATAAATGATAATGAAGATGGTAATCAATAAAAACCAGAGGATTTATTTCCCAGCAGATCTGAGTCGACCTGTTTACGCACAGCCAGAGTAGTAAACAATGCGCCATGTTCTCCTCTTTCTTTTATTATTTATTTGTTTCTACATTTAAATGTTTCTATTCATAAAACCCGACTAAGCTTACTACTTCCTCACCAATAACTCGTCCATCCACCCATTTACTCCACCTTATTGTAAACAAACAGCCTTACGCATAAAATAACAACAAATGGTTGCAGGTGACATCAAGTAGAAGCTTAATTGAAATTAAATGGGATGTTTTTGAAAAGTGCTTAAAGTGATCTGAATCCTGTATCAGTCTGGATTGTGGATGTGACGCGCAGGAAGGTGGAAACTGGGTCACCATCCAAAAAGCGGCTCCAATAACTTAATAATTACGGCAGAAAAGTCGGAGGAAATCAGCTCTTCTTGTGTCTGTGACTGAATCAAAATGGCGTTTCAGCGAGGGACATCAGCGCAAATATAAAAAATAAGAAATAAAGCTGCGCAAACAGAGGTCAAACTTTTATTATTAATTCAAATCGATGCGTTCGGGATCATAATAAAGAGAGAAACCAGCAAGAAGATGAAATGATTGGGTTCTGATGCGCCAGCGTCTAAACAAAAGACAGCCATCATCACTGCGCCCTGCGCTGAAGGACTTTGGTTCCAGCTCCAGTCTGCAAACCCCCGCACCCTCCCCTCGCACGCAGCCGGTCCCGCACCTGAAGTGAAGCCCCCCCGCTGCCTCAGCTCGGATCCCCGTCAAAAACAAACGTGACAACCGGAACCAGCAGCCTTTAACTTCACCTGATGCTTGGAGGCACTGGCAACTTTCCTGACAATGGAGCACCAGAGGCGCCTGCCATAGTGATAGTTATAAGCAAATCTGGCGCAAAAGCGAGAAATAACGCAAACACAAAGGTTGCACTGCGCCCCGAATAAAGCCCCGATGAAGTCCCGGCTGTCACCTGCGGCTTCCAGGTCGTGACATTTGATTTATTGCGGGTTTAACAGCAAATAATCTCGAACACGTCATTCAAAGTCAATGGCCGGGCTGTGTTAGTTGGGAAAACGTATCGAAGTATTAAAAGGATAAACGGAAACCTGCGCAGTCGGAACTTCACGCATCCGATCAGTTAAAGATTCAATTTTAACGTGTGTTGCGTGTCATCCCGCAAGGTTCCGTCTGTTCGGGTCAATTTGACGGGAATTGGGCAAAATTGTTGGCGGCGCGCGTTACTTCCAGCGGGTTTTCCCGGAATAAAAGTTGTTCGCCGGTGGAAACGGAGGCGGCCGAGCTGGCGGACGGCAAGCCGGATGTCTCCACCACCGGGCCGGCGCGTCCGGCGGACCGCGGAGGATGCGTGGGTTTAATATTTGACCGCAGATGGAGGATGAAGAAACACAAACGGGACGGCGCCAGTTCCACGGAGTCCGCTAGATCAGCTGCTGGCAGTTGGTGTTCTCAATCACGTCCGCAGATAGGCTTCATAGGCTCAATGGAGCGCCTGTGGAATAAGACACTTAAAGTGAACCCGGACACTGAAGACGCGCTTTTTAAAAACATTTTTGGACACTTAAGCCGAAACTGCTTTTTCTGGCGTTTTGCTTTCAGGACACACTGTTTCGCATTGTTTTTGTTTTTTTTTCCTACCGGTGAGGCGTTCAAAAGCGGCGGGGAAATTACACCTCCAAGAGTTTTTGATTAACTTTATTTTTAAAAGGAGAATTGAAGAAGACACAATGGCAGAGACGTCGGCCGCTCCAGCCAAAGCAAAACGGGCGTCGAAACCAAAGAAACCCACGTCGCATCCAAAGTACTCGGACATGATTAAAGCGGCTATTGTTCACGACGCGAGTCGGAACGGAGCGTCCCGTCAGTCCATCCAGAAGTACGTGAGGAAAAACTATAAAGTGGGCGACAACGCCGATGTCCAGATCAAGATGGCCCTGAAGAGGCTGGTGGCGTCCGGGATGCTGCGCCACACCAAAGGCATCGGCGCGTCCGGGTCCTTCCGGCTCACCAAGCCGGAGGACTCCAAAAAGCCCCCCGCCAAGGCGCCGACTGCGGCCAAGCCCAAAAAAGTGGCCAAACCCAAACCCAAGAAGGCGGCCAAGCCCAAGAAGGTGACCAAGACGCCCGAGAAACCCAAGAAGGCGGCCGTCAAGAAAGTGAAAAAGGTCGCGAAGAAGGCGACACCTGCGAAGACCAAGAAAGCGCCGGCGAAGAAACCCAAAGCGGCCAAAGCCAAGGCGAAACCAGTGAAGAAGACGGCCAAGCCCAAAGCCAAGACACCCAAGAAGGCTGCGAAGACTTCCAAAAAGAAGTGAACGGACTCTTTCTGAAACTCACTGTAAATACTTGAGGATTTTTTTTCGTATATGTATTATTTTTGTAAGATTTCATGCAAAAAGTCTGTTTATACTTGTAGTTTTTTTCCTCCATCCGTTGCAGCATCAATAGACTAAAACTAACTGTGGACATTTTCATTCTGTTGATATTCAAGTCTGAGGAAAATGTGTATATTTATACATATATATAAAATAAACAGCTGAACTAATGAATAGTTATTGTTGGTGCTCAACAATAACTATTCAAACATCCCAACGTGTTAAAAACTATTTGCAATGTATGTCAATAAAAACAACATCAACTTGTCCTCATTTTACACAAATATTACAGAAAGATGCATTTATTTAAACATCTACGGCTTTAAAACTTAACATATTACCCTAACAGCAAGCATTAGCGTCACATTACCAGAAAAATTAAAAGCTGTTAAAAACTTGATGAAAAATCTGCTTCCAGGGGCGCATCCAGAAAGTTTTCTAAGGGTGGCCAGATGGGGGGGGTGAGAATAAGAGTAGCAAAAATCAAAATAAATAATGTTTTAAATTCAAGTTAATGGTGGACATTGAAATACATTTTAAATGAGGATAATTTTCACTCGTAAATACAGATTAAGACAGACGTTTTATTAATACAGATTAATATAACTAGATAGATAGATAAATATTTGTCATTGTCACAAGAACAACGAAATTTAAAACTGCACATTAACTGCAGTTTGGTTTATATACGTTGATTAAATTCAAATCAAAAATTGTTTATTGATCGGAAAGGAATCAATAAATATGAATTAAAATAATACTTTATTGATCCTAAATGAATAAATAAAAAAATTAAAAATGGATGGAATTAAATTTTTTTGCATCTCACCGCTATGCAGAAATAATGATTAAATCCACCCAAATAAAGTAAATAAAAAATATATTTTAATTAGAAAACAGGAGATGCACTGAAAATCCTCACAGAATAGTTTTATTCAAGTACATTTTTATGGTGAACCTTAAAATTTAGGTCTGTTATTTTCTGATTCTTTGTTCTGCAAATTTATATTTTCAAGTATGAATTTTTTAACATATTGAAACACATTTTTAACTCAAGAAAATAAACATGACTTCCTAATATTTTAGACTAAAATATGTGATTCTGGATCAGGAGTGTGTGTGACAGGCCCTCAGAAAGAAACGCTATGAGGAACAAAAAAGAAAACATATTAACATAAACACAAAAAAACTCAAGTGGATTCATGTATATTGTTTAAAGCAATATTATGCATGAATCCTGTGGAATAAATAAGACCTAGGAAGGGAAAAATCATTATGCAAGTTACACTTTGACTCTACAAAAAGCCAATAATGCAGCGTCAGCTCATTCTAACTTTTCCCAGACACCAAAGGTGATTTTAGAAATTAAATTAATTAAAATAATGTTAAGGCTAAATAAAAGCAATAATTATATTTGAAAACGTCAGGTGCAGGAGAGCTCTTTTCCAACATCATTTCAGCTTCAGCAGATGATTGAAGGGAAATCTGTTTTTCTACACCCATATTTAAATGTTCTGTTAAACACCTGACGAACAAATACTGCCACCTTGTGGCAGCAGAGGAAAATGGCGCCTTTTTTATTCCACAGCAGGAAAAACAACAAGAGGCACATAAATACAAGTCAGTGTTAAAAATACTATAGTTAGATGATCTAACTGTTAATGGATCCTAAAAAAAGAAACAAAACCTGGAGAGAAACTTGATTAGAAAAATGTTAAATGTAACGACATTAATAATCAACACAAAATGTCCATGTTTAAGTCAGTGAAAGCTCTTAAAACTAAACAATTTCACAAATAACTTCAAATGCACAAACAGAATCACCGTTAATTAATTAACTACACCTCGTTGGTGCAGTTTTCCTTCAAAACAATTTTAATATCTGAAGCTACCTGAAGAGAAATCCAAAATTCAGATTTTTTTAAATAGCAAATTTTTCACTGTAGAGCCCAGAGTGTTCCTTTTATGTCTTGAAATTTTGTTTTAGATTATTTTCGAAATTTTCTAGTAAAGACTTGGACATTTCTGAGATTAAATCTCAAAATTTCTTTTGTTTTTCTGACGGAAACTGACGTTTTTTCTACGTACAGCGACCCTGATACGTCATTGTACATAATATTATCAGAACAAAGTCATACATAGTCAGAAATATACAAAACTAAACTCATTATGAAAAATCAAGTCGCAATAATATGAGAAAAAAAATGAGAATAAAGTCGTAATATTAGAAAATTTTATGACGGAAACTTATCAAAATATTCATGAAATAAAGGTAAAGATTAAACAAGAATAAATATCTGAATAAAGTCGCAACTTTAGTAGAATGAAGTAGTAATTTTGTAACTCCCACATAAAAATTAAATGTTGAGCATCTTGTGAAATTTTAATTTGGTGTCGGTTTAACAAATAAGAAAATCTTAAATAACAGAAGGGCGGTCAGATCTACAATACAGACCAAAGGTCTGGACACACCTTCTAATTCAATGGGTTTTCTTTATTTTCATGACTATTTATAAGGCAATAAATCCCACTTATTAACCTGACAGGGCAGGTTGACCTATGAAGTGAAAACCATTTCAGGTGACGACCTCTTGAAGCTCATCAAGAAAATGCAGAGTGTGTGCAAAGCAGTAATCACAGCTAAAGGTTGCTACTTTGAAGAAACTAGAATATAAGGGCTATTTTCAGTTGTTTTACACTTTTTTGTTTAGTGCATATTTCCACATGTTATTCATAGTTTTGATGCCTTCAGTGTGAAGCTACAATGTAAATAGTCATGAAAATAAAGGAAACTCATTGAATTAAAAGGTGTGTCCTGTACTGTACATGACTAGGATTTTCTAGTAATCTTCTTCTGGTAATATTGTGTCTTTATTCCTGTAATATTATGACTTTAGTTCCGTAAAAAATATCTTAGTCTGGCCTTAATACTCCGTTATACATTTTTAATAAACACAAATTTAAACTTCTGACCAATCACACAGCGTTCTGTACCGTTAGCTCCGATGTAGCTTAGCTTAGCGCATTTTCGGTGTTCCCGAAGTTCTCAATCTTCATTTCGCGAACTTTGCACATAGTGAAGTTAATGTCAAAGTCGGTCTTCCCGGAAAGTTGGTAAAAAACAAAATTAGTCCAAATGTTTCCCTTCAAACGAAGGCGGGCCGGTTGAATCTTTTTCTCTCTTTTGTGGTTTCCTGCTTGTTTTGGTGCTTTGCGCGCATGCGTAGGTTCCGGTCCCGCCTGCGTGAGGACGTCAGGACGTCCCGCCTAGTTACTAAATAGAGGCCAGCAGATTTGTTTCTATTTTTGCTAGATTTTGGGACATTTAAAACAGTAGTAAAATGAGAATCGCGACTCGTTGCACCCTCTCCGGTCTGGTCTTTTATTAAGCATCTGGATCTGTTCACTTTCAGTAAGAAAAAAGTTTTTGAAAAGTCACAAAAATGTTTCCTGCAGAACCATCCGCCTCTCAGCTTAATCACAAACTGATTGGTGATGGGCAACAGGAACCAGCAGCAGGTTCTGTAACTGGGTCAGTCAGGCGCAGAGGAACAGAAAAACACAGGCCAGCTTCAGTCTGATTAAAACAACCTGGAGGTGAGGAGAGGAAACTGGAGGCAGAAAATCCCAGCATGTTTTCCTTCAGTCATTCGGACACAACGGCGTGTCAGGGACATTGTAGATGGAATACAAAAAATTAAGAAGCACATCTCTTAGGGAAAAAAATGCAAAAAACCCCTCAGGAATGAGATTTGTCTCAGAAACTTTCCAGAAAAAACACCCAGATATTTTGAAAGTTTTCATGTTTCTTCTTGAAAATTTTGAAGTTTTTTTCTAGCAAATTTGCAAGTTTTCAAACTAAAATTTCCTATTTTTTTCTATAAATTTTCTGAGATTGATCTCAAAATTTTTTAATTTTCTCCAGCAATTTTTTGCCTTTTCAAAATCCAAAATTTTCATTTTTGTTTAGAGATTATTTTCTAAAAATATGAGTTTTTTCTGAGTTTGAAAACTCACATATTTGCTAGAAAACTCCAAAAGTTGAAAAATGTTGACTTTTGAAGCTAAAAAAATTGTTTTTCTAGAATATTTCTGAGATTAATTATAAAATTTCAGATTTTTTCTTGAAATTTTGTTTACTTTTTAAACTTTTCAAACTGAGAGATTTTACCTTTGACTAGGTAAAATCCCACTTAGATCCATATCTCATTTTCAAGAGGGACTTGTGCAGAAATTTTCTAGAAAAATTCAGATTTCTTTGGCTGAAATTTACTAATTTTTTTCTATCTACCTCCCCAACACTTTGCTGCAAACACTGTTAAAATCAAAACAGTCCATTTCCTCAATAAAAGCAAATGTCTTCATGCAACAGAAGCAACCTCACCATCAGAGAATTTAAACCACGGTGAATGATTTGTGAAGCTAAATCTTCCTGTTTATGGTAAAACCAGGTTCCACCAGTTACTTGGCAATCATATCAGGATTTCATGACGTTTTGTAGCAGCTGGCCTGAACGTCCAGCTCTGATTCGGAATAATTTGGCATCATGTTCATTTGCACGCGCTGCTTGCATGCAGAAGATAATCTGTAACTCCTGATGGGGCAGCAGGAGGTGGGACATCTTCCTGATGAAAGCACCTTGGTGTTCAGGAAGAGAAGCTGCTTTTCAGGCTAGCTCCAACGTAGCCTGGTGAAGCGTAAGGCAGCAGCAGCAGGGGGAATAACCTCCAGCAGAGGTCAGAGGTCAGACAGAGAGCAGGACAGATGGAAAACAGTTCGGCCTCTGGGTTTGGTCGTGACGGATGGAGATAATCGGCGGGTCATTTTAGCCGAGCCAAGGCTCTGTAGACGGCGAAACCCAGAACGGCGACCACAGCCGAGCCCAGAGCCACCCGCAGCCAGAAGGAGGCGCTGCTCAGGTCCGACCCGTTCAGGTGGCTGGAAAACAAAAAAACATCCGTGAAAAACAAAGCAACAAGCGGTTTCCGCTAGAGCCGAGACGGATGAGAAATACCAGAATGTTTTTCATACCAGGTCTGATTTAAATACTTTTTTTCCTTTTTTTTTTACTAAAAAAAATAAAAAAATGACAGAAATTATTTAAAAAGTGGATGTTATGCCCAGGCTACAAAAATGTATGTTTAACTATGAGAACAAAGTCATAATGTTATCAGAACAATTTGATTCTGATGTGTTAAAACATAAAGTGTTTCCTTATTTGTAAAAAGATATCAAAGTATAACTTCACAAGATGCTCAACATCCTTCATTCTAATTTTTTATTATTATGACATTTTCTCCTCATGTTATAACAACTTTATTCTTATTTTATTTCGACTTAATGTTGCATTACTTAATTTACATATTTTTTCTTGTATTACTACAACATCATTATATTATTGTGACTTCCTGTAGTACGACTTCATTCTCTAAATATTACTTTATTCTCGTATAATTAAATGTTTTCTTGTATTATTATCACTTCAGTCGTATTTTTACAAAATTTATTCTCATATTTCTATGACATTTATCCTGAATTATTGTGATTTTCTTTTTTTTCTCATTTACAAAATCCTTTCTCGAATCGCTACAACTTCATCCTGTTAGCTTTATAAGTTTACTCTCATGATTAAAATAAAAAACTGTAGCCTGCCTCTAAACATCATGCTGTTGACCTGAATTCAAGTCCAAATAAATAAAAGCTGTAAAACAAGATGGCTGCCCTGACATCACTCTGAACTATGGAAACCCAAGGAATGCATCATGGGAAAAATAAAGATTTTACAAGAATTAAAAAAAATAAAAAGTTTGATTAATCAAATCTATTTATCACTCAGCCCTGTTGTCTTGAATATTTCAAATCCACATTCAAAAATACATTATTGACCCCAAAGCAAAATTATTTCATGACGGCTCTCGTGTTGGTTCTGGTGTTGGTTCTGCTACGTACGGGTGCATGGCGGCCCAGGCCAGCCTGCTGTAGATGCTCCTGCCGGCGGCGTCGAGCGTCAGGCCGCAGAACGGCAGCGGCGGCGGCAGGCGGTGCTTGTAGCAGAACTCGGCCGGCGTCATGCCGTGGAACTGCTTGGCTTCAGGAAGGTCCGCTTTGGAGGCGACCAGAACGCACGGAACGCTGCCGTCCATGTAATGCTGCTAAACATGGAGGACACAGAGAAACTTCAGTCAGCAGCCGCCATTTTGACTGGCTGCTCCTCCGAGGAGCAAAATAAATTCAGTTTCTATCGTCTGACTGCAGCAGGAAAATATCAAACATAAAGATGATTTTTATTTAATGCAGCATTTCTGCTGGAACTGCTGCTGAGTCTCAATCACAATAAAATTAACATTTTTAAATTGATATTTGAATTAAAGTCAGAGCTTCTAGATCAGGGGTCTCAAACTCCAGGCCTCGAGGGCCGCAGTCCTGCAGGTTTTAGATGTGCCACAGGTACAAAGCACTGGAATGAAATGGCTTAATGACCTCCTCCTGTATAGATCAGTTCTCCAGAGCCTTAATGACCTAATTATTCTGTTCAGGTGGTGCAGCAGAGGCACATCTAAAAGTTGCAGGACTGCGGCCCTCCAGGACTGGAGTTTGAGACCCCTGTTCTAGATTTTCCATGTTAAACTTTCAGATTATTCCAGAAGCAACTTTCCACAGATCTTTATTTTTAATTTGAAATGAGGAAATACTGGAGTTGACAATGAAAACTTCAACGAAGGAAAGAAGAAAAGTTACTGAGGAAAGAAGTGAAAAGGCAACAAAATAGAAACCAACATCGGTTGTTAAAATCGACTCGGCTTTACTGATCAGACTGACGTGTAAAAATCTACCAACGCCTGCTGATACGGCTAACGCTAATCCCAATAACGCTAAGTCCGATTACGCTAACGGCAATCTTGCAATTGGTGTTAGCAAGAAACGCATTTCTTGCTAACACCAATAATGCTGACGCCGATAACGCTAACTCCAATAAAGCTAACCCTGATAATGCTAAAAATGCTAATGGGGGTAATGCTAAAGCTGCTAATGAAAACGGGGATTGTGCTAAGTCTGATAACGCTAAAGCGGATAAAGCTAATGGCAATACCTAACAGCTGTAAGGTTGACACCCTAATGCTAATGCGCTAAGTGAAACAAATAAACTCATTAAAGCATAACTTTAGTTTGGTTGATCTTTCTGAGCTGAACCCAGAAACCAGGGAGAAACTCCTGGACATCGACCTTTCACCGCTGCGACCTTGACCTTGACCTGAACACTGACCTTGTAGATGCTGGCGCAGTAGTCGAAGGAATGGGGATCGCTGGCGTCGTACATGAGACAAGCAACGTCGCAGGCGGCGTCCGACGCCTTGAGGAACTCCGTTTCCACATCCACCTCGTTCAGCTGCACAGGAAGGACAGGAGAGAGGCTGGTCAGGCTGGGGTCAGAGGTCAAAGGGCAGCAGGTCTGATACTTACAATCAGGTATTTCTCCTGGTTGCCGATCTGAACTGTATTTATGACATAGGGTGAGAAGGCACTGCTGGCGTTTCCTTTAGTCTGATAAATAAAAACCAGGAAATGAAACGGTTTACAGCATGAAAGGGGTTTTCATTTTCCACCATTTATTTTTTCAGACGGCGACGAACCAGAACGCTGCGGCCCACGAACGCCTGGAGGAAGGCGGTCTTCCCGGTGCCGCGCGGTCCGATCACCTTGCAGAGAAACGCTGACCTCTGAGTCTGACGCTTTCTCAAATCCACATCCTTCTCCCGAGTCACTGCATCCAAAAAAATGAAACAAATAAACGGCAAAATATGTAAAATTGGTTTTAAACCTCAACATTAAGGCCTAAACATATTTAAAAATTAAGGCGGCATAGATTAGAAACATTTTTTTCCTTCTTTAAAAATTCAAACTTTGGAGATAAAAACAAATCAACTAAAAAAAAGACAGTTTCAACTCACGATTATATGTAAATAATTCTTTCCAAATTTAGGCTTTTAATCAAACATTACATTGAACTTTATCAAACTGTGATGTTTGAATATCAACCTCTTTCCAAGCCTTGAAAACACATCAGTGAAAAAGTAGCCAAGAAATGACTCAGTTAAGAGTAAAAAAGTATTTGGTAAAAAGTGCTGAGTAATTATCAATCATTTAATATTTAAAACATGTTTGTTTTTCATTCAGTGGGTAGAAAATCCAGAAATTTTACTCAAGAGTAGAAATACGTTATAATAAAATAACTCAAGTAAAAGTAAAAGGTAGAGTGAAAATAATCATTAAAGCACATTTTCTCAAAAACGTTACTTAAGTAAATGTAACAGAGTAAATGTAACCAGTTGCTGCCCAGCAGGTGCGTCCCTCACCTGTGACGGCTGCGGTCTGCGACTCCTGCTCGGTCAGGATCGGGTATCCCAGGTAACCGAGGTGCTCCAGGCAGCGATGGACGTCCAGGTACGCAGAGAGCCTGAAACCGCGAGCCAAAGATTCAGCCAGAGAGAAAAAGAGCAGCTAACGCTCGTTCACACGGAGGATTTCAAAACCATCAACAACCTTCGGTGTAACAGGTTAAATCGAACAGATTTCGCCGACTGACATTCAGATCCCAGACAGAAAATCAGGTAAAACCTCATCAAACCAAACGCCAATTCAGAGCAAACAAACATGGCCGACGATTAGAGGCAACAGAGACAGTTTGTGGACTTTAACTCGGCGCTAAAAGACGAACCAAAAAGAAACGGCGTTTAATGAAGGATCCGACCCGATGAGTCTTCACCAGAGCTGGGGAGTAACTAGTTACATTTACTCAGTTACATTTACATGAGTAACTTTTTTCAAACAATGTACTTTTAGGAGTATTTTTACTATGCTGTACTTTCTACTCTTACTTGAGTAAAATTTCTGGATTTTCTCCCCACTGAATGAAAAACAAACATGACTCAGACACACCTGCAGTTTCAGGTAAAGTTTCACAAGTTTTTATAAGAAAGAAAGTCATTTGGAAAAATTTTTCTTTGATTTGAAATAGTTATTTTGTGTTACTAATATGAATTATTGTCATTTTGGTTCTTAAAATACCAAAATTTCTTTTTTATATTGGTTCATCTGATAATAATTTATAAGATAGTTACGTTTTTGTTGTACCTGAGTAAAAACATGTCGAAGTAGTTTTACTCCTACTTGAGTATAATTTTTGGACACTTAGCGCAGCAGGATTATCGGATATCGTAAAGATTCGGCCCGATAATCTGCTCTGAGATAATCTGGAATCAGGAAATGAGGGCAGATTGTCCTGCTGTGTGAACTCGGCTTTACTCTGAGCGTTTCGGTCACCTACATCCACTGACAGTGGTAGCCCCGGTTGGTGATGTAGCCCTGATCCGTGGTCGGCACGGCCAGGAGGACGTCGGCGCCCCACGGCATGTAGGGACAAACGCAGAACAGGTTCTTCAGCTCCGCCGGCGACAAGGCGGCGTCCCGATCCTGAGCAGAAAAACAGCCGGACTCAGCAAAATCAGACGATTTTTACCGGCTGACCTTCCTGTGACTGGGACTCGCCTCGTCGTATTTATCAAACAGCTGTTGGAGGAACTGGTGGCCCAACTGGTTGATCTCTGTGCTGCAGCCCACAGGAACTCTGAGTCTGAAAACACATAAAACAGCCGATGAATGAGAAGAGCAACTTATTTTACTTTTCCAAACACAAATAATCAAAGTTTATCAATTTATACAACAGAAATTCTGATAATACTCATATTTTTCTAGATATCTAAAACATCTGGTGGCGTTAAAGAGCTATTACAGATCAGGAAAGTCAAACTCATTTTTATTTTGGGCCAAATCTGTACTGTGGATGTCCTTAAAGGGCCAGCTGTGGTAAAACGTAACAATAAAACCCAAAAACAAACAGCTAATATTTGAATAAGATTAAATACTGAATATCATTTCAGATTGACGTAATTTGGCAAAATAGAAATGAAAACTACGAAAGAAAGTTACTGAAAAAACAGCAAGCAGAGAAAAATTTAATCAAAGTACCAGAATGCATATTGTGTGAAATTTAAACAAACACATTTTCATTTGCTTATATGGATATATGCGCTCACATCAGTCTCACTGTAAACTTATCCAGTTTCTGAGAAAAACTGGAGGAAATGTGAGGCTGTCTAACCAGAAGCCAGTGCATCTTAAATACTTTTCTAAACTGCTTGTATGTAGAGTAAAATAAATTCAACGTAATATTAGTTCTGATTTGATCTTTTCTGCCCCTTTTCTGTCTATCGAGCCATAAAATCTTTAGAAAAAGAATAATAATAAATGTATTAAATGCACTAACTCGGGGTACAGGTAATTGTCAGTCAGCTCCAGGTTGTCGTCATAACCAAACTTCCTGAGGATCGTCCAGGTGGTTTCATGCCGGCCTCTTTGGATGAATAAAGTGTTTAGAAACAGAAAACCTGAAAAACAGAAACCGTGACTGTAAATGAAGCCACCAGATAAATAAAAACCTGGATGTGATGTTTCCTACCGTTCAGGGTCAGGCCCTTGTCTTGAACCCCGTCGCTGGTGTTTTTCCACACCACAGTCTTCACATCCTCCAGAGCCTGAGGAGCCAGAGGATTCCCAAAACACGATTTCTAAACGGAAAATTTGAAATGTTAACAAGTTAGCATGAAAACTTTGATTTAAACAACAGCTGGACAATAAATTAATAACTCTGTGTCAGACACATGATCAATGTTAACAGATAATACATCAGACAGAATATTCACTGAACTATAATCCAGAACTGCTCGGCATTCTGGGAGATGTAGGCAGAGGAGAGACATCAGCTGTTCAACCTCTCACGGCTAGCTAAGCTAACTCACTCACTCACTATTTGGTTGCCTAGCAACAACCGGCTGGGTAGCAAACAGTTTCAAGTTCTCCCAAAACTTCCGTTACCTGTGGGGTGTCCAAAGTGCGGCTCGGGGGCCTAATGTGGCCCTTTGATTAATTTGTAATTCAATAACGTCACAAATTTGGCCCTCCGAGACTTTTTGTAATTGTTTTAGGATTAGATTTTCCGTCACAAGTTTATATTTTCCTGAACGGAAAATGTGAAGTACAACAACAATTTTCTTTCTTAGGAAGCCTTTTAATTTCATAAGTTGTGCCACAAACATCCAGAGATTTTTTACTGAAAAACACCCGTCCATTATATTTGGCTGATTACAGCAGAGACTGTAGAGGAAAATTCTTATTTTTTGTCTTTTGGAATAAATTAGAACATTTATAAACTTTTTTTTTTAAAAAGAGAGAAAATAATTAGCCCAAAAAGTTTAATATTTTTCAACATTAAGGCAAACATAAAACATTACATGTCTTATTTATTGTCGTGCATGTAATAATAAAATAAATCACATTTTGAGTCTTTAATTAGAGGAAAAAAAGAAAATTTTGGCTCCTGAATACTTTCAACTGAGGGATTTTGGCCCTCGGCACAAAACGTTTGGAAATCCCTGGGTTGCCTAGCAACGACCTGCTGGGTAACTGGCGCAGCAGCAGTTTAAGGTTTTGCTTCATAACTGCAAGAAAATAAAAAACGTTGTGAAATAAAAACTGGATAAAACAGGAAAGGCAACGCCACAAGTTTGCAAGTATTTTAGATATTGAAAACATAAAACTAATCAATAATTATTTTTGATTTTGACCAATATGAAACATAGTTTTCAGCCATGTTGCAGTTTTGGGTAAAACATATTTACAGGCAAAGTTGTTTTCATCTTGAATAAAGAGTGAGTGAGTGTGAATGTGTATGTAAATATGTTAGGCCTGTCACGAAAGCAAATTTTGCTGAGCGATTTATTGCCTCAAAAATGATTGCGATAAACGATAATAATGTTTGAAGACCTTTTTACACTGATTTAATGGAAATGATGTAATAATGCAGGCGATTTCCTGCCAAAGATAGATACACTTTATTTTCAAAAGAATATTTAACACTGGAACTGATAAACAAAATAAACAAAACAACCAAAAACAAAAACAAAATGGATTCTCAGTCTCATTAACAAAAAATGTACTTGAATAAAAACTAAACAACATAAAGCCAAAGTGGGAATAAATACTGCATTCAACAGATTATAAAGTCTGTATATTATGTTGCCCTTCAGTAATAATTAGATTTAAATAGAGAAGATGGGCACATCGACTACCTGATGCAATAATTCACACTACATGATTTTTTGCTGCTATTTTTCCCCTTACAACAATCTTAGATCGTTGGTCTTCCTAAGATTGTGTGGTGTGTTATGGTAGATCATCATTGCTGCTCCGATCTAAATCAGGGGTTTTTCCCAGACTGGGATCTTTAACGCAGCCTGTTGAATGTGACAGGCAGCCAATCAGAAAGCACGGATTCTCCTCCGTGTTTTCTGAGGGGAAATTACGGAGGGGAATCCCAAACAGCTGACACAGCGCAACCCGAAGTCCAGGAGATGATATGTGGAAACAACATTAATGTTTATTCAACATGCAAAGAATACAGAAATGACAAGAGGAGGAGTTGGAGCGAAATTACTACCGCAGTTGATAAACCCGGTAACTTTTCAGCTGTTCTTCGTTAACGTGACGTAAACAGGTTCTAATGATTTTCATTCAGTCAGGACTTTACTCTGACACTAGCCACATGCATTGCAGGTAGATTGTAGTAAAGCATTGATTAATGCCTGGTTTTAAAATTAGTTAACTGAACTTGTAGCCATTATTTTGTGCCCATTGTTGGACACCACACAGCAGGAACGAACCCGATCGAACCGTTATACCCAGGATTTCTGTCGGCTAATGTGTGGTCTGTCAGGTTTTGAAAATGGGCCGACAATCGGCTGACAGCTCTAAGATCGGGTCTCTGCGCTGGGCTTTACACTGAGGAAATGAGGAAGGAGGGTCAGTGGAGAGCACCGGAGTTGAGCCTTTTTTCATTTGGTGTCATTAACAGAAAGAGAAAAAGGTCGGAAGAGACGATAATGCCGATAATTGAAATGACGTCGATAGTTTTAATTTATCGTATGATTAATTGATTTATCGTTTATCGCGACAGGCCTAATATACAGTATATATATATATATATATATATATATATATATATATATATATGGTGAAAAACATATAGACCTGTAAACTGTACTATATACAGTATATATATATATATATATATATATATATGGTGAAAAACATATAGACCTGTAAACTGTACTATATACAGTATATATATATATATATATATACAGTACAGTTTACAGGTCTATATGTTTTTTTGTTGTTTATTTAGAAAATCTCTTTTTTTAGTCTGTTTCCTCCATTTAATGATGAATTTATTACTAAGTTAGCTGACTTGAGGCAGAAGCTGAACAGACGTTGAAAGTGATTCTGAACCTGGAAGCTGTTGAGCTCAGCGTCGCTCAGGATGCGATCGTTGTCCTGGTCAGAAATGTAGAATATTCTGCTCAGAGCTCGAACACAAGCTGGCTTCAGCTGCAGGAGAAACAGACCGTTAAAGCTTCTGCAATATGAAACATTTATTTTACACAGCAGAAAAAGACCTGTTTGTCCTCAGGGTCGTAAAGCGGAGCGGTGGGGTGGAGAACGGCCTTCTGGGCGTAGTAGAACAGCTCAGAAATGTTCTTCAGGCTCTTCGCAGAACACTGGGAGGCAAACGGAAACACTCGGCGTCAGAAAGTGAAAGTTAAAGCAGAATATCGGAGCAGGACGTGAGCACCTTCACCTCAACGCACGTCTCGATCTCAGAGAACTGGTTCATAATGGGAAGAATGGTTTCCATGGAGCTCCCACTGCGCAGGTCGGACTTGTTCCCGACCAGGATGATGGGAACCCTGACAGACACGATCATGTTATTAATACAGAAACAGAGTCGATCCAGTCCATGGCTAAAACACTCATATGATGCTCTACATCAGGGGTCCCCAAACTTTCTCCTGTGAGGGCCACATAACTTGTCCCTTCTCTGGTGGGGGGCCGGGGTCAGTTTGTAACAGAAAAAGTGTGACGATTGTAAGAGTGCTAAACATAAAAATGTATTGTTTTTCAGAATGCACAATCAAATAACCTTTTCTGTATTCTTTAGAGAACAAAAGTCAGGAAATAACACTATTTATGAAATAAATAATAACCAAATAACACTGGGTTCTCCACATAAAAAAAGGGTTAGGGTCAATTAAATGCATATATAAAATAGTTACTAACTAATAGTTAATAATAAATAAAGTTCATTACTAAGGAACATTTTATTGCAAAAGTCCAACTTATCAAATAAAAATGCACATATATGAAAATACTCTGGTATTGTTCAGGGGGCCGGACCAAATGTGGAGGCGGGCCGCATCTGGCCCGCGGGCCGTAGTTTGGGGACCACTGCTCTACATGTAACTCAAATCATCGCAACAATTAAGGATATTTTCCTAACCAGGGCCGGAGCTAGACTTTCATACAAGGGGGCCTAGAGGGGGGGGAACATGGTAAACAGCACCAAATGCTATTAAACTGGAACTAACAATTATTTTAATAAAATGTTATTGTATTTTATTCTTCATCAGTCTCTTGGGAGCGTCTTGAGTCAGAGGCTTCTTCAGATTCGCTGTAATACAGACTGCTACAGGAGATCCTTCCTGCCATCACTGTCTACAATACCTCTGTGAAGAATCTTAATGAGTTACAACATTTAATTTCCTTTAGAATCAATAAACTCTTTTTAAATCTGAATTTGAATTCTATCAATAAATCTGACAATTAATCAGATTAAAAAATTGCCTCCGTCTCTCTAAAATCATCCTGCAGCAGCAGAAGAGTCTAAACAGGAAGTCCATTCCTGACACATTTCTAACTACAAAGATCGCATATCCTGTAAAACTGTCCGTCTTCGTCTTCACTCTGTTCGATAGCTAATGTTTCAACGCTAGCTGTAGCGACCCGTCGACCACCTGGTGTTCCCCTCTAGCTCCGCCCCTTTTCCTAACAACAGTCCAAGTTCAATGAATTCCCATTGTGACACATACTTGTTTCCTTTCTCTGCATCTCCGTTGACGAGAGGAATCCACCTGGTTTTAATCTGGAAAACAAGAAACCATTAAAGTATAAACAGTATGAAGTGATGCTAGCTGATATAACCTGAATATCCAGTGGTTACCTTCTCTATCGTGTCCTCGTTGGTGACATCATACACCACACAAACTACGTTGGCCTGTGAAGGTTGGGCAAAACAAGATGGCGGCTTATGAGGTTTAAGATGTTAAAAATGTCCACCAAGCAGGAAGAGACCCGACATGATGCAACACATGGTAAATATAACCTTTGTTGGTGTTTTTTGGTTATTTTTCTGCTACTGACGTGTTTTCACACCAACGTCACTTTAACACCAGAAAAAAAGTTTGAATCGACAATTAAAGTCTCTGTTTTCAGTTTTATCTTGTTAAATAAACCCTAAAAACTAAAGTAGCTTGAAGTTAATAATAAAGAAAACATTTTTTTTTTTATTTCAACTCCCTGACAGAGGAAAGTTTTGATGGCCCAAATGAAAAACTTTAACTCTGAACTCAAATTTATCAATTTAACAGCCGGATGGATGTTACTACTGGTGGAGACGACAGAGAAGACGACAGGAAGTGGTTATAGGATTACTTTTTTTAAATACACAAACTTTAATAAGTACGATTTTTACTTATGTTTCTTATTTAATGAAAGCACCACAACTGCAAAATTGCGGAATGTCAACACAGTTTGTTTCTTTTAAAAATAAAAACACATCTAATGATTGGGTAATTAAGTCACTTCCTGTCTGTATTCTAGCGCATAAAAACACATTTTCTGCTGCTGCACTTCATTTTGTAAACCTTTGTGTTTCTCCTATTGGACCACTGAAACATGCTGTATGAGTTTTTCTAATATCTATCAATAAATCGCAGTGGATTTACCTTGACGATTTCATCTCTGAGAACTTCATCACTTTGTTCCTTTTCTGATGGAAACAGAAAACCAAACAAAACTTAAAATATTGACATTCAGAAGATAATTTGATTTTAACAGCAGCTAACACTGCTGGTTCGGTACCGGAGTAATCCACGATGTGAGTGGGAACTTTCTCAGGAGTCACGTCGGCCGGGATGGTGATCTCCTCGGCTCTGGGTGGAACCTTCAAAATAAAAGCAGACAAATGTTTCAGGTCATAATGTTATGCCAGAGTTCTCAGTCCATTGCAAAGCTGGACAACATGGCTGAAAAACGTATCACGATATAAGCGTTTCATATCAGTCAATATCGATAATTATTGATTGGTTTTTTGTTTAAAATATCTGAAATACAGTCAGACTGTTGTTGTGATTTTCCTGTTTGATCCAGTTTTCCCTCCATTTTGTTTTTTAGCAGTTTTGAGGCAAAGATTGGAAACTTGAAACTACTTCTGTCCAATTAATTGTCAACAACTAACATGATTAATAATTAATGACTATTAATCAATTAAACATTTCAGCCTTATAGGAAACTGATTAATTAAGATTAAACTGATTAAACAAAAAAACGAAACATTTAGAAAATAGAACTGGGAATAAAAACTGGAAATACAAACATTTTTCACACATTTATTCCATTAACATTCAACCAAAGAGACGTTCAACTCAAATCAATACGGAAGAAAGTCGAGGCAAAAACCACTGAATGTTGATATATTTTTGCTATTTTTCAAGCATGAAAAGAGTAAAAATGCTTACAAAATAAACTGAAGTTATTTGTGTATTTATATTTAAAAACAACAATTGAGCTACAATTTCTCTGTTTTTTATGCCTTATTAATAAATAAGTTATTAAAAATCCCCAGAAATGCATTTTAAAGATGAACTGGAGTTCACTGGGCGTAATAGTAAGTCCATTAGGTGCTTTTTGTCAGAAATACGCATTTTTAAGTGAAACCCTAGCAGTAGTGACACTTACCCGCTCTGGAAACTCTTCTCCCACCAGAGACATGATGAGGGACGTCTTCCCCACCTTGGCTGCAGAAACAGTGAGGCATTGCATTAAAAAATCTAAATACTCTTCACATTATTGTAGAAATATGGATTGAAATATAATATGGAATAAACATGGCAGACACTGGTGGATATTCTTTTGAAATGTATTTTTGCATAATTTCAACTCTGTTGATGCAAAAACTAGAATATGTAGCCTAAGAGTTTGTTTTAAATGGACTTTTCTGCAAGTTTGTTTTTTCTAAAAAAAAAAAAAAAATGTTTTGAGTCAATAGATCATCACAATATATAAAAGCATGCAGAACTGTGAGTCCCAAATAACAGTACAGTTAAGAAGTGATCTGATGTAGTAACCAGCTATTTATTTTAATAAATTCTATTAAAACTATAATTACATATTTCTGAATGAAGAAAACACATTTTATCCCAAAATGCGGCAAAATATGTAAACCAGCAGTTTACATTGAAGTGAGACCTCCTGTTAATACACCAGCTTTGTTATTCTGCCCAGACTTCTGCACCATTTGGAGGTCAAGGAAATGTACTGTAAACACATTATATATTTATCGTCACTGGAGGTATTTTACCCTGTTCTAACATTTATACTTTAAGTAAATGTATTGCTTTAACTACTCGTTATGAAAAAAGTTGATTTGGAAATATGTTTCTTTTGCCCCTATTTTACTCATTTCACATTTTCTTCTTTGAAAAACCAGAATTAGAAAATAACCTTAAACTTGTTAGTCTAATTAGATTATTTTTCACAAATTAAATCACAGGTCAACATAGAATAAAGTGAGACAATGCATGTTCAAACTGAGGTAAAAATATAAAAACAGCAAATTTACAACATAGGAAAAGTTACACTGTACAGTTATTAAAAATAGTATAAACAAACCAGAAGAAAAGTGCAAATGAGTAGGATTAATTAGAAAATGTTTGAATCTTAAAGTAAACTAATTTGTGTATAAGATTTGATTTATTACAAATCTGTGGATTTCAGTCATTATAGCTGAAGGTTTGCACACAGTTAGCTTAACTATCAGTTTAAACTTTGAAGCTAAAACTCATAAAGCTGCCATTTAGGAAATTAATACTTTAAACACAGCAAATTTGCCAAAGCATAATTTTATCGTTAAATGTGGAAGCGTTTCAGAAATACTAAGTGATGCAGCTTCCGGAATAACCAAAGTTAGTTAGCTGCTACGGCTAATATTTGCTAGCCGTGTAGCTTGTTGTCAGCTGTCAGTTGGATACTTACGTTCCCCCAGTAAAAGTATCCTGACGTCTTGCTTCATGTTTCCTCACTCTGGGAAGAAGAGCTAGGCGGGCCGAGCTGCTACGCAGACATTTATCTTTCATTTGAACGTCAAAATTTCAAGATAACCCCAAACGTGCGCCTTTTCACACCGATATTCAGCCAAGGTGAAACCCGTTTACTGTTCCGGTTCACGAAGCGGAGTGAGCAGAACTACGACCCCTGCTGGACAAAGTGGTTACCACAATCCAATATGGCGCACAGGGGGAAAATGTGTAACATGATTTCTAACCTGTTTGAGGTGGTAGGCTACCCAAAAAGTTAACTAAAACTATAGTAATACTGGCAAATAAAGCAAAAAGTAGCCAACTAAGAAATTATTCAAGTAAGACTAAAAACGTATTGGTAAAAACAAAAATACTCAAGCAGAGTACGAACTGCCTAATCATAATGTGACTTTAATTTTACAATGCCATCAGATTATATATATATATATTTAACGTGCAAATTCTGTTTGTTTTTAAAGAAAACAATACAAATGAATAACAAAATAAAAAAGTTTTTAAACACAAGAAACACTTCTAAATAATTTGTTCTATAAAAAACTTCTGAAATAATGTGATTTTAATGAATAATTAACAGCAAATCTATAAAAACATCAACAAAAGAGCATA
The DNA here is from genome assembly GCF_002775205.1 of Xiphophorus maculatus. Taxonomy (NCBI): domain Eukaryota; kingdom Metazoa; phylum Chordata; class Actinopteri; order Cyprinodontiformes; family Poeciliidae; genus Xiphophorus; species Xiphophorus maculatus. The sequence continues at coordinate 1,983,075 of NC_036452.1, forward strand.
AATAGGCACCCAAGTTCAAATTAAAATATATTAATTAGCGTAACAGCTTTATTTAGTATTTTCAAAGTAAACTTTCAGGCTATTCACTAAAGGAACATCATTATTGCATTTTATGCAGACAAATTGTTTATTTTCATATCTAAAGAAGGATTTAATTGTTCATTTGTACCTTTCAATGTGCTTCTAAAGGTATAATAAAAAACCAGCAGAATGCTGCAATTTGTTTATCTGATTAATCTTTGATATAATTGATTATTTGATAACTAAAAATAATTGTTAGTTGCAGCCGTAGTTTTTTTCTCTCCAATTTTTAGTAATTTTATTTTTGAGTGTCAAAGTTAAAACCCCAGTTTCCAGCAGTTATTTGTCTAAAAATGTGAATTTTCACTATTCTTGTGGTTTCCCACATAAAGGCCCATTTAAATACCTTTAGGTCGATGGTTGTAACGGGATAAAATGTAAAAAAATCTGAATATTTTTGCAAGGCTGCGTCTGTAAAAATGGCTGATATGCTGCAGTTACAGCAGTCAGGTGGGGCTCATAATAACAGCTAGCTGTCAGTTTCTAAAGCATTTAACGGATGATTGTGCTTCAGCAGGAACATTCACTCAGTTTGTTTCCAAGAATATTTGCTTTAATGTCATGAATTGCGCTGAATTCCACAAAAACCACGATTCTAAGCCAAAGATCCGAACACTGAAACAGAGAAGCCACACAGCAGAATCTCTCCCATAAAAAGGTTTTATTTTTAAAACCGTACACGTAAAAATCTAACTTAGATTCATAAAATGTCTATGGAACAATAAATGGATAAATAAATCTACAGAAACAGAGGTTCGGTCAGAGACCCGGCACTTCCCAGAGCAGAACCTCGTCGTACGCGACAGAAAAGAGAAGCGACCCGGACGGAGAGAAGCGGCACGTCTGCAGAGCGTCGCTGTGCAGCAGGAAGTCCTGGAACCGTCCGCTGGTCGACTTGATCAGCTTCAGGACTCGCTCTGATGGGAGGACAGGCACCACATGAGGATCTGGTTCACATTGAAAGGCTTTTTGTAGAAGCCCTAGAAAAAATCAGTCATGATATTTCTGGCACTAGGGATGAAACGATAAATCGGTTTCTTTTTTCCTTGCTCTCTGTATCGGCTTTTCGCTACACACACTCGTTGCCATGACAACTGACGCCACTTTATGTTTCAGGATTCAACATCAAAAAACACCAAAACGTTTCCCACACAAAGAACAGGACAACCATTCCATTACAGTTTCATGTTTTCAGGCTTGATGTTTATTTTACTGTTACTAATAAGTGATCATGTGAACACAGCGGTGATTGATCAGCTCATTTAAACACCTGATCTCCTGATGATCGGTCAGAGTTGGTGTTTAGGTCGCCTTTTTAAAAATTATTAAACTGAACCGAAACACAGAATTCCACAGCACATCTACATGTCAGAGCTGTCATAGTCAAGCTAGCATAACTGACCTTCTTCCCTCTCCCTCGCTATTCTTTTCTTAATTAAAACATTTTCCTGACCTTGCTATTTAGTTCTCATAGTGTTGACAATTAGTATCAAAGCACTGCATCCTTTTTTCTTTCATGTATTCTGCATACATTTTATATTGACAATTTAACAGCTAAAACCAATGCTAGTCATCGTTAGCCAGCAGCTTTTTGCCCTCCAGCTGGGAGAGGCGTGACGCCACGCTGCAGCTAGTCTACAGTTATTTTGACAGTAATACAGTGAACCCTCGCTATATCGCTGCTTCGTGGATTTGCATCGTACATTGTGTTCTGCATTCTGATTGGCTAAACAGTCTCTCCGCTTCTTCTCTACCTGTGTGTCAACAACGTTGCGGTTTAATATGTACACATACGTAAAACAACTTTCCAGATTTAACATAATCAATGGTGGCATGTCGGTTTATAAGAATCTTTTTGCCCAGAAGAACAAAGAGCGACAGCAGCTACCGATAACTATGTTCTTCTCTCTAAGAAACCCACCTGCACCGCGGGCTTTAGAAGAAAAAATGCTACAGAGCGGAGTCAGGATGCAGCGGCTCAGTCAGAGAGCAGTGAAATACATGATAGTCACTATTTGTCCTACTGTACTTTGTTTTGTTTTTTTTCATAATAATTTTTTATTTTCTCCCGTTCTAATCCAATAACTCGGGTCGCGGTGGGGCGGCGCTGATCTCCGCAATTCGGGCAGGGAATCCGCCTTCAGTTCATATTAAAATTATTATTTTACAGTACAGTAGTTATTTGTAAAAAAAATAAAAAATGTTTATACAGTACTTTTTATTTGTTAAACAAATGTTTGGGCCTGTAAAAAGGTTTTGTTATTTGGCTTCAATGTATTATGGAATATTTCATTGTATAATAATAGTAGAAAAATAAAGGTTCCTACTTCGCGGATTTCGCCTATTGCGGGTTCTTTTTGGAACGTAACCTCGCGAAAAACGAAGGTTCACTGTAGTCCCAAACTTGAGTCGCCATCTTTGTTACCAGTCCTCACCTTTGCACCCCACAGCTAGCAGGTGACCCCTGGGAGACAGGCTAATGCACGTGGCCCAGTGGGTCAGGGAAATCTTCTTAATGATCTGAGGTGAAGAAAACAAAAGGTTTAACGGTTATTCCTCCCAATCTGGACAGAGGAAAACAACAGGAGACAGGAAGTGGAGTGTGATACTTGTTTTTTAGTCAGGCTGTAGAAGGACAGCTCTTTCTTCAGGCCGTAGCCGGTGTAGAGCAGCAGGCTGGGGTCTGCTGGGTAGAAAGCAGCCAGGCTGGGCGGCAAACTCTCCTCCTGACACGTTGAGTGACAGATTGGGATTATTTATACTACAGAATTAAAATAAGAATCAATCCTAAACATGTGAAACTGCCTCCTGTCACCACTGACGTTCAGTCCAAACAGATGAATACTAAGAATTAAAACCAAACACTGATTTAAAATTTCTACATACATTTACTTTTAAAAACATGGGAAGATCTAAGGAGTAATAATCCTTTCCAAGAAACAGTTTGTCAGATAGTAGCCAGAGGTTAGTGGCGGGTATTTATAGTATCATTGATCATTTATGGTTATAAATTTTTATTTATTGTTATGATAAATTTCAATTAAAGATGATTGAACACAATTAAACTGTCCGAATTGCTGGGAATGTTGGTTTCACCATTTTTTATCACTGCTTGTTCAATAAAGGCGCATCAATAATGTGAAAATATGAATAAAATCAGTTATTTTGTGTTTCCTTGGAAATCAGTGAAAGATAAAGTAAAAATAAAACCAGGAGCCGAACTTCTGAGCTGGGCGGAGCGGGAAACGACAGCCAGTCCAGCAGGTCACACTTCTCCTTGGACCAGTTGGCGGCCCAAACGCTGACCCGTCTGTCGGCGCCGGCAACCAGAAACATCTCATTTCCTTCCAGTCCAAACCGCTTACACTGAGGACGGAGAGAAAAAGAGCCACAAGATTTTAGCTAAAGTCCAAAACTTCATAATAAAAACTAAAAACAGGATCAAATAAACTGTTTTTAAAGTTTAACTCTGCTTGTTAAACCAATTTTAACTTTAAAATGTCTAAAAAGATGCCAGATATTTACATACAGTTTGATTATTAGATAGAGGGCTCGGCAATAGATCAATAATATATATTGTGATCGACACGCAACCTATACTAATAGATAATACATCTGATATATTTAATATTTATCAGAATATTTAACATATTTAACATCCAATATAATATTGCAGGTTATTTGCTTCAACTCACTCTCTCACTCTTCGGTTGCCTAGCAACAACGTGCTGGGTAAGCAGCAGTTTCAAGTTCCCCCCCCAACTTTGGTTACCTAGCAACGACTTTTTGGGTCAGTTACACAGCAGAAGTTTAAAGTTTCGCCACCGTAACTGACTAAAGGAAACAATGAGGAGGAGAGAAAACCGAATTAAACAGGAAATATTACGAATCAGTTTGGTAGTTTTTCACATATTTAAAAACAACAAAATACGCAGTGATTATTGATATTGACTGAAACAAAACGCTTTATGAACTGTTGGTGTTGGATTTAACTTTGGTATACTTTGGATTTATTGCATTTTATTTAAGAAATAAAATAAACTTTTTTCATCTGGTTACCCGATTAAACGTGAGAATAACTGAAACAAATATTAAAATAAAGGTCAGTTTATGACACTCCTGGTGTTTTAATCCCTTCATAATGGAGTCAGTCTGGTTTCAGTTCACACCTGTTCGCTGACGCTCTGGATCGAGTTGATCGCTGCCCCTTTGTGATCCCTGATGACTCGAATCGTTGCTCCACTGATCGGGCTGCTGACGGCGACCAGACCCTTACTTCCTGCTGAGAGGATCACATGACCTGAAGGAGAGACAGAACCGTCACAAAGGAATCCGTTCGTTCCCGCAAGCAAGAACGACCAAATACGACCAAAAATGAATCAGTTTCCAGGGCTTCAGAAGGCCCCTGGGCCACGGTTTGGACATCGCTGTGTCCAGGTTGGTGTTGGTCGTGATTAGTGAGCGTGACGCAGCGTTTTCTCACCGCTGGCCGAGTAAGTGATGGCGCTAATGGCTTCCTGATGAGGACGCAGCTTCATCTCCATCTCTGTGGAGGCCAGCTGGAAGATCCGGAGCGTCCCGTCGCCGTAGCCGGCGGCGAGCCGCGAGCCGTCGCTGCTGGACGACGGACTCCAGCACAGACAGCGGCAGGCCTGAGCAGCACACAGAGCAAAGGTCAAGGTTCACTCAGGGCTGGACGATACACCTGAAAGACTTATCACCATAAATGCGTTTCATATCAGTCGATATCGATAATTATGATTAGTTTTTTGTTTTAAATATTTGAAATACCGCTGGCATTTATCCACAGGTTTCTCTCCACGTTGTATTTTTATTTCTTTGCAGTTATGAGGGTTATGATACTTGTGTATGTATTCGGTCTGTAGGTAACTTTCATTACTGCAGGCTGCTGAGTCGATGAGCCTAATCCTCTTTTGGTAAACTATTGGTTTGTAAAGTGGTATTTTGTTTGGTTTTACTTTCTGTACAGTTGTTAATTTACCAGAGTAAAGTGTGACCTGACAGCAGCTGCAGGACATAAAGAGCCGCTGATGTTCTCCCACCTGGTTGATGACCTGGAACTGGACCACCAGCTCGAAGCTGCCGGTCGACCAAACCCTCACGCTGCCGTCCTGGCTGCAGGTGGCGAAGCGGCTCTCATCGCGGCTGAAGACGACGTCGTTGACCTGAGCGGCAGAGCAGAGCGTCAACAGGGAGAAGAGTTCACTCCTGGCGGTGTTGGCAGCACGAATCTTGAACTACGACTTCTGACTTTTTGCACATTGTAGTTTTTACATTTGGGTTTCTGCTGCTTATGAAAACAATCCAAGTGCTTAAAAGAAGCAGCCATATTTTTATGAAAAGTTAACGGTTTTTTGCTGTCTGGAAAATTCCAGCTGAGCCCAGCCCCGTTACCTAGCAACACAAGCTGAACTCCAGCATAATTGGTCAGCTGGTTTTCCAGATGTTTGTGCTGTACAATGGCTGCTGGAAAAGACAAAGTGTTTTGTTGTTGACTAACCATCCAGAAACTACTTGCTGCATTCTTTTTGGTTGTGCAGGAGACTCTACTAATACTTTTCAAAGATGCGTGGTTGTCTAATCTTTTGGCAGCCATTTTCAGGGGTGAGTGTAAACATTGACTTGGGGGGCGTGGCCAACAGAAGCTTAGTTGGATTTAAAGTGACAGAGGCTCTACAGCAGCTCATTCTGAGTGAAAATCTCATTATGTAAGAATTATTTACATGTGATGAAGATGTTTTGTTTAAGCCATAGACCAATCCTAACCTGTTGAAGGATGGCAGGTCGCCTTTATGAGTTTTCCAGTAGGGTTACCTTTGCCCTGTGTCCGCTGACCAGGCGGATGATGCTGCTGTCTGACCAGTTGATGTACCAGAGTGTTCCCGCTGTGGTGCCAACGATGCCCATGTCCATGGAGTTATCGAAGGCCGCGCTGACCAACTTCCCGTCCAGCACGACCTCCTGCTCCACCACGACCTTCGACCCACCCAGGGTCACACTGACAAGAAAATCTGACGTCATGAATCCGTTTTTCACATCTTCAAATAACACATTAATAAACAGTTCCAGTGAACAGGGGAAAGTTTGGAGGAAAAACACTGAACAAAGTGTCAAGCATGGTGGGGGCAGCATGATGCTGTGGGGCTGCTTTCTCTTCATATTAATGAAAGTTCCACTAGTTCTAGTTCCACTGGCAGATTACTTCACTTAAAACATGTCTTGTCTTGTCTTGTGAAATAACCTGCCAGTGGAACTATAGCTGGGTTGCTAGGCAACGGGTTGGGCTTGGCTGGGGTTGCTAGGCAACTGCGCCAATGGAACTAGAACTTTTTCGTCAATATTGAGGAATTATTTATTTTGTTCTGTAAAGTTTCTTTTAAGTTAGTTTTGTCTTATTTCAAGTGATCTTTGCAGTAGAAACTAAACAAACTAAAATATTTGGTATTTTAGATTCTAAGTTTTGTTTTTCTGCCTGAAGCCATCAGGAATGTTTTGGGTTACTTCTGTAAGGAAATTCTTCTGTAACTATGGAAAAATGGTGCAGATCTAAGAAACTAGATGTAAAAGGATGATTTCCTATCTGGATAGAAAATGCACTGAAACGTTAGAGCAGTTCCAGTTTAGATTAAATGCTGGGCAGATGAAAGGAAAAGCGTCTCGTTACTCATTTATGCTGCCGGTCGTCTCAGCAGACTTCATGCCCTGAACCACTTCAATCTGCCATAACTGCAGGCGGCCGGTGGCGCTGCCCGTCAGCAGGCGATTCTCTCGACAAAGCAGAACTCCTGCAAAACAGTTTTCAACTCAACAGGGTCAAAATGAAATGAGGAACCCGATATTACATGCTCAGAACCGTCTAGTACCGATTTCTCCCTCATCTGCTCTCCAGACCATGAAGCAGCGCTGCTTGTTTACGTCCCACGCACAAACATGTCCGCCGGTGGTGCTGGTTAACAGGAAGGAGTCCATGTGGTAGCAGAGAGCGGTCAGCTCCACGTCGCCCACTTCTGACGGCGCCGACACCCTGCAGGCCTACGGAGGCAAACGAAGCAGAGCAACGCTCATTTATTCAGAAAACTGAGAGAAAAGAAAATCAATAAATAAAACTAAAAAAGAAAATTAAAAAATGGGTAGCCCAAAAAAAATTAGAAAAGAAAAAAGAAATGAATTGCCCAAAAATTAATAAAAAATTAGAATTAAAAAATGAGTATCTCAAAAATAAATGACATAAGAAAATAAGGAATAACTAAAAAAAATGTTTAGTCCTAAATTGACATCTAAAATAAGAAAACAAAAATTTAAATAAAAGAAATAATAATTAAAAACCGGAAGAAAAACGAAATGAGTATAAAAAATGCAATTAACAACATGAGTTAAAATGAAAAGGAAATAAGCATATAAAAATAAATAAATAAAATTAAAAATAACTCAAGAAAGGAATATTTACCTGAAATTATAAATATTTAAAAATAATTTAATTCAGAAAGTTAAAAAAAAGATTTACACAAATAATAATGTGGTACAGAATACACAGAAATGGAAACAATTAAAAAAAGATATGGGTAAAATAAATAATGAAAATAAATAAAACTAATAATTTATAAACAGGGGAAATAAAACAAGAATCCAAACAATAAATCCATAAAATTAAATAAATAATAAAATAAATAAATGTTTGTGCGTTGACCTTGATGTCGGTGTTTGCGGCGCGTGTGTGCATGAGGCAGAAGTGGATCCCTTCGCTCCCCACACAGGCCAACTGCCTGGCTGCTGCGGGGCTGAAGGCCGCGTCATGGATCGGCGCCGACATGCTGACACTGCAGAGCAACTGGACCGACTCCGAACTCCACAGCGCCAGAACCGGATCAAAGAAATCTCCTGTACGCCAAAACAATCATTAATTATTTAGGATATCTGGAGAAAACACATAATTACAGCTAAACTTTGTGAGCAGACAACAATCTGATGAGTTTGACAAACCAACAGAGAGGAAGAAGAGGTCGTCTCTGGAGAAGGCAAGACTTTGCACCGCCCCCTTGTGGTGGGAGGCGGTTCCGCGGCAGGCTGCGGTCTGAACGTCCCAGACAGAAACGAGGCTCCTGCTGCTGCCAGCGGCGGATACCAACGTCTGGAAAAAACAAGATGGAGGACAGCACAGCTACGCCAAATGTTCTGGAATTTATCACAATATGCAGCATAAATATCAAACATTTACGCTCAATTAAATGATATATTTACACAGTTTGGACTGATTTTAACATTCAGCTGTTTTTAATGTATTATTTCATGGTTTTCTTGCTTGTGTTCTGCATCACAATGTCACTGTGAAAAGCAAAAAATAAGCATCAAGCAGGAAGCAAAAAATATTGGCTGATTACATCAGTGTAATTCAGGCTGTGCATGTTGAATGTTTGTTGTTTAAAGCAGGAATTAGATCAAATGTATCCAGTTTAAATATTGTTGAAAAGGAAAATAATTATGGTTTCTGAATAGATTCCTCACTATCCAGAGTCTAAACTTAAAATAAATCCAAAGATGTTAACAGTAAACATCCATCTGTCCACCAATAAACTGATTAATCAATTTATCAATATGAATATGTAAATTTAAAAAATTACATTAAAGTCTTTTTAAGAATATATAAAAACAAATAATTCATATTTCTAAATAAAAAAATAAACATTCCTTTAGTGAATGCTTTATCATTTGTAAAAATTTCTTATAATAATGATGTATATCTTTTTTAATATTCAGCAACTAACTATTATTTTACTAATTGATTAATCTGATATTAATAAATTAATCGGACCAAAAAATTGGCACGTTTCAGATTTTCCATTTAATCACTTTAGCTTCTTTCATACAATATTAGAAATACATAAAAATACAAAGAAAACACTTTAACTTTGTTTTAAAATAATATAATAAGCCTTTTATATCATTACTTTTATATCATATGTTGTTTTTTCAGAAATCTGTCTTTTTAACTGAAGTATTCAGTTAACGATTAATCGGTTACAAAATTAGTTGACAATTATTTCAATAAACGATTAATCACGATTAATCGTTTCTGCCCTAAGCATTTTGAAACCCTGAACATTGAGAATCACAGCGTGGATAAAACTCAGAAGCACCTGAGCGTCATTAGAGATGGCCAGGCAGGAGATTTCCTCGCTGTGGCCCTGCAGGTGACTCTGGGTTCCTGTGTGGAGATGCTCCAACACCACCACGCCGCCGCAAGAGTACGCAAATAAACCTGCAGCACCGGAACAGAATCACAGACATTTTCATCTTAAAGGGGCGGTACCATGTGTTTTCTAGGTAAAGTAACATTTTATAGCACAATCAAGAGTCTATGTTACTTTCAGTTGTTATAAAAACACTACATATAAGAAATGTGACTTAAAATTAATTTTACTTTCTGATTTAACTCCTTGAAATTGGGCCTCTGTCTCTTTAAAAACTCCTGCTCTTTTTGAAGCTCCGCCTCCAGGAAGTCATCCCAACATGGCTCCTCTTTTAACCCTTTAATATTTTTACCAGCGTTGCTCTGGGCAGCAGCTCCTATAATGAGTTCAGCAGATGTTTGCTAATTGCTGCTGGCTAGTCTGAAGGAGCTGAGTTTGCCAGGTAGGCGGGGCTAGGTCCTCATAGGTGTTATGTACAACTGAATGGTTGCCATGGAGATTAAAGGAGTTCTCAAACATGCATGAAGGAATCAAAGCAACACTGCAGGTTTGTTTTTGATGAAGAAAAAACATTAAAACATGATGGGAAGATTAAAAAATGGGTCAAATTTACAGAACACTGCCCCTTTAAGTTAAATGAACAATGTAGCCATAATCAGAGTTCATGGTTTTAATGAATTAAAGTAAAGTTTGTCAGATGAAGATAAATCCCAAACTGACCTTGATCGGGGCTCCAGCCCATGTTGCCTCGGCCGTTGCCGTTGTAGCCAATCACTGCTTTCAGCTTTATGCATTCGTCTTGAGGTCGAGGAACTGAAACGGACTGAATTAGCAACATAACAAGTTAAATCTGTTATTTTTTTAAAGTATTTAACTTTCATTAAAAATATTTTCTTTTAACATGTTTGTTGAAACTGTCACCATGTCGTTACAGTCGTTATCAGAGCCAGGAGGCGGGTCTTAGCGCTGTCAATCACCCCTCAGAGCAGCTTCTCATTCTAAACCGAAAAGGTTTAGAGTCGGTGAGATGACCAAATGCATAGTTAAAACCTTGCTCTCTGCTACGCTGCCGCTAGCATAGCGTGTAATGAATGCTAAGGCTAGTTAGCATAGCCACCGGTGATGGCGTATAAACAGTTTTCCTATAACTGTAAGTTGTTTCTCCGTCATTAGCACATTTGGCAGCGCTTTCCTGAGATTGATTGGCGGCACTAGGGCCCTCCTCTTGGCTCTGATTGGTTGTTTTTGGTCAATGTGTTTCTTCAAATGGCTATAGCAGCTCGGGGAGACGGGGAGGAGGTTGATCTTTTCACAGATTATCTGTCTCGTATTAAACTGTAACAACATGGTGACAGTTTTAACAAATATGTAAAAAACTTTTCTTTTTTTAATAAAAGTTACAAACTGCAGCTGATTCTGAATACAAACTACCTGATCCAGAGACGAGGCTTTCAAACGGGGAATGAAGTGCTTATAGCAGTCTGGATGGTCCGGTTTGTTCTGACCCAACTCCGCTGAAAACAAACGTTTACAACAAAAAGTTTAAATTTAGCATAATTAAATACACATGAGGTCAGTTCCCTGGTACAGATAAAAAGGACTGGAGGACTTACTGGTTTCCAGTTTGTCTGTTTCCCCGGGAGAAGCGCTGTCCAAATCGGTGACTTTGAGAAAGGAGACGACAGGTCTGTGGTCGGGGCTCTGACTGGAACCAGTGGGTTGGACTGGTTTTGCTGGGTCGTCGTCACAAACCGACAGGTGACCCAAACCTGAGATAACATGCCCATGTTCAAAACTAGGTGCAGAACTTATGTTTACGACCAATATGTAAGGATTAGCGCAGCTAATCTTTGAGTCCACTTATGGTGTGTATCAACACAGTTGAATTTAGCACATTAGCATTAGCTCCAGCTAAATACCATGTTGGCATAGCGCTTTAGCATTAGAGGAACTAATGTTGGTGATTAGTGTTTACTTTTAGTGCAGCTAACCGTTTAGTTAGCAGTCCCCACCACTACTACCTGTAAATGAACATGTTTTATCACATGTTTAAAACAGTTTAGAGCCAGTTTTGACCAAACGGATAATTAAAACCAACATGCCTCCCTGAATCTCTGGGTCCATGGCGCTAACGTCCAGCTGGTGCTGTGAGGAGGGGAGCGGCGCCGCCTGCCGAGGCATCCCATTGGACAGCTGTGCTGCATTCACTTTACCGTCTGGAATAACAGAGGGAAGAAATTAACCCCATAATGGATCCTTTCCAAAATTAAGATCTGCTAATTTAAGCCTGACCTACTTTAGCGCTGAGCTAAACCCGTACCTGGTGGCAGAGAAATGTAGCTAGCTTTAAACGGGGATCTGTAGGAACAGAAGGAGTTGGTTCTTCAGTACTGAAGCTGAATCTGTAGCAGACGAACGGAGTGACGTCTTACCTGCTGCCAATTAAACACTCATTAGGCTCTGCCAGGAAGTCCCAGAGGAATATGGCGTCTCCCACGGAGACGACGCCAAGCTGGTCAGGGGTGAAGCTGACCTGGCGGATCGGCTGACTGTGGCCGATGTACATCTGGTCCAACAGGCATGTTTAATAAACATTCAATCAATATTCATCAACTGCAGATGAAATGATGGTTTTCTCACAAATTACATTCAAATTCATAACATAAAAAAGTAACATTAAAAAAATAGATATTTAATAAGCAAACTGATCATTATTTGTTCTGATTGTTGTTTTAATGTAATTAATTGTTTTTAAAAGCATGAAAAGGTCATAAAACTGAAACAATTTATCTTGATTAATCAATTACTGAAATAATTAGATCGTTCTCTGGAATATTCACAGTAAGACCAATAATTAATCTAAAACTGAATAAAAAAACATATACATTTTGCATTTAAGATAAATTATATATTTTTTTGTAAATTTACCAGGTTCTGTAAAATAAAAACTCCTATTAAGCATTTTTGCCATTCAATTATTTAAATGGTGAATGAAAATAAATAAATAACCAGATGATAGTCACACTGAAACTTTTACATGTTGATGTTAGAAATATTTTTAGCTGCAGATGCATCTTTTGATACAAATGATCAAACATTTTAGAAAGGAAAGCTGTTTTTGAATTTTAGGGAATAAAATGTTTATTTTCTAATATAAAAAATATATATTATTTGTTTATTTACATTTTTAAATGTACTTCTAATATTTTAGAAAATAAGATTAAGGGGTTAAATTAAAAATCTGCAGAAAGTATCCATGTTTTATCCGATTAATCGTCAGAACTATTGATTAATCGAATAATAGAGAATAATCAACAACCTAAACCACTGATTGCAGCCCTAAAACTATTGAATCCAAAGCTACCTGTGGGTTAACTTGGTTTGTCCTCTTGTAGTCCCACACTTTCACAGTGTTGTGTCCAGACGTGAGGAGGAAGCGCCTGTCTTCACTCACAGCCAGAGAGGAACAGGGACGCTTATGGACGTTGGACACCTGCAGAGACGGAAACGTGGCTGAGAAGCAAAAATTCCCGTTTGAAGTGAAAAGGGGATCAAACAACTGCAAAAACACAAAATATTACCAAGTATTTTGGTCTAGTTTATGACACTTAAAATAAGACAAAACTAACTTACAGGGAACTTTTATAAGCATACGAGCGTGCTGCAAATCAATAATTCCTTAATATTGATGGAAAAGTTCTAGTTCCATTTATAACAAGACGTTTTTCCCATGTTAGAAGTGAAATAATCTGTGAGTGGGACTCACACTGGGGAATTTTTAGCTTAAAAAAGCTCCTATGTCTTGCTAAAAAGTTACTTGCAAGTTTGTTTTGTTTTCAGCAAAACTAGACAAAATATTTGGTAAGATTTAGTGTTTTTGCAGTGATACTGCCACAAAATTACTGATGGATTTAAAAATACGTCCCAAAAGCTTAATAAACAAACACACTGCAAAAACACAAAATCTTACCAAGTAGTTTTGGTCCATTTTCCAATGCAAATACTTGAAATAAGACAAAACTAAATATAAATAAGAAAAAGCAATCATAGGAGCTTGTTTTAAGTCAATAATTTCCTAATACTGATGAAAAAGTTCTAATTCAACTGGCAGATTATTTGACTTATAATATGGGAAAATGTCATCAGTGAAATAATCTGCCAGTTGAAGTAGTAGCTTTTTAAAAAAAAGTTATTTGCTAGTTTTGTTTTATTTCAAGCATTCTAAGATATTTGCATCAGAAAGTGGACCAAAAATACCTGGTAATATTTTGTGTTTTGCAGTGTTTTAGGCGTTTCCTTCCTCAGAACTGGTTGTAAGTTTAGGTTTGTGTCACAGAAACAAAATGGCAGCAACAGGTTGAGTTATATGATGCCTTACCAGAAACGTCACTAACCATTAACACGGTAAATAACGGTGGTTACCTGTCTGAGCAGACGGCCCGTCTTGGTGCTGATCCACAGAATTTTGTTAGCAGACGTAGCGACGAGTAAATGTTCAGCCGAGGCCGGAGAGAAGCGGACCTTCAGCGCTGAATCCAACTCTGGGCTTTCCACGTCCAAAACGCTGACGTCGACATGCAGCAGCTGCAGAAAGCAACACCTTCAGGCTCAAGAGCGTCAAACTCTTTTTACTTTGGCAAATATCGAGATTATGGGTATCAAGATTCTTAAAGGGCCGGCTGCGGTGGAACGCACAAACCCAAAAACAATCCGTTAAAACTTTAGGAAACAGCCGCCTCTGCACTCAGTGAGTACAGTTAACATAATACTGAACTTCATTTCACACTGATGTAATTTGGCAGAACACATATATAGATTACGGAAGAACACTGGGAAAAAAAATAATTCTGGTTTTTAATCTACTGAGATTCTCTTTTTCTTGGAATATTGATTTATTTCCCCCCAGAATTTAGACTTTTTTTTCTCAAATTCTGCCTTTTTTTAAACAAGAATTGACTTTTTATATTAGAATTCAGATTTTTTCCACCAGAATTCTGGCTTTTTTCCTAATAATTGTGACTTTTTGTCAGAATTCTAAATTTTTTCTCAGAATTTTGAATTTTTTCCCTCAGAATTCTGCCTTTTTTAAAGTTGGTGTGGAGGAAAACAAAGTTTGGAAAAGATAGTCTCTTTATTTTGCATCTGACATCTTTGTAAGTAGATTTTCATATAAAATTTGCAGTTTTGTTCTAATTTAATTTATTCATTCTTGAATTGTGGTTGGTGGGGCCACAAAAATCAGTCCACGAGCCACAAATGGCCCCCGGACTGCATTTTGAACCCCTTAGCACTAGAGGGACCCTGGGATACAATTTAAATAAGGTAATTACACATTTTATTTTAATTAAGGTGTTAGTTTAGCAGTGGAAGGGGATTAAAGGTCAGATTACCTCGTCCAGAGAGCGAGCGTCAGCGACAGTGACGATATGCGGCGTCGGACCAACGAACGCCAGCCGGCTGCTGTCGCCGCTGACCGCCAGAGCGTCTGGAGCGCGCTCAGTGCCGCGGGCCACAACGCTGCCTGCAAACAGGAAGTTCATGTTTTAGCAGCAGCAGCAGAAAAACATGAAAACTGATCCTGACTTTAACAGACGTAACAAGTTTGAATTAAGAGATGCAGAGAGAGTAGAACTGTAATGTAAAGGTAGATCTTTAGACAAACAAGCATCCTAAGACTCAAAGCTTCCTCATTTCTGACAGATCTGCTTCTAACGACGCTTTATATTATCAAACGTAACTTAAATGAAACTTTACTTCCTGATTTAAAATAAAACCAACTTTTGTCTGGAAATATCTTCTTCCCAAAATGATGCTGTTATAGCATTTTAGACAATAAAATGTTTATTTTCTCATTTAAAAAATGGATTTAATTATTTGTTCATTTTTTATGTATTTCTAAGATTGTATAAAAAAAAACCGTGGTTAAATGAAAAACCTGCAGGATGTTTGTATCGGATTAATTATTTAATAAACAAAAATTATGCATTACTAATATAATCATTAGTCGCAGCCTTTTATTGACAATAAAGCCAAATTTTGGAAGAAATGTACCGAGTGGTGAATACTTTTAACAGGCACTGTAGGATCATTTGTTGTAGTATTTGTATGACTAAAGAGACGTAAGCTTCATGTTGGGTTAGTCTTTACGAATGTTTGACTGCTGTTATTTCCAGTTATTATTCTGTAAATAATTACACTTTTAAAGCAAAGTTGCATTAAAATCCATTATTTACAGAATGACACATCATGAGAACAGTCATAAACATTAATCAAAACTCCTTCATGTTTATATCAGCTGTTCTGTCAGTCTTATGTTCATTTATGTTCAAATAAAGCGTTACTGAAATAAAATCCTCCTCATTCGTCATCATGTGATATTTAAAAGCATTCCTGAGTTTGAGATTTGAATCATTATGCAGCTGTGTGTCTGCAGGAAGTGACGTAATGAAGTAATCCAGGAGCGTTGGCATGCATACATGCCACTCTGATCACGCTGTGATCCTCCTCTGAGGCGTCATGAAGCACCAGAGAGCCCTCAGAGTCGGCGCTGTACATCAAGTCGCCGTCTGAGGAGAAGGCCAGACCGATCACCTCCCCTCTGTGCTGCCTGGGAGGAAAACAGAACCGTGACGCCGTCTGTCTGAGCCAGCTGCTCTCAGCAGACGTGGGAAAGCTGCGTACTTATGCTCGGCCAACAGCCTGGCGCTGGAAATGTCAAACACTCTGACGGTTCCGGAGCCGAAGCCGCAGGAGAAGGTCGGCTCGTGTGGATGAAACGCCACGGAGCACGGCTTGTCCATCGACACGAAATCATACAACTGCAGGACGAAAAACACACAGAACCCAGCTGATGTAGAGGAAGGAGGTGACCTGTCTGCTTCCTTGAAAGGTTAGGATAGATCTATGGCCTATACAAAACATGTTCACTACATTTTGTACACAAAATCATCTTAGATGCCAATTTTGAACTGTTTTAGGGCTTCTGTCACTTTAAATTCAAATAAGTTGCTGCTGGCCACGCCCCCAACCCAATGTTTACACTCACACGATAAAATGGCTGCAAACAGACGCACAATTATAGAACCGTTTGTCTTTGAAAAGCAGAAGTGGAGCCTCCTGCACAACCAACAAGAATGCAGCAAGTGGTTTCTGGATGGCAAGTCAACAGCAAAACACTTTGTCTTTTCCAGCAGCCATTGTATCGTACGATGGAGGATAAGGGCCACAATAAAAAAATAAAAAAATATTATTATAAGGACAGTCATGATATTTTGAGATTAAAGTAAAAATTATAATTTTTTTTTTACCCCTCCAGGGTCTTTTGTGGGCTCTAGTGTCCCTTATATGACAGTGGGCTGACAGGAAACAGGGAAGGACAGGGGGGAAGACATGCGGCAAATATCGTCGGGTCCGGGAGTCAAACCCGCGACGGCCGCGTCAAGAACTCAAGGCCTCCAAACATGGGTCGCGCTAACCGCTACGTCACCATGGCACGCCCCAGTTAAAATATTTTAACTTTATTCCTGTAATATTATAAATTCTGAATATATTATTCTCGTTTTATCTCTGCTTTACTTTCACACGACTTTTCATAATGTTATTTATGTATTTATTTAAGTATGATCCCTACACTGTAATAGTACAGCACACAGAGTAGTAAAATCAGCTGCAACGAATGTGCTGGAACTCAGTTTGGGTTGCTCAGTAACGGGCGGTACTCTGCTGCAGTTGCTAGGTAACCCAAACGGTGCAGTAGCCGTTGACAACAATTGGGAGGTTTTTGAAATGGCTCACTTTCCAGAGACTAATAAACATTAAATTATTGCTAAAAAACAGCAATAATAAAAAATCAATTTCATATCAGTTTGAAAGGCTAATAAATAGATTAATATACACAAAGGGTGTTATATCTCTAATTTCAGTATGTTTTAGTTAGTTTTATAAAAGCATAATAAAGTTCCAGCTGTAGTTTTCCCCTTTAATTACCATTTTTATTCAGTTTATTTAATAATAAATCCAGTTTTCATTATTTCATTAGTTTTAGTTAATTATAATAACTTAGATCTGTGGTAGTCAAAGTTTTCATAGTGTCTATTTCCATTTATTGGAATCACTTTGAGAAAACAAAACGTTGAACAGACGTATGGAGATCGGTGTGTTTAATGGAGTTTCCTGATACTTTCATGACTGTAAATTGAAAACCAAAACTTTAAATCGGAGGCTGGCTGACCTGCTGTAAGGAATCCGTGTTCCACACGCGCACCGTTCCGTCGGCCGAGGCGGTTGTCAGGTGGCGGCGGATGCCGTCCACGCTGAAGCCCAGCACGTCGCCGGTGTGCGACCTCATCAGAGTGTTGTAGCCGCGGCTGCTCACGTCCAGGTAGCCCAGGTTTCCGGTGAAGGTGGCCGATAGAACCTGCAGGCTGTCGAACGACACCGACACCACGGTCACCGGGCCTTCGTGTTCTGGAAGACAACAAAACGGCGAGGATTGGACTGAAACGCTTCACGTTCAGAAAACATAATCAGAAACTTTTATCATCAGTTTATCCAAGTTTACAGGGAGATTCTCCTGTCATTTCCATTAAAAATCAACAATAATCTAAAACTAGTCCTAGACATCTGTCGTCATGACATAATTTAAACTGTCAGATCCAGCTGCTTTTAATGATTTCATTTTAAATCTAATCTAAAGTTTTTGAGGTTGATTCTATGAAATGCACCTGTGTTTTTGTAGATTTCACTGTGTTTGTCTGTGCTGCAGTCAAGAATCTCCTGAAAAACAAGTTTTTAATCTCAACGGGTTTTTAACCTGATAAAATAAAGGCTAGAAAACAGACAATTTATGCATATCTATTTCATGGACTATTTATTTATTTAATTGTGCCACCTCTGGCTCTCCATACATGATCATTTCTTTCACCGATATATTGAATCAAAAATTGATTTTGAATCAAATCCTGTGATAGTAAAATATTCCCGCCCATAATGATAAGAACTATGGATGCCCCGATATGAAAATTTGGGCCGATATCCGATATCAATATTGTACGATAACCAATATTTACCGATATTATATTTATTTATCTACTGTTTTGACACCATTGGAAAAATGACCAGAAACTGACAGCAACAAGATGGAAATAAATATCAGTCATTATTATCGGCCCAGTTTAATTCATCGGGCCGATACCAATATGTCAAAAAATGACTAATATCAGCCGATATCGATGTTGGTGCCAATATATTGTGAATCCCTAACCTGAACCGTCTTAATGTCTGAAACTGGGTCGACCTTTTCAACTGAACTTATCATGAAGATGTAATGAGAAAATGTCAATCGCAGCATGCTTGGCCTCAGGATGTAATGACGGCCTGTAGAGTTGGACCGGTGGGCAACGGTTAGCTCACTGCAGGTAGAACCATTCCTACCCCCCGCTGTGCCTACCCGCCTCCAAAATGACAGCAGAGAAATCGAGGGTCCAGAGCCGCAGGAATCCGTCCACGGTGCCGGTGGCGCAGAACGACGAAGACACGCTGATGCTGTTGATGGGAATCCCTGGACCTGAGATACAAACAAACACTGAGCTGCACAGTTCACACCGAAATCTGGAAATCTGTTAAACCAATCAGGTCAGAGAGACATATTTGGTAACCATGGCAACGTCAGACTCTTGGCGAGAAGCTGATAAAAACCATTTGAGCGTTTTAATTTGAGCAGGAAGCGTTTCGGCTGCAGGTCAGACATCAATGACCAGAAACCTTCATCAAGACGACGTTGTACGGAGCGCAGGTAGTGCCAAAAAATTTGCATGTTTTGGTGTCTTTCTAAAAAAAAAAAATGGCTTTCCAGTAAAATGTGCCTACAAATGTTGTGACTTTTTTCTAATCGTTTTATTATAATTGGACAAAAATAAATGAATAAATGTTGGTATTTAAAAAACATATCAAAAACAAGAATCCACCAAAGATTTTTCAGTTAAGCTCTAAAAATGTTGTATAATTTTAAAGTTTTCAAAAACAGAATTGGTTGTTTGGTCGATTTCCAGGAAATAAACTTCAACTGGAGTTGAATGTAAAAATTTCTTATGGTTTTATTATAACTGCATAAAACACAAATATTGATATTTAAAAATAAATATCCAAAATATAAAAATAAGTTTAGTATGTAAAAGCACAGAAAATCCAGAGTTTTATAGATTTTGTTTACGTTTTTATTTATTTTTTACTAAAACTTCTGTAAATTTGCTTTAGTTTACTTCAGCTGCATCAATTTTTTCACATGCATTGTGGATATATGGAATATATATTCCAAATTATTTTAAGTTTAATCCATATTTTCTCTGAAAATGTAGCAGCTTAGTGATACTTAGTTATACAGTGATACTTAGACATAGACAGACTTTACTGTTATTCAATTGTACATTTAAAATTTACATATTGAGTAAAATTTCATTCAAGGACTCAATAATAATAAAATAAGAAAGTAATAATAAACATATTAAAATAAATATATACAATAAAAAGATTAATGGGATATTTACACCTGTGGTGGATTAGGTATGTATTGAAACAGAGCTTGTAATTTCTGAGAAAAGCTAAATTAGATTCATATATTTGGTTAAACCCAGAAAGCCCTGTGGGGTTTAACCCACCGGTGTTGAAAGTCCATTTCTCTCTGCGTTCTGCATGCTGCTGCTGTGCAGGCATCAGCCGCCTCGCGTTTTTAACCGCCACTCTGCTGTAGTCGATCTCTAAAATATGGCCGCTTCGAGTGCTGGCGAATCTGAGCGAGGAGGAGAAACAACAAAACGCCTTCAGTGGGAAAACGCTCCCGGACTCGCATCAACAACAGCGAAGTCACTCACAGCGTTCGATCGTCGACCTGCTGGTCAAAGGCGCCGCCCTCCTGGAACGCCACGTCGGTGAAGTCCAGGGAGTGAAACTCGCCCAGGTAGACCGGGCAGGACCGCAGCGACCCGTTCCGGACCCGCCACAGACGGACGTTCTCTCGGCCGCACGACACCATCCTGACGACGAATCAGCTCAGGTTGGCACATCAACGCTGCTCAACACACCCTGAGCAGCATTTCTGACTCACATGAAGCAAACGTGACACTCAGAAAGCAACTTTACCCTTAATGCCTGAGATAACAAACATTTCTTAAGTTACTGCGATAAACGATAAGATTTTAGTTTTTAGACCATTTTCTAGTCAAATGATGCAGGACGCATTCTCAACGATCAATAAACTTTAACTTTGAATGAACATTTAACACTGGAACGGCAAGACACTTAAAATATCCAAAATAAATAAACAAAACAGAAACAACAAATACAATTTATTATAAAGTCTCTGTAAACACAAGAAATAGAAAAATAAGAAATAATTCAAAAGGAAACTATTGAGTTTGTTTTCATTTATCATGCGATTAATTGATTAATTGATTTACTGCAGCAGGTCTGGCCCTGTCCCAGCTAGAAACTGGGACAGGGCCAGTTTCTAGCCTTACTGAAAGCGTTTATTCTTTAAATTTAGACTAGACTGTATCTGTCTACAGATACAGGAAATCCTTCCTGCCACATGCCATCTCACTGTACAATAAAAGCTAAATCATTGTTCTGCACTAATCAGTCCAATTTCGCACAACTGCACTGTGGCACACTGCTGTACATATATTTACATATACATTCTGTTCTGCATTTTGAATCTTTGCAAGGACTGCTCTAAGCTGTTTTTTATATTGACAGCATGTTATATTTTATTCTTATTTTATCTTGTCTACAATTGCTACTCAGTGGTGGTTGTTGTGTGTCTTGTCTCTATGCTTCTGTAACTGCGAAATAATTTCCCTGCTGGGATGAATAAAGTAATTCTATTCTATAAAGCATCAAGGTTTTATTTTACTGCATAAAGTTTTTCCTCACTTTGTCACTATAGCATAAATGGAAAGAACAAAAAAATTAAACATTATTTATAGACACGGTGTAATGTGACGCTCAAGATCCCGCTCGCTAATGAAGACTAGCATTGGTTTTAGCTGTTAGCAACATAATGCGCTAAATCTTAAATGTATGCCTGATATATAAATGAAAAATGGACCCAGTATTTTGCTACTAATTATCAACACTATGACAACTAGATAACAAGGTCAGGAAAAAGTTTTAATTAAGAAAAAGGTAGTAGGGAAGCTATGCTAGCTTGACTATGACGACCGTAACATGTAAATGTGCTGCAGAATTTGTTGTGTTTCGGTTCAGTTAAAAAATAAATAAAAAGGCGACCTACACACCAACTCTGACAGATCATCAATAATCAGGTGTTTAAATTAGCTAATCAATCACCGCTATGTTAGCTTAGCTAGTAGCAGCGGTAGCTAATCTACCACAGCGTTCACTTATTAATAACTAATCTAAACATTAAGCCTGAAAATATAAAACCACAACAGACTGAATGTTCGATTCTTTGTGTGGGAAATGTTTGAGTCTGTTTTGGTGTTAAATCCTGAAACATATTATGGTGTTGTCAGTCAGTTGCTATGGCAACCAGTCTGTGTAGCTTAGCCGACAGAGAGCGAGAAAAAAGAAGAATAGCTAGTAGTTTTGAGTTGGTCTTTAAAGTTTTTTCTGCACTATTTTTCCATTTGCTGTGGGGCGCTGCAGTGAATGAATAATACCTTCATCTCCAGGTTTCATTTAGTTAGCAGGATTGTTTTACCGCAGCAGCGCGACCAGCGAAGGCGAGGAAAATAACAGTCTTTTTCCAAAAAGAAACTAACAAAATCATTTCTACAATACCGGATCTTTTCCCCACACTGAACTAATAATCACTCAAATTTAATGTTTCTTTTTCTTTTTCTTATTGACGCAGCAATAAAATCAGATTTATATAGTGCAAATAACGGTGGATGGTTCTGTATATCATTTCCAACAAAATGAGGAACCGATGTCTGAAAATGGTCTCCACTACGCGGAGATGCCCCGTGTGTAAGCAGCAGCAGCAGCTGCAGGAATAAGCAGGATACCTGGTCTCATCAAAGAAAGTGACCTTCATGGTGATAATGTCCACATCTGTGTGAGCTTTGGCCAAGATGGTTCCCTCTCCGCCTTTAGCAGCGTTTAGCGTGTTCCACACAACCACCATCTAAAAAATACAGATAATACCAAAACAAAATGCAAACGAGTCACTAACAGCTTAGCATTTAGCTTTTAATAGAGATAAAACCCAAGTTTTACCTTAGTAGAAGTAAAACTACTTTTACCCAAGTAAAAGTAAAAAGTATCCATCCAAGAAATTACTCAAGTAAGAGTGGAAAGTAAAGTGGAAATTTTGATATTGTAAGAACCAAAATGACAATAATTAATTTAAGTTACAAAAAATAACAAAATCAGACAAAATAAATTTTTCCAAATCAGTTTCTTTCAATAAAAAATGTATAAAACTTGAACAAACGCTGCAGGCGTGTGTCTGTCTGGTGGATTTTTGGTTAAGAGGAGAGATACTTCATAATGAAATTACTCAAGTAAAAGTAAAAAACAAAAGTCACTCAAGTAAATGTAACTAATTTCTACTCAACTCTCACTCATTGTGTGGAGAAGCTCTTTGATGGTTGGACAGGTAGCAGTAGTCTAGTATTTTCAAGCCTTTTTGCAGCAGCCATGCTGAGCTTGCTGCTGTTAGTAACGTCAGTTTATTTTTCCTGGCAGCTTTTACTAATTGCAGAAATAAGCAACAACCTGCTCACCGTTTTATTGTGTCTGTCTTTCCCCACGCCACAGAGGATGCCGCCTCCATAGGAGAAACTTCAGGGCAGAACGAGGTTAATGAGAGGAAAATAAAGGAAGCTGAAGCTGAGGCTGTTAGGGTCTGAACTCACCTGAGGCAGGACAGAGAATGAGCGTGAGCCCTGAACATGGACAGGCAGGTCCCTGCGCTGTAGTCCCACAGCCGCACGACGCTGTTGTTGCCGCTCTGCGCCGACGCCAGGAGAGTCGTACTGCCATTAAAGGTCAGCGCAGAAATCTGCAGCCAGAAGATACAGGAAATTAGTCCGTCCATGCCGTTAATTATCCATCAATGCATATTTAACAACTCTTTTCCCCAAATCCCCAAAAAAGAGATTCATTACAAATTTACCTGTTTTTTTATATCCAAATGATAAATTCTTTTGGAGAAGCTATCTGCGCTTTTACAAAAATGCAGATAGCAACAAATTTAGCAGCAATTACCAAATAAAAGATATTAGCAGCAAATCTAGCTACTGTTTTTCTTTAAAAAAAAAAAAAAAAAAAAGAAGCAACTAGGAACAAATATAGCAAACTTCTTCCAAAAAAACAAATTTAGATTTTTTTTTTTACAGAAAAGCAGATAGCGACAAATTTAGCATCAAATACCAAACAAAACAGACAAGCGACAAATCTGACAACTTTTATTCTTTTTGCAAAAAAGGAATAAATTTAGCAACTTTTTCTTAAAAAAAAGAAAGTGACCAATCTAGTGACTTCTTTTCTATAAAAGCAACTAACAACAAATTTAGCAACTTTTTCAGAAAAAACAGACTATTGACAAATTTTGAGACTTTTTTCCTAAAAGGCAACTAGCAACATTTTTCCACACAATAAAGCAACTAGTGACAAATTTAGCAATTTTTCTCCAAAAGTGATTAGCTGGAAAACTTGACTTTTTTCCAAAACTCGACTAGTGAGCAAAAAAAAAAGTTTTTGCGAATGGAAGATTGGTAGGAGACAAATCTATAAATTTAGTTCCAAAAACGCAGGGCTGATCGACGTAGCATCAGCTATGCTGTACCGTTGGAACCAATAGGAAAATTCACCTGCAGTACCACAGTTCAACCAAAAGTGAGCAGCACTGATGCAGTTTTATGACAAATATTGCAGATTTAAACAAAGTTACACAGAACACAGGAGCCTTAAGAACCAGTTCAGTTTAAGAAAGCTGATTTGGGGCTTGGCTAAAATAAAATACCTTATCCGTGTGGCCGGTGAAGAATCTTTGCTCGCGGGACAGAATCTTCATAGAAACAATGATAGCGTGGCACGGATAGACCACTTCCTCCCCTGATTTGGTCCACAGGGCCTGCAGGATGGAAAGGTTCTGCCAATAAACCTCTAGATTAAATCAGATTTCATTTGAAGAGCGATTATCATACATCTCTGGTGGTGGCTCCTCCGAAGCCGATGATCCGGCTGAGCCGCAGGATCGGGTCGGGCAGCAGCTTCCAACGCGGAGCGCAACAGGAAAAGACGTTTTACATGAAAGTATTCATCATTCAGTCACTAAGGAAGTGTTTCTGTACCCAACATACCTGCTGTCGCTGCTTGCTCTCTTTGAACACTGAGGTACAAAACACCTGAAGAACAAGTTCAACTGTTTTTATTACAACAGACAGCAGCGAAATAATAAGACTGGGAAAATATCTGGTCTATTTAAATCACATCACTGTAGATTTCCTTAATGCTTTAGATTTAATTCAGAGCAAAATTTAGTCCAAGACCGTCGAACTCATTTTTATTTTGGGAAATATTGATATTATGAACGTTTTGATAAATCCCAAAAACAAACCTCTAAATTAGAGTAAGTAGCCGCCTCTGCACTCGATGATAGAGTTAAATAATACTGACATCGTTACACGTCGATGCAATTTGGCAGAATACCTATGAAACTATGGAACAATATTACTGCCACTGAAAAAATAAGATTCTCACTTTAATCTTCTCAAGTCAAAAGTCACAATTCTGAGAAAATTCTTGCATTTTCTCAGAATTCTGAAAGTTTTTCCTCAAATTCTGAATTTTTCTCAGAATTTATTTTTCCCCCCCAGAATTCTTATTTTTTTCAAAATCTTTTTTCTCCATTATTACAACTTTTGATCTTAGAAGATTAAAGTCGGATTAATTCTGGTAAATTCTGAGATAAAAGGAAAAAAGTAAAAATTCTAAGAAAAATTCAGAATTTTATTCCTGTGGTCTTAATCCTGTTCCATTAAAAACTGCTTTCATTTGACTGATAAAGTATAATTTAAGCATAGAATGGTTATTTGCAGGTTCTAGTCTAGTGTTCCTCTGGACCACATAAAGCTTTACAGCGGACTGGATTTGGCCCGCGCGCCTCAAGTTTGGTAGCTGTGATCCAGTTGCTGGCAGCATGTGGCGTCACCTCATCTCCACTGCTGTCTCCGTGCGTGCTGAGAGCGTCTTGGGGATGCGCGTACACATGAACTCCTGCGTCGCTGCTCAGCGGGTCCTCTGCCTCCATCGCGTTAGACGGACTCAACTCGGGAACGCTGGACACCACAGACATTCGATTCCTCGGGAGCTGAGGAGACGAAACGAAGAATCTTTAGATTCTTTTTTTGTCTGAAAACATAAAAACTAAAGGTAAGGATCTGAATCTGCTTTTACGAGTTTTGAGGCGGCGATCGGCTGACAGAGAGAAACTCGGTGATGAACCGGGTCGTTGACTGTGGCGGCGCGAGTCTCGTCTTTCTGGTATGAAGGACTTCCTGGAAAGAAATGAACTGGAAATCAGTGGCAGAAAAATTATTTTAAGAGTTTTTATAATTATTACAAGAAAAGTACAAATATCATCTTTCCTGCGGACTGAAGATTGGATGACAGCTTCATTTATCCGTCTGGACAATAACCCGTTTCAGGAGAAGTGAAAACCCGACCCAAGTTGAAAATGAGGCTTTTTGTTCAGGAAACACAAACCTCAGCGCCAACAATGAACTCATTATTCCAATTTGTGCTTTGAGTAATTTTGTCAGAGCAAACAGCATCACCTCGCAACATTTAGTTATTACCAGACAAAAAGAAAACGGCACAGAACCTTTCGGTCAGAACATTTTCTGATCCAATTGGAGCTGCAGAGACGGATGGCCAGATCTGGTGATTACAAGCAATTCCAGGAAAACCAGGAAAACTATGGCTGCACGGTTTCTGATCGCACCACACGTTGGCTTGTTAGAGAAAGAAAAGCTTTTCTGAGAGTCTGAGGCTCGTTTTGTGAAATAATGTGTTCATTTACCAGCCGCTGGATCCGGTTTCTGAATGGAGTCAAAGGGAAGTTTAGTCCCATCAGAGGGAAACCTGTAGAGCAAAACAAC
Organism: Xiphophorus maculatus; assembly: GCF_002775205.1. NCBI lineage: Eukaryota > Metazoa > Chordata > Actinopteri > Cyprinodontiformes > Poeciliidae > Xiphophorus > Xiphophorus maculatus. Next base: position 2,009,491 of record NC_036452.1, read on the forward strand.
ATCATTTAATTCCTTTTGCAGTCTTGATATGAGCAGCTCAGCTACTGGTGTCATATAAAGCTTTTTAAAGGCGACCTGTTGTGCTTCCTTTAGCGGGTTAGGATCGATCTGTGGCCTATACAAAACATGTTCATTACTTTAATAATTATTAGATAATCACATTTCAGCTCCATTCAGAATGAGATGCTTTAAGGCGTGTTGTCACTTTAAATCCAAATAAGCTACTGCTGGCCACGCCCCCAACTCAACCTTTACGTGAAAACATAAAAAGATGCGCAGTTATACAACCGTATGTCTTTGAAAAGCAGAAGTGGCGTCTCCTGCACAACCAACCAGAATTCAGCAGGAGGTTTCTGGATCATAAGTCAACAATAAAACACTTGTCTTTTCCAGCAGCCGTTGTACAGCGGGAAAAACCAGCTGACCAAACATGCTAGACCTCAGATTGGGTTGCTAAGTAATGGGCTAGGCTTCTCTGGGGTTGCTAGGTAACGGCACATTGCCCTATGAGAGGTTTTTGAAGAGGCTCATTTTCCAGATTTTCCAAGCAGTTGAGACCAAAATAGAAGAACAAAAATGAATTTTGCCCAACATGTCCCCTTTACTGATGGTGACTGAATTTCTAAAACGTTTTCTAATCATACCAACCAACCACAAACCGACCCACTGGACACGTGGCAGCAGGAAGCTGGAATCGAACCCGCAGCTTTCCGCTGATCCACAGTCGTGGTATCAGTGAAAGCAGTTCAGAGTTTCGTACTTGATGTGATCATAAAAGTCATTCCAGGAGCCTCCTTTCGGCACCGGGAAGGACATCTCTCTGGGAATCGGACCCTTTCCCTGTGAGGCGGACAGACCTCGGAGCTTCGCCTCCCTGAAGGTCATTGCTGTGGAGGGAAAATAAGAAAGTTCTGGTTGGTGCACTGATTGCAGTTTTCAGGCTGATGACCGATTTTTAAAAATCCTAAACTTCTGATCCTGATATATTTGGTTTTTAAATGCCTGTCTGGTGCTAAGATAAGATTTGGAAGCATCACATTAGAAATTGTTGACGGAAACGTTAATATTACAAATAATTTTCTAAATCTTGCAAAAATCTAATGCGCTCTGTGCCTTGCCAAAGGCACAAAATCCGGAAAATTTCCAAGTTCAAACTTCGAGCTGGGAGGGGAAGATTCTCCATTTTTCTGACATGTGCTTCATGCTAGTTAGCAAACGCTACTTCCTGTTTCTTACAGCCATGCGTAGCGTCAAGATCTGACAAATCACGCTTAGCACAGCCTGACTGATTTCCTCCGAATCAGCTGATGGAAACACAGCTAACTCGCATTTTGTTTTTTACAAAAGTTGCATGACAATTGGATGGAGACATAGCTACTGTTTTAGTCTTATTGTATTTAAAATGTTGAACAAACATTTCTAATAACAGACAAAAGTTGATAGATTTGTTTGTTTTGTTTTTTAATAGATGGTATAGGATTCTGAAAGGTCACTAAATATAGCGACAGAGTTGCTATATTTAATAACTTTTCAGACAAAAAATATCGGAATTGGCAGTTTAGGCTTTTTAAAGGTCGGTGATCGGCCCAGTTTCACAGGGCCAACAGTATTCAGTATATATTAGAAATGTTTTTTCTTATTTTAACATGATGCCACTCTGAGTTCCTGACACAATGAAACGCCTCAGTGTTTCTTTAAATGAGTCTGTAAATGAAGTGAAGCTCGAGTAGGAACTGTTCCCTTCGTGGTTTGGCTCTCACCCGGGTCCAACAGCAGGTCGCTGGTGAACATGTTTTTCACAGCCATGTTGGCGCAGAGCTTGACGCTCTTCAGGTGAGCGTGGTGCCGGTTGAGGTAGAAGGTGAGCGTGAAGCACAGGTCCATCATCAGGCAGGTCCAACGCACCGAGTCCGGAGCCGGACCCACCAGACCTGCGGCACAAACAAACCAGAGCTGCAACTGGAACCCACTGAGCTCAATGTTTTCTGCTGCATGGCAAAAATATTCACATTTGATCACATGTCAACAACAACATATTATATGTTTTATCTATTTCTATCAGATTGTTTGTGATAGAAACACACCAAACAGTGCATGCTGAACTCGTGAAGGGGAAGCAAAATTGTTTAATTTTCAAAGATTATTTGCAAATCAAACTCTGAAATGTGTCAGACATTTGTACTCTCTCTCTGTTACGCCAACAACCCAAAATTAAATCCAGTGTAGTTTATTTTCTGATGCGAGGTGAAAAACTAACACTTCACCTCAGGGCTGAAACAACAATAGTCAACTAATTTAATAATCAAATAATCATTAACTGGAGTATACAGACTCAAAAAAAAACACAATCCAGCAGACAAAACATGCTGGAGTTCTGGGTTGCTAGGTTACAGGCTGGCCTTAGCAGGGTTGCTAGGTAACAGGCTGGCCTTAGCTGGGTTGCTAGGTAACTGCACAATGTGCCCGTGGAATGTGACGTAATATAACGGCTCTTTTTCCAGACACCAAAAAACATGAAGCTATTGCCAAAAACTGCTGTGTGTCTTTTTGAAGAGCTTGGAAAACGAAAGGTTTCCTTTAATTATTGATTAACTGAAGAACACCTTAAGAAAACCTTTAAGGTGTGACCATAAATTTTACCTTGCCTCGCTGAGCTCGAGGTTTTTTCATAAACCGAATCCTTCGCAGCTCCACAAAGGAAGGGAAACTGGAGCCAAGTAGCCGTGGACTTGAACTCCTTGAACATGTTGGAAAAGGAGATCCGGACCACTTGGCCCTCCTGCAGCACACAGTGACCAGAACACGAGTTAGATCCACAGCCAAACCCAGACTAAACCACCACGATAAGCTGCGGTACCTCCACGGCGACGTCCAGGTGGACCATGAAGTATTTTCCAGGCGTGGGTCTGAACAGAAGGTAGAAGTATCGACCAGTCAGGCCCAGAGACTGGTTGCTGCTTTTGGGAACGAGGATGTAACTGTTGGTGGGAACTGGACCTTTGATCAAAAACACTGGACACCTCAGAGTCCGGTCCTGCAAAGTCCGGTCAAACAGACATAAACCTGAGTTTCATCTGAGGGATTATCATAATGCATCTTTTTAATTTTTACAGGAAAGTCGACTAAAAGCTAAAGACTAGAGCTAAAGCTAAAAGCTAAAGCTAAAGCTAACAATGCTCTTAAATGACATTTAGAGACCAAACATGCTGAATCTAATGTGGGAGTCCAATTTCAGCTCTTTTGTTTTATTTATTTCTTTGATTTTTTGTCTTTTTTTACCTTTCCACACACAAGTCAAAAAAGAAAAAACACACCGAAAAACAAAAAAACAAGACAAAGCAGCACATAAATATTTAAATTCCTGTCAATGGCAAAAACACAAAGTGTAGGTAGAAACTCAAACTTATACTTTCACATCAATCAAACTTTATTGTGCAGGTTTAGCAAGTGATTGTTTTTGCATTTATTATTGAAAGTGAAAAACACAGTGAAGCATTGATTCAAATAGAGCTGCAACTAATTATTTCAACTAGCACATATTTTGAAGATTAATTGGGAACAAAATGCATATTTTGCAGATTTTTCATTTAGTGTCTTTTTTGATTATAAGTCTTTTTTTGTACAATATTAGAAATTCGTTAAAATATATAAGTAAGCAATTGAATTTCTTTTTAAGTAAGAAAATAAACATTAGATATTTTTTTCATTGTAAGAACAGCAGTCCTTTAATGAACGCTTGATCATTTGAATCAAAGGATGAATCTGCAGCTAAAAAAAAATCCCTTTCTGCTGGACTGGAGATCAATGAAGTGTAGAAATGATCTGGACATTAATTGTTGATTGAATGATTAATAACTAATATAGTGTTTTTTACTCAATTTTAACCAAGTGAAGATATAAATGCCACTTTAGAAAACTCCATGGCAGGTTTATATCTTTGTAAGTGGAAAATATTAAGTACAACACAGCAAATATTTCCTTTACTGAGATTTATCTTATTTCATTTTTATCTCATAATAAATCTCAGGGACACCCATCCATTATATTTAGAAAGGTTTGTAGAAGAAACCTCTTATTTTCGTTGCTGAGAATAAACTAAAATTTTACAGACTTTAAAAAATTGGAAAATAATAAGTCCAAAAACGTTAAATGACTGTAAACATTAAGGAAAAAATAAAGCATTTTGTTTTATTTATTCTTGTTCAGGTAAAAGAAAAATAATTTGCAATGATAATTTAGAGTTTTGTAATTGGAGGGGGTGGAAGAAAATTTTGGGCTCTGAATAATTTCAACTTTGGGATTTTGGCCCTCCGTGCAAAAAACTCTGGACACAATTGTTGCTTTAAAAAAATGTATTATATTAAATAACAATTTCATGCTGTATAGAAAAACACGGTTAGAAAAAATAATTAAAAATGACCTATAAATGAATGCAAACTGTACAGATTTTGTGACTTTATTTAGATGTATTTACCATAGAAGAAGACACATCTCCAGCTTTGGCCGACCTTTTCCATTCCTCAACTTTAACATGTTTGAAAATGTTCACGTAAGGATGCTGCCAACCTGCACGAATCACAGCCAGAACACCACACGGGGCAGACTTTACTCTACGAGCTTAAACAACACTAAATTGGCGACGTTAAACAAGCCTTACCTGTCGAAGCCATTGAAGGATGCCGCAAATCAACTGTCAACCTGTTGATTTTTAGCTAGCAAGCAAACAGCCGGTCAATAGAAGAAGCGGGGAAAAGCTCATTCTCCTACTAGCCCACAAAATGATAATGTTTCTGATTCATGTTTTTATAAAAATGAACATATTTCCAGCTTTTCGGACGCGGTGGGAACGCTTCACGTAACTTTTCTTCACTGGTTTCAGCATTTATTTCTCTCTTCCCGCTTCAGCCTGCGCCGTCTCCAACGACAACAACGTTAGCTTGACGTAATGACGCAGCGCCGAAGGGAACTCTGGGTAGTGAAGTTTATAAAGCTAAACGAACACCAATCACATTTCAAGACACAAAAATTATATTAAAGTAAGAGTAGCAGCACCTCTTCAACTTATTTTTCTGAAGTAAAAGTGAAAAGAATTCATCTAAGTAATTACTGAAGTGAAAGTAAAAAAGTATTTGGTAAAATGTCTACTCTGAATAACTGATCAGAACAACTGATTCAATATTTTATAATGATATAGCAGAAAAAATGCATAAAGTTAAATGACATTTCTGGTATTTTAAAGGCTAACATGAACAAATTAACAAAAAAATAAAGATTTAAATAAGAATTTTCAATATAAAATATTGAATATGAAATACTCACAGGTATGCATATGTATGTAAGAATATAGTAAATGAAAATATATGCCGAAAAATAAAATTTTCAGTCTGAGTCTGTGGCAGCATGTGGCAGCAACTCCACACGGTATTTCAGGTGAATGAGGAAGGACACCTGCATTTCTACAGATGATTCTTCTTTCTCCTTCACACTGGCTAGGTAACAGGGCTGGGCTCTGCCGGGGTTGCTAGGTAACGGCGGAATTCCTGTGGAATGTGACTGAACTATCAGCAGTTTTTTAAAACATTAACTTATTGCCAGAAAATGGCCGGGTGGTTTTTTTTGAGTGCTTGAATTGTTTTTTAAAGTAATTTAGATCCAAATGGAAGAACAAAAACATGCAAAACGTGAATTTTACATAATAGATCCCTTTTAAAATAAAATGAATCAAGATGAAGAAAACCACATGGAACAACTTAGGCTAACCGAAGTAGAAAACGCTTACAGACCATAATAAAATACCCCAAACATTAAAAGTGCATCTAATACCACCACTAGTCTGTGGCTCCTCTGTTTCTCTAATTGGGGCCTGCCATGCAAAGCAATGGCAGGAACCTATTACTATTGTCGGAGAGAAGCGTCTCTTTAATCTTTATTTTTCTTCCGTAACCGTTAATGCGGCTCGTACCGCTGGGTGCACACCTACAAATGAGGTATCAAAACGTGCAGAAAATTCACGCCATTGGAGCTATTACTTCTGGTGGGATTTGGGCTTAACGTGGCGACATAATTCGCAAAAAACTACGAAAAAAACCCCATTATAACTCAATGGGAAAAATCCTAGAAATACCCTATTTTTGAGGATTTGCTGTGTCGTCACAAATTCACCTAGAAATGCCATTCAAATTTCATTTTGTAGATACGTCTGTGATCTCTTCGAAAGTGAAGACGGCTCGTCGATACCAGTTATGGTTTGTCCACAATTTGCCTCTAAGCGACCCAAAGTTTCTCATTTTTGCTCAAATTAGAGTGACAGCCGACCTCGGATCAGATATGGGCACAACATTTCTTTCTCTCATCACTGTAAATGCTCTGAGTGAGTTACAGATATGAATCTCGGGACTATCGCAGAAGACACATTGAACTGTCATACGCTCGAAACGCTTTTCGAATATGTATTACGGTTCCCGAACAAGAAGGATTTGTTTCCAATGCTTTTTTTCAGTAAAGTGTGTTTGCTCAAACACACTTGTGTGTTTGAGAGCTCACAGCTCAGAGCTCACACCTGCTGAGACCATTATTTGCCATAGCAACGGAACTCAAGAGGCTATTGGCTGCTGATTTGGACTACGAATACGCATCGCTGTAGTTCTATCTATCCTCAGTTGAAACAGATCAGGACTGAGAACTGGCCTTTAGAACTACCTGCTGCTATGGGCTGTATATAACTGATTTAACTCAGTAACTGTTACACATGGGATTAGTTTGGAACTTTAAAATGGAGAATAATAATTTCAAAATAAAAGCCTTGAATATTTTTACATCAGGTAATTGCTGTTTTTGGCTTTATTTGACGTTTTCATCCAAAGCACTGTTACACATGGGATTACTTTGGAACTTTAAAATGGAGAATAATAATAATTTCAAAATAAAAGCCTTGAATATTTTTACATCAGGTAATTGCTGTTTTTGGCTTTATATGACTTTTTCATCCAAAGCACTGTTACACATGGGATTAGTTTGGAACTTTAAAATGGAGCATAATAATAATTTCAAAATAAAAGCCTTGAATATTTTTTACATCAGGTAATTGCTCTTTTTGGCTTTATTTGACTTTTTCATCCAAAGCACTGTTACACGTGGTATTAGTTTGGCCCTTTGAAATGAAGCATTCTGAAAATTTCAAAATAAAAGCCTTGAATAATTTTACATGACGTAATTGCTCTTTTTGGCTTTATTTGACTTTTTCATCCAAAGCACTGTTACACGTGGTATTAGTTTGGCCCTTTGAAATGAAGCATACTGAAAATTTCAAAATAAAAGCCTTGAATATTTTTACATCAGCTACTTGTGTTTTGAGCATTATATAACTATTTTAACCCAAGGACTATTACGCATGGGATTAGTTTGGCCCTTTGAAATGAAGTTTAACAAAACTTCCAAAATAAAAGCCTTGACAACATTTTAAATCGTACCGAACGGTGCACGTCCGCCTCGCTTAACGTTCTTGCGGTTCTCCGCGTGCCACTGCTTACGTCGCGGCGTTCTTTGGCGTCGACGCCGATTTGTGGCGCGACGACGCCGGGCCCGAACCCCACGGCCGCGCCTTGGCAGGCCCCGGCTAAATTTCTTCCGAAATTTTCTAGTATTCTTTATTCTTCCGTAACCGTTAATGCGGCTCATACCGCTGGGTGCACACCTACAAATGAGGTATCAAAACGTGCAGAAAATTCACGCCATTGGAGCTATTATTTTTGGTGGGATTTGGGCTTAACGTGGCGACATAATTCGCAAAAAAGTGCGAAAAAAACCCCATTATAACTCAATGGGAAAAATCCTAGAAATACCCTATTTTTGAGGATTTGCTGTGTCGTCACAAATTCACCTAGAAATGCCATTCAAATTTCATTTTGTAGATACGTCTGTGATCTCTTCGAAAGTGAAGACGGCTCGTCGATACCAGTTACGGTTTGTCCACAATTTGCCTCTAAGCGACCCAAACTTTCTCATTTTTGCTCAAGTTAGAGTGCGTTTCTGGCTGCTTAGAGTGAGAGATGAAGACAACTTTTTCAACCCAAATCATTTTTGAAATCGCCATCACACCCACAAATATCGCACGATTAGTATCAAAATCGGTCCTGACATTGATACGCCTGTCTGCTCCGGTAAAATGTTTTCGAAATTTATCTAGACCGTACGGTTTTCTGTCACGGTGCTTCAGAGCAAAGTCATGCGACAGGATTTTCTGAGGCTGTCTGAGGCTCTCTCCCATGTATTTGAATAGAATTTCAGATCTGGGCACAACATTTCTTTCTCTCATCGCTGTAAATGTTCTGAGTGAGGTACAGATATGAATCTCGGGACTATCGCAGAAGACACATTGAACTGTCATACGCTGCAAACGCTTTTCGAATATGTATTACGGTTCCCGAACAAGAAGGATTTGTTTCCAATGCTTTTTTGTCAGTAAAATGTGTTTGCTCAAACACACAGTGTGTTTGAGAGCTCAGCGCTCAGAGCTCACACCTGCTGAGACCATTATTTACCATAGCAACGGAACTCAAGAGGCTATTGGCTGCTGATTTGGACTACAGATACGCATCGCTGTAGTTCTATCTATCCTCAGTTGAAACAGATCAGGACTGAGAACTGGCCTTTAGAACTACCTGCTGCTATGGGCTGTATATAACTGATTGAACTCAGTAACTGTTACACATGGGATTAGTTTGGAACTTTAAAATTAAGCATACTGAAAATTTCAAAATAAAAGCCTTGAATATTTTACATGACGTAATTGCTCTTTTTGGCCGTATATGACTTTTTCATCCAAAGCAATGTTACACATGGGATTAGTTTGGAACTTTAAAATGGAGCATAATAATAATTTCAAAATAAAAGCCTTGAATATTTTACATGACGTAATTGCTCTTATTGGCCGTATATGACTTTTTCATCCAAAGCAATGTTACACATGGGATTAGTTCGGAACTTTAAAATGGAGAATAATAATAATTTCAAAATAAAAGCCTTGAATATTTTTACATCAGGTAATTGCTGTTTTTGGCTTTATATGACTTTTTCATCCAAAGCACTGTTACACATGGGATTAGTTTGGAACTTTAAAATGGAGCATAATAATAATTTCAAAATAAAAGCCTTGAATATTTTTACATCAGGTAATTGCTCTTTTTGGCTTTATTTGACTTTTTCATCCAAAGCAATGTTACACATGGGATTAGTTCGGAACTTTAAAATGGAGCATAATAATAATTTCAAAATAAAAGCCTTGAATATTTTTACATCAGGTAATTGCGCTTTTTGGCTTTATGTGACTTTTTTATCCAAAGCACTGTTACACAATGGAATAGTTTGGCCCTCTGAAATGAAGCATACTGAAAATTTCAAAATAAAAGCCTTGAATATTTTTACGTCATGTAATTGCTCTTTTTGGCCGTATATGACTTTTTCATCCAAAGTACTGTTACACATGGGATTTGTTCGGAACTTTAAAATGGAGCATAATAATAATTTCAAAATAAAAGCCTTGAATATTTTTACATCAGGTAATTGCGCTTTTTGGCTTTATGTGACTTTTTCATCCAAAGCACTGTTACACATGGGATTAGTTCGGAACTTTAAAATGGAGAATAATAATAATTTCAAAATAAAAGCCTTGAATATTTTTACATCAGGTAATTGCTGTTTTTGGCTTTATATGACTTTTTCATCCAAAGCACTGTTACACATGGGATTACTTTGGAACTTTAAAATGGAGAATAATAATAATTTCAAAATAAAAGCCTTGAATATTTTTACATCAGGTAATTGCGCTTTTTGGCTTTATGTGACTTTTTCATCCAAAGCACTGTTACACATGGGATTAGTTCGGAACTTTAAAATGGAGAATAATAATAATTTCAAAATAAAAGCCTTGCATATTTTTACATCAGGTAATTGCGCTTTTTGGCTTTATGTGACTTTTTTATCCAAAGCACTGTTACACATGGGATTCGTTCGGAACTTTAAAATGGAGCATACTGAAAATTTCAAAATAAAAGCCTTGAATACTTTTACATCAGCTACTTGTGTTTTGAGCATTATATAACTATTTTAACCCAAGGACTATTACGCATGGGATTAGTTTGGCCCTTTGAAATGAAGCATACTGAAACTTCCAAAATAAAAGCCTTGACAACATTTTAAATCGTACCGAATGGTGCACGTCCGCCTCGCTTAACGTTCTTGCGGTTCTCCGCGTGCCGCTGGTGACGTCGCGGCGTTCTTTGGCGTCGACGCCGATTTGTGGCGCGACGACGCCGGGCCCGAACCCCACGGGCGCGCCTTGGCAGGCCCCGTCTAAATTTCTTCCGAAATTTTCTAGTTGTAGTTAAACTCACGTATTTCACAATCCCAATAGAAGAAAGTCCTATAAATTCCTAAATATTGTATTTAGTAAAATCTGAATCTTAATAACTTGATTGATTCATGCTTTGACTTGTTTTTACAGAAATAAATGAGGTAAAACTGCTGGCTTTGTCTGACAGATTTTATTTCTTTTCCTCAGATTTTAAGAAGCAGTTACACATAAATAACTATTTTTAGCTTAATGTGGTAATTTACATCTATAATACACAAAACATGCAGTATGTATAAAAAATATTAACGTCCAATTTATGAAAAACTTCTTTTATATGTTGATATTTATTTGGTTTCTGAATCAGCCGTCAGTAAGAGAAAGCATGGAGATCAATAATTATTAAAAGGTTATTGATAAATTTTTACATGGATAGTTTGACTAAATTAAGACTGAAAATCGTCAGTTTTCTGCTCGTGGTTAGATATCCACCACGCAGCCGGGAGCGCTGGCTCTTATCGCGTCAGATATGACCTTTGCCCCGGATTCACCGATTCCATTTCCCTGCAAACTGGAGGGAAAAAAAACTTTATTGTTTCTGATTAATGAACAATTGGAGCACATTTCTGTCAAAACATCACATACAGTTTTTTTTAGAAAAACAAGGAAATGCCTGAGTTTTAAAAGTTGAACATTTTAGGAAACACTCAAACATTTTTTTAGATTAATCTCAGAAATCTTCCAGAAAAAACATTAAAATGTCTGAGTTTGTGTATAAAGGCCGTAATACGCCAGCACAGCAATCACATGGGACATTTTCTGGAGGAAAAACTCACTTGATGTAAGCCAGCTGGTGGTTCCCCTTCAGAGCCGTAGCAATGAATATGGCTCCATCCATCCCCAAGGAGTTTTCCTGCAGACTGAGAGATAGCATAACGTTTATTTTATTTCACTTTTCTGAGATTTCCACTCATTTTTACTGCCATATATTAGCACAAATACTCCAAAATTTGTTGTGAATATTTCTAAAGTAGCACCACAAAATCTGTGATTTTGATTGACAAAAAAAAAAATCAAGAAAACAATTGTCAAATCGTGGAGGGATGTTTCTGGAAAAGATGTTTGGTGTTATTTAATATTAAGAAGAACTTATTGAATGCAGAGATGGATATTTAAATCATCTCCATTGGTTCCTAGTGAAGTATGTTCATATTTGCAAGAAAGAAAAATCATAAATTTATAATTCAACACCGTGGAAATGGTTTAAGAGATTAAATAAAACAGTAGAAATTCAAAAAGGGTCCAGACTTGAACAGTTCAGACTTACTTTAATGATTTAAGGCTTCTGTTGGATTTCAGAGAGTTGGCCAAAGCTTTGGCTCCCTCCATTCCCACCGCATTCCCACGCAGACTGACAACAAACAACAGAAAATGTATTAAAAAATACATTAAAAAGGATATAAATCATGTCTGCATGTCCTCCTCATGACACCTGGTGGGTATCAACATGTTCTGAAGTTAGCGCGTTAGCTTCTACTAAATGCCATGTCCGTGCAGCACTTTAGCGTTAGCTGAACTAATGTTTATGATTATTGCTTTAATAATAATAATACATTATTTTATAAGTTTATCGTTGGTGCAGCTAGTCTTTCATTAGCGGTGCCCATCACTGGCTAATAGTTAGTTATGGTCAGTGTTGTATAGTAACGAAGTAAAAATACTTCACTACTTTACTTAAGTATATTTTAGAGTACTTCATACTTTCCTGGAGTATGAAAATTTTTGATGACTTTCACTTTTACTTCACTATATTTCCGAACTTAATTGCGTACTTTTACTCCGATACATTTTCAATGTGTGGTTTAGTTACTCGTTACAAAAAAGCGAGAGAGAAACGAAGTGTTTTGACCCCACCTACTGATTAGCAAGTAGCAAGCAGGCTACCGAACAAAGTCGGTATCCTGCTTGCCTGGGCTTGTTCATCACCACCAATAGGATACACCTGTTTCGCTTCTCCCATTAAACACAAAGCAAGTCTCGCAATCAGCAGCAGCCACATGGAGGAGGAGACGGAGACCACAACGACTGCAACTACGTCGGACACGGCTCCAGGGGAACCACCAGCTGGTGATAGGGTGACCAGACGTCCTCTTTTTCCTGGACATGTCCTACTTTTCAGACCTAAAAAGATGTCCGGGGGGAATTTAAAAATTGTCCGGGATTTTGGTCAATTGCCTCAAAACACATTACATAGCTTACAGTGCATTGTAGGGCACGGCGCTGCGTGTCACGTGATCCCTGAGCCGCGTCAGTGGGCAGCATCTCCCCCCACCCCCCGCTCCAAAGTTTTCTGGGTTTTTTTTTTTTTTGCATAATGACCAGTTGTGTGCACCACCTATTGACTGATTCACTGATTTGTGAAGTAGAGTAATCGTAACAGATCTTTTTCTTCATGTTGGCCGCATTTTCTGTACTATTTATTTTTCTCATTTTCAGCACTGACCTTACTTGAAGGGAAAACTTAAGGCTTACAAAAACTTTGTATTTTCTGTCCTGGAGGGTTTACTAAGAAGCTGGTTCAGTTGTAAAGCAGGTTAAGTTAACCTTGTGCTATAGGTAAAGCACCTAATTTTCTTAACTAAATGATGCCTGCAGGTATATCTATTAGCAGGTTTAATTTTGCCTGCACTTGGTTGGGTACATTATTTTAAGTGTATTTGACAAGTTTACCAAAATATAAAAAATGTCATTCAAACTGCATTTGCTTTGTTTTACTTTTTACTTGTACTTTTCATTACATTACTTGAGTACATCCATTTTTACAGTACTTTCCATACTTAAGTACAAGAAGTTTCAGATACTTTAAGACTTTAACTCAAGTAACATTTCAGTCAGTGACTTGGACTTTTACCAAAGTCATATTTTGGAGAGGTACTTATACTTTTACTTGACTCTGAGATTTCAGTACTTTATACAACACTGGTTATGGTTAACTTCAGATGTTCATGTTACAGATTTCAGAGAAGAAAATTATCTCATATCTGTCAGCAGAAGGTAAATTTATCTGCGTACTATTAAAGCTGCAGTGTGTAACTTTTACAAAAAATATCTTTTTCCATATTTGTTGAAATTGTCACTATCTCCTGGCGGTATGATGGGAGATAATCTGTGAACAAAAATCGAGCTCCTTCACATTCTCCAAGTGCTAACTAGAAACAAAATATTTTTGATAAAAGTTACATTCTTCAGGTTTAACGTCTAAAATTTGAGAATAAAAATAGTTAAAAGAAGGTAGTAAATGATGGAATAGTACAAATAAAGTGTGTGAAGAATTTAGTGCTAATGATCCAGATTTAATCCACATGGAAATGAAAATTAAATCCAGACAGTTTCACTTCCCACTTGGAAATTTAATCCAAGTTTTGTTGCATGTTGTCTGAAGACTAATAAATAAAGATGACAAGAAATCAAAGAAAAAATCTGTTTTGCTGATTCAAGAGTCGACATAAAAGAACGAAAGATGAAAGAAAGACTCACTCTAATGTTTGGAGCGTCTGATTGGACATCAGAGCTTCAGCCATCGCTACGGCGCCGCTCGTTCCCGCTGACACTCCCTGCAGACTGAAGGGAGCAGGAAGCGTCTGTCAGACATGACGCAGCTTTTTATCACTAATAAAGCATTTTGCTTAAACTGTCACACCAACCATAAGGTTCGCAGAGATGCGTTGACCTTCAGAGCTTCAGCAAGGTGAATCACTCCTTCGTTCCCGATGGTGTTTTCCTGTAAACTGGAACCAAAGATGAAAACACAAACACAAGAGAGGGTCTGGAGTTAGAAACCCGATTAGCAGAAAGACACACTAAGCAACAATTCCTCTCAAACTCAAGTCGGTACGAGGTTCTTCTCAGAGTTTCTGCTGGGAAGTTCAGAGCAAATCGATGTGATATGTTTAAGTTGCAAATTAACATTTAAATAGTTCTCAGCTAACTTAATTATAACCTAAATATTTATTTGGTAAGCTATAGATTGAAGATAAACATTTAGTTAGCTAGCTAAGTGAATTTGCATATTAGCTAAATATTTAGCTCTGAGCTCAGCTAGATAGCTTCAAATGAAATACTTAGCTTCTAACCAAACATTTATTTTGAAACTGTGACTTTAGATGGAAAGCATGACTTGTAAAAATGAATATTTTTTGTAAGCTGGTCTCACTCCAGGAGCTGGATGGTGGTGTTGGAGAGCAGCGCCTGGGCCAGAGCTTTAGTCGCTGTCGACTTTATGAAGTTCCACTGGAGGCTGAAAAGGACAAACATGAGGAGCAATTCAGTGTTTAGTTTCTGTAAAAATCTTCAAAATTATAGAGCGCATCTTATCCGTGTATATTTTTTTAATCATGGTAGCTTAGTGCTCTTAGGGTCCCTCTGGTGGTGCGGAGGCCCTAAGCAGCTGCTTATTGGACATCCACTTACATTTTAATTTAAATACACACCACAATGTTCAATTTTATTTCAAAATCCATCATTTTTCTTCCACTTTGGCATTAAAACCACATTGAAGCACAACAGGAGTGAATACTTTTCCAAACCCCGGTACGCTGGCGTCTTACAGACATTTTTTATTTCAGATGTGGGTCCAGCTTAGACTGGCGGTAAAAAGTTTGAATAAACTTTAATAAGATTTATGTGTTGCTTGTTTTGCAAACTGAACTTACTGCAGAGACGTGAGTCCTTGATTAAACCTGATCGCTCCAGCAATTGCTTGAACCCCGTCGTCGTGTAGCAGGTTAGCTGTGAGACTGAGATGCACACACACACGGGCACAACCACACACACACACACACACACACACACACACACACAGATTCATGACTGACACAATGAAACAAGATGAAAAAGAAAAATCAGGTGTTTCTGCACAATGACCACCTGATTCATCTGTGTGTTTTTAATGTTTTTTCACTTCTCGAGTCTTTTTCATGTTTTCCTAAATTTGACCTTAATTAGATAAAAGTAGTGGATGAATTAAACAGCTGCGGTAGATTTTCTGTGAACTTGCTAAGCGATGTTAAAGACTCACTCGAGGTTCTGCAGAGAGTTGTTCTCCTGCAGAGCGTGAGCCATGTTCCTGGCTCCCTCCACCCCAATGGAGTTCTCCCTTAAACTGCAAGAGATAAAACGTACAAAGATTCATGTTGGCTTCACTCTAGCATCTAGATAATCAGAAATAAACCAGACCGCCAACAAATTACTATTGTAGTAGTTCATTATTGTGACGATTAATCAATTAATCATCAGAATAATCAACTATTCTTATGAATAATTGATTATTTGTCAGAATAACCTGATTATTCATATTTTTTAAAAAATTATAAATCATAAAAGAATTGTCACATTCTGCAGGTTTTTCATTCAACTATTTAAGCTTATTTTACACAATATTAGAAATATATTTAACAAATACAAATTATTGAATTCCTTTTGTAAATAATATAATTTCTTTTGTTTTTTTGCCTAAAATGCAATAATAGCATTGATCATTTGTAGAAAATAAGTAAGAATTATTCTAATGAATAACATTTTATCAAATTAATTTTTTTAAAAATCCAATTAATCCATTAATCTTATAATCAACAGACTACTTGATTATTCTGACAATTAAATTCCCTTCTAAGGTAAAAATAAATAAATATTAATGTTTTATTGCCTGAAATGCAATAACAACATTTCTGATCTGAGCTGATCTGAGGTTTTACATGAAATCATCAATAATTGGATGAAAAAGCTGCTTTTTTTCATCATTTGTACCGGCAAAGGAAATACTGCCACTTGAGGAGTTCTAGGTAGAAAATATTTTACAAAGAAGATTTATTTTTATCACAAATGAAAAATGTTGATTTTTTTATGTAGTGTTGGTGTAGTTTATTTTGAGTCTGTATACTCTAGTTGACAATCAACTGATTACTAAATTAGTTAACGATTATTACAACAATTGATTAATCACGGTTAATCGATTCAGCTGTAAATTAAGTTCTCACTTCAGAGAGACGAGTCCCCGGTTGAGCCGCAGCGCTTTGGTCAGGCCCGTCATTCCCTTGTTGCTGATCGAGTTACTCTGAAGTCTGTGGAAAGAGGAAAAAATTAATAAAACTGTTATTAATGCAGCTTTTATGTTGCTAAAGCATTGAAGGCCTGTTAGGATACTGACTGAAGCGACAGCAACGTGTGGTTGAAAGTCAGAGCTTCAGCCAGAGCGACGGTTCCTTTGTCCCCCAGTTGGTTACTGCAGAGTCTGCACAGCGGAGGGAACAAATTTACTTCTCAGGAATAAAAAAAAAGTTCTTCTGCTGCTGTGAAAGAGAACATATTCTTTGAGACCTCGTGTGAATGCAGGACACACCGCTCCAGAATATCCAGCCTTAATGGGGCTTTCACGTTAAAAATACACAAATGAATCACCGACATGCTAACGGCTAGGTCTCTGAACGTCGCGCTGAAAGATAAATGGTCTTTTTGTTTTTGTCTACCTCAGAACCAGAACAAAGTCTGAAAGGAATGAGGAGATAAAGGTCAAATCTAGTTTATTTTTATCTTTTTCTCTCTTCTCCGGTTTCCCAAAACTCTTTAAGACACAGAAAGGGTTTTATTATTTTCAGCCAGTGACCTGCTTCCAGTTTCCTTATTAATTAGCTAAATGCTTCATGAAGAGAGAAAATGCAAATATTCATCATTCAATCTGGTTGTTCAGTGAATACACAACACAATCTGTCATGCAGCCCTGAATATAAATAAAACTCATTTCCATCTTCTAGAGAATTTAAAATAGATGTTACACCAGTATTTTAAGAATGCTAGTCTACCGTCATACAGCTGCAGTGTTGTTTGTCCTTAACTTGGTAAATAAAACACACGGATCATAAATCATCGTTTGTGATAAAGTTGTTTTCATTTTGGGGTTTTAATGATGTACAGAATGATTCTTGATAAGTTTAGCTAAATGTAGCCAAATAAACAGAACCTTGTTGGGAGCGTTCTGCTGACGTGCTAATACTGAAGCTAATTTTTAATTTAGCATTTTGCTAGCTTTGAAAACGTTTAGCACACTTAGCTTTCCCTAAATTATTATTTCCATATAAATTCTGAAGCGCTAATTCACTTGGCTGTTTTGCAGACTTTCAGTTGAATAAAGTTTGATATTTGTGTTGAAAGTTTGTTAAGAATTCTCCAAATATTTAGATGTTTATATACATGCTCTTATTTTGAAGTGCAGGAAAACTGTTCATGCAGAAGTTTGGTTTCCTCTCTTCATGTTTTCTCTCTTTTTGCGGCCAATAATTTTATGTAAAATAAGAGACATGCAGTAACAAAATAAAACACGAACAGCAGAGAACAAGACATTAACATAAATTCAATATATAAGGGCGTTATACATGCAAATAATGTCAAAATTAAATTGGTGCTCGATGGTTGTAGTCTTTCAATGGCAGATATAATTTTAATTGAATTTAGCGCGTTAGCATTAGCTTCCGATACATTTATGCATTTAGCATTAGCGAAACTGCTGTTTATGGTTAATATTTTATGGTTAGCACAGCTAGTTAGCTGTGCCTTCCACTCAAACCACTTGTTTAAAATGCAAACATAATAACAAATGCAGGTTGTTTATGGAATAATTGTAATTAAAGTGTCAACATTTTTAGCCTCAGATTAAATCCATTTGTATATTTTTCCTCTTGTTTCTTTCAATAAAATGTTCAATTAGAACTGGATAACAACAGGAGTTACCCTTCTGGTTTTGGTTGAATTTAGCACTTTAGCATTAGCTTCTGCTACATTTGGTGATTAGAAAAGTTATTTTATTAATGAATATATCTAAGTTAAAGTATCAATTGTCATATTTAACAGGCTGCAAAGTTTACTGACATTCATGTAGCGATATCTGGATGAAAACTTGGTGGCTCGGGTGGACAAATAAATTAAAATGAGTGAAATTACAGTAAAAATATTAACCGCTTACATCAACTTTGTAAGAGTCCGGTTTGTCTTCAGCGCCTCTGCGATCCTCTTGGCTCCTCCCGCACCAATTGTATTTTTCCGCATGCTGAAAAAGCAAATAGGAAAGAGAACATGCTGTATATTTCACATGAAAACTATTAAAAATAAACCGTAAGCAGGACAAAACTAACTTTAGAGACACGAGTTTGCGGTTGGACTGCAGGACGTCTGCGATGGCCTGAGCTCCTTCTTCCCCGATGGAGTTATTCTGCAGGCTGACGAAGGAAGCAAAGTTACAAATATGGAAAATGTGAATTTTGAAAGTGTAAATGTAGAAAAACGTTTTACAATTATACTCACTTGATTGATACCAAGGCTTGGTTCATTTTCAGAGCCTCAGCCAGAAACTTTGCCCCTTTTGATCCAATGTTGTTGTTCTTTAAGCTGAATTTAAAATAAAGTCAATTAATTTATGGGTATAAGACTGAAAGAGGACGAACGCAGATGCACAGTTTACTCATCCAAAAACAAATTAAAAGCCATTTATCCTCCAATCACATCGTAATTATGCGCTACATAGTTAGATCCAAAATTATTCACACCGTTTGGATATTTAAAACGGTTTTCATTTCACAAAGACTTTTGTTTCTAATTGGCAAAAAGACAAAAATCTCATAAAAGATACAAAAACAATGTAAATATTCTAATAAATTCTATTAAACTATGATATGTCCAAAGTTATTTATTGCATTTATAATCAATCAAAATATTTTTACTGCTATAAAATTTCTCAAATCCTGTTTTTAAACTACTGAGAATCTTTTTTCCATGTTTTATCTTGACTTTCTTTTCACCAATCTAATCTTTAACTCCTTCCACTAATTCTCTAACTTTGACTGAGTCAATTTGTTGGCGGTCTGTATCCTGGGGGTCTGAATTGTCTTTTATTTAGTAAAATAGTAATAAAATAAATTGATATTTGCAGTTTATGTGTAGCAAATTGTAAAATAAAAACCCTTCAGGCTGTATGGATATTTGTTTATATAAATATCCAATATATTTGGAGTTTTATTGGCAAAACTCCAAATATATTGGAGTTTTACCAAACTTATTTGGTAAAATACATTTTACAAAATTTTACCAAATATATTTTATTTGAAGTTTTATCAAATATAAAACTCCAGTTGGTAAAATTCCAATATATTTATTGGTAAAACTCCAATATATTGGGAGTTTTACCAATAAAGAGACATTTTTTCTTTCAACACTTCAATAACAGATTTAAAAATCTTAAATTCCAGGTTTGGGTTCACTACATCACCACACAGAGTGATTATTCCTGAAGAATATATCAATAAAAAGTCTCACTTGATAGAGGTTAGAGTTCGATTCACCAGCAGGGCTCGGCTCAGGGCTTTGGCTCCTTTGTTGCTGATGACGTTGTCCGCCAAACTGAAAGGAAGAACAAAACAAGCTGCATTTATTCGTCTTGTTGTTTATTTCTAGCAGAGACGTTCACCAGTGATTTTGTCTAAGTCCAAGTAAAATCCCAAGCATTTGAGGAGCCAGTCCACAAATCATCTGACTCTACAGTTCCAGTAGTGAAAACTTTTCCAGATTTGGTCCAACCTTATTTTCCGGATGTGGCAGTCTTTGGCGCTCAGGAGGCTCCCGAGCAGCTCCATGACGTCGTCCTTGAAGTTATTATTCTCCAGCCTGTTCAACAGAAAGCGTTCACTGTAAAACTACGCAAAATTGGAATTACGAAAACAAATGTGCTAATTGGAAACGAGGCAATTTCAAAAGGTTTTTACCTTAGGATGAGGTGGTTTTTCAACCATATTTAAATTGTGTTTTTCAACGTTAGAAATATATCCGAAAGGTTTTGTGAACATTTGTGTTGTAAGAACTGACCTGAGATGGGTGCAGTACAGCAGCTGTGGGAGTAAACTTTTCACCGTTGGGTAGTTCAGACATCCTGTCAGGTTGGTTTGTTCACTGCACTCTAGAGAGACATGCAGCAGGAAACCCAGCACCACACAATGTGGCCGTGTCAGTTTTCCAGCCAAGCTGCCCTGCCGTAGGTCCTCCTCTACACTCCGGAGCAGCTCGCTATGTTGCAGCTCTTGTAAACAATAGGCCAGGTTGACAGAACGGAGGGACACCACCGAACCCACGCTGGACAGGAGGCTTTGTAAAAACCCTCCAGCCCAAACCTTCTGGCTTCCATCGTCTTTCCCGAGAGCCAAGAGCCCAGCCAGAGGTTTTATCGTTGTTGGGCACAGCAAGCCTGTCAGGAAGCGCACAAATAGATCCAAGTGACCGTCTTCAGCTTGCTGCGAGTGTTGAAAGGCGCTTCTGAAGTGGTTTTGGAACCCAATCTTGGGCCATGACATTGTGCTCTCTGAGAACAGGTCAAAGATGGCCCGCTTGGAGGAAACATGATAAAACGTAGCTGCAAGAAACTCCTGCAGGGTCAGGTGTGTAAACCTGTAAGTGGTGTGTATGGTAGACTCCATTCGGATGAGAACTCCAACTCCAAGGCTGCATTGAGTTTGCAGTAAGTCTATCCCATAAGCCCTGAGGTCCTGCTCGCTGAATGTGTATTTATGTTTCAGGAGGCTGTAGAAGGCCAGTCGTCCAAGGTTGCCCAGCAGTTTGCGATTGGTTGCATGATGCTGCTCAGATTTTACAGGCTCCCTACCTCTTGGTTCACCTACTTCTGCTTTCATGGAGCAGAAATGGGCATACAGCTCAGTGCAGGTCTTAGGCAGGCTTTCCTGTGTCCCGCTCTGCATGATGTACAGCAACGTCTCTGCTAGCATCCAGCAAATGCATGGTATGTAGCACATCACCATTAGTATCTTATGGGCCTCCAAGTGTGCCCATATTCTGGTGGCGAAGTCGTTCTCGGAGAAGTGGTGGTTCAGAAAGATCTGGATGTCCGCTGGGCTGAATCCTGGGATCTCCGTGACCCGGTCCACCAATCCGCCTGGGATCAGGGAGGCGATTCCTGGTCTCGAAGTCACCCACACCGATATGTCTGGGAGCAGATTCCCCCGGATGATGTTCGTTACAAGGTCGTCAATGGAAATTTCCTTCTTTGGGTCGTTGCAAGGAGCTGCATCAGAGAAATTCAAAGCGCTGCGAAATTCGTCCAAACCATCGAAGATGAGCAGCGTCCTGCAGGCGTCGTTTAGGACCAAACTGGGTGCTGGCAGATGCGGGAAAGTAATTTTCAACAGCCTCTCTGCAGAAAGTTTGTCCAGACCGTTGAGCTCGCACAACGTGAAAGGCAAGACAAAGTGTATATCCGGACACATAGTCCCTTGGCACCATTGTCTGATGAAGTGTCGCACCCAAGTTGTTTTGCCAATACCAGCCACTCCGACTGTGAGCGTCACTCTGGGAGGCAAGCTGACCCTTGTGAGGGGCTCAAAGAGCTTAGCAAGGCCCAGCTGCCTCAGATGGTTCCTCCTCGCTCCTCGAGTCACTCCCACCTGCATCAGATCGTGCTCCTTTTGCTGGAAGTCGGAGAGTCCATCGACCATCAGTAAACTCCTTGAGGAGATGTTCAGTTTGGGGCAGCTGACTGAATCTCTGTCTCTCTGCTTCTCATATTGCTGCAGCAGCACCTCTTTGTGCTTCTTCACCGTGGCATCTAAGGAAAAAGGATTTGAGTCAGTGTCTTATAATCCAAGAGCACACATTTTCAATTACACACTTCTTAGCCTCTTTGGTGTAATTCTCAAAACGACTTGCTCGATCTTCAAATCATTGCGTCCCAAAAAAACAGTTTCTCATTCCTTTGATAAAGTTGCAAATGCTTTTGTACATTATCCAAGTGATTATGTACAATTCTCTGCTTTTTCCTACATTTCAGTTGCTTTTTTCAATTGTCTCGACCTCTACATCATTTAAGCATAAGTTTGTTGCGTAAGTCCTAACATGCAAAATGTTTGGACAAGTTGTCATAACATGTCAATCGTGTTTCTGTACATTTCCATCAGACTTTTCTCTAAACCAGTCCTGAATTGGTACGTTGTTCCCTTGTGAATCCTGCGTTACTCCAACGCAGGTAATTTTGTGAAGCGTTTTAGATTAACCAGTTTTCTGAAGTGGCTCAAAGGTACCATGAACAACCAACTGGAAACAATGTAGTGTGAATAGCCAGAGCAGAACAGGAAGTTACATTTCTGATGATGGGAGGGGAAGGATTCGGACAGGGTCAACAGCCACAGAGAGGAAGAAGAGGAAGAGGAGTTAGGAGGTAAAACAGAATGAGAGGCAGAAGAGGCCAAGGACATCTGCCAGGTTCCATCACTCCAACATCATCAGGATATGATCTGAGACCCATAAGATGCTGATGGAGTTCCTACTCTTCATCCCTAACCCCACTGAGGAATTTCTCTCAGCTTGGAGACGGAAATCCACAGCTGATGAAGTCCTTTCACAGATCGACAGTGGAGACTATTTGGTTCTCTATTTGGTACCAGACAAAAAAGCTCTGGAAAGAATCATTAATTCTGCATAAAAATGTTTGGATCTCCTCTTCCTTCCTTGTCTGACATTACCAACAGACGTATTCTGTCCCAGGCAGGGAACATCGTTAGAGACGCGACCCATCCGGGTTACCATCTGTTTCAACTGCTGCCTTCTGCAAGGCGCTACTGGCCCTCGACAACCAGGACGTCTGGATTCGGTGGGAGTTTTAAATGATTATTGACTGAGGTTGATATTCAGTTAGATTGGTGTCTGATAAGAGTTTTTCCTTTCATCTTGTTTTTATGGTTATTGTTATTTTATGGTCTACATATTGTGAATCATTCTGAGTCTCGTTATGCTACGCGCTCAATTACTTTTTGACTCTGAACTTATATGAAGACTAATTCCTACAGCGCGTCATGTGTTGTTTTCCTGAAGGATGTTGTCTCATGTTCCCAAAAGTGTTCTGTCTTTTCCTTTCTGTATCACAAATTACAGTACAAGAATTACAACTTACAACAGTCATCAAAACTTTAGCCATCGTTTACCTTCAGAGTACACCGCTTTATTGTCAACCTGACTAATCGATTGGACTGTCAATGAAACAAGGACTTGTCATTCTGAGGTACTGAAATGTTCATTGGCAGATATTTAATTTTGCGAGACAAACAAAGAATTTTGAGAAACAAACTGGGTTTTTCAGGTAATCCATGATTTGTATAAATTGTTTAGAGGAACCTGGTTTCTGTTTTGCTAATGTTGAAAATGATTGAAGAATCGCACCAAAGCGACTGAGAAAAGCTGTAATAAGACATTTAAGGAACTGACCGTTTCAGAAAGCCTCTTACCGTAGCTTAAGACAAGCTGGGCAACCTCTGAGTCTGAGCTCTCTATGAACGCCTGCAGCGCGTCCGAGCTTTGGCTTTCCTTTGCAGTGGTGATGGAGGTGAGCATATTAATCTGGTCCTGTAACTGGCCTGCTCCCTTAATGCTCGTCTCTTCAGCTGACGTCAAGACGTTCACATTTCTGAGGTGCTGAAGTATTTCCTCCAGGAAGGAATGTGAAACAAAGTTCAGCAGCTGGTCTTTATGCTTTTGGATCCAATGTGGCTCTAAAGCAAAAACAAAACACTGACTTAGTTCACTGTAAAACCAGTCAGTAGGAATCTAAACTGGTAAAAGATGATAAAACTAAATACTTGCTAATAAACTCTAAAAACCGCCTTGCAAAACTGTGCAAATCTTTCGGCAGTCGTGGGAATCACTAATTAAAAAGTTAGCCATGCTAACTCTAAAGCACTACTCACAGATGCTAAAGTGCTACAACAACATGCTATTTAGCAGAAGCTAATGCTAAAGGAGTAAATGCCCACAATTTGTCAATGACTGACCAACATATCGCCCTCATTTGGTCACATTTGCTATTACATATGAACAGTTTGAGCTTCAGGAAGGGATTCTTTTGAGCTGAACTTTGACTCGGTTTCAGTTTATAGTTTTTGAGTTTTGCTAACTAACTCTGTTACGTAAATGTACACTAATCACTGTTTTTTTATTCATTACATTTATTTCAATGAAGTTTTAAAGAAAATGAATAGAAGGGAATGTGAGGAGAGGAAACGGAACTGCTGTGCAGTCTTCACCTCTTTCAAAATAAGAGCATGAATATAAACATATAAGTAATTTAAGAATTTCTTACAGTAGCTAACCAAAACCTCAACACAGATGTCAAACTTTGTTCAGATGAAAATTAAGTTATGAGAAGCTAAGGGGGCTAAACGTTTTCAAAGTTAGCAAAAATGCTAAATGAAAAATTAGCTAGCCTATTAGCGCATTAGCGGACGTTTACCCACCACTGCAACCAACTGAATCAATGCTTTAGAATTTATATAGAATAATTGATTAATGAGAAGCTAAGTGCGCTAAGTTAGCAAAACGTGCTAAATGAAACATTAGCTCTTCTATTAGCGCATTATGTGTCCGTAGATTTTCTTGTCTTGTTAGGAGAGTTAGTAGTTACTTTGTTTGCCTAATATAATTTATTTGTTGGTCGTTTTCACAGTATGTTGAACATCATAACACGGTTTTAATTACAAAATTCTGATCATTATTGAGTCGTTAAGTAAAATATTTCATTAAATTGAACAAGTTAAATGTTCAATTTAACTTCACTATTCTACACTATTAACTTGACAAAATGTGAGTTTTGCCAGGCATTGTATCTCAGCAGATTTTCTTTTAAGCATCATTTTAGACAGTAACAAAACACTAAGTTTGACTAAAAGGAGATTTTAAACGCACAAAGCTTCATGGAGCGCAGGTCATCCTCCTGAGGGAGCGCAGACACGCTGACCGCCTGCTGGGCCTTTAAACGGCCTCCAACACGATCGTCAGCTGCATCGGTCACTTTACGTTTGTAGCAAAAGTTCAGCTCAGTGCAGAACGTAATATATACACAACAGCCTTTATATATATATATATATATATATATATATATATATATATATATATATATATATATATATATATATATATATATATACACACATACACACACAACAAATCGCTGTTACATCATGTAAAAAAATTATATTATTCAGCCACTTTGTATTCTTTTAAATATGTATTTAATTGATTCATTTTCAAATGTTCCTTTGAAATAATTATCAAAATTACAGGTTAGATAAAATATACATGCTTGAATTTGATGCTAACGTTTCCCTCGTTGTTTTCTAATAACGGCTGATTGTTCCTGCTTCACCTGGAGCCAATGCACCACATGTAAATTTGCTCCAAATGTAATTTCATTTCTTGTTTTATGCTCAAACTTAAGCGCTGAACCTGTTTTTGGTTTTTATTTTCATTATTTTTCTTCAGATGTTCATTTGGCTGTTACAGATGGTCAAATAAGGAATATTAAACAAGGAACTCGTTCTTTTCTGTGTTTCAGACAAGAAACGATTCAACACATCAAGGTTTATAACATCCTTTTCCTTTCTCTTCTCATAAATGTCTTATTTTTCATCCTTCTCAGTCATTTTACAGTGAAGTAGAGACTTTTTTGGCTGCTTCAGCTGAGCAGAAAGCAGCTGAAACACTAGCTGTTAAATTGTACGACGTTCAAAGCAAAATTCGAGTTTTCCAAGAAGGATAATAAACTTTTGTGTAATTTTATTTGCATAAATATGGCTAAATTGGCAGGGATGTGCTGGTATAGAAAACAGATGATTTCTCACATCATTGAGGTTAATCACAGTTATGATTTAACGAGAGGATTCAGGTTAGTTTGAGTTTTTAAAAATCATTTAAAGGCTATATTTGTGAGGATTTGAGTTTTCTTTGTGTTTATTTAGGTGTCTGTGTCAGTTGAGTCTCCGTGTTGTCCTGTCTACCCCTTGCTTGCTCCCAGCTGTGTCTCGTTTCTCTGTGTTTTTAATCCCACCTGTGTTCCTCGCTCCTGGTCGGGTCCTTGTCGTGTCTGTCGTCGTCGTCTCGAGCTGTTTTTGCCAGACTTGAGCCTCACTGCTCTTCTGTGCTGCCTGGATTTTTGTATCATCATTTTCTCCATAAACTGGGTCCACGGCATCAACCTCACCACAATTTATGACAATATCTTATATTTTCTCAGGTTATTTTAGTCTGTTATATTTCATGAACTGAAGTTTTAAATGTGACAAAAATGCAAAAAGGAGTAAATACGTTTTTCAAGTGGGTTTTTTAAAGATCTATTTTCCAAATCTGACAAAATTTTCTTTAAAAAAAAGGTAGAAAAATATCCACCAAGTATTATTTCAACCAAGATTTTTTATTTTTATTTTCTACTTTCAAATTTGGTCAGTCTCAGAAAATGGATCTTTAAAAATAATTTTGCCCTTAAGGACTTCCATACAACACACAAATACATGTGTCTAATAAATAATGTATTGATGGGGTTAAATATTTTCTTAAAATTTTGCGACTAACTTTAAACAAGAAACACCAAATATTAAAATACAGAAATATCTTTTATATTTTGACTCAAAAATGAAAATAAATTTCTGAGTTAATTTTAATAAATGCAGGTTATTGATAAACATCTGGTTTTAACAGAAGTTTATTTTAACACCTGTAACCGCCGTCCACTCTGGATTTCCATTTTTTAACAAACATGATGCAGAATCACTTTGTTGATGCTTCTGATAATCCAGAAAATGTTTTATTCCCATTAAAGATTCATTTCTGCATCCACAGAGAGATTACTGCGAAACCTTTAAATCCTCTTCAGTAAGAACCAAAATAAATCCTGAAATTTTTTGAAATAAGTCGACTTTTTGTCTCTAATTAAATCATAAACTTTCCGTTCTGTCCTGAGATCCAACAGTAAAGTTTTAGTTCTCTTTACTATATTATTATAAATATTAAATACAATAAAATAAATGGTCTTTAAAAAACGATAAAAATTGATGAGATTATTCAAACTGAATCAGATCAAAAAACCTCAAAGAGTTAATTTGTTTTCATGATAAATGAAAGTTTGTCTTATTTTCACAGTTAATATAAAGTCACTTCAGTTTTATCTCCAGGTTTCATTTGCTTGTGGTTAATAATAATAATAATAATAATAATAAAGAAAAGAAGGAAGCGCGGCGGTGATGATGAGGTTCTTACGTTGCGTCTCTGTGTGCGTGGCGGCGCAGCAGGAAGTGGACTGCAGGTCCATGTAGCAGTCGTCCTGCCACATGATGCGTTTGCTGCGGTCCATGAGCGAGTCGTAGTGCTGCTTCCTGTCCATCACAGCAGCAGGAAGCCTGACGCGCTCAGCGCCTCTGCTGCTGCCATGAATCCACCAGGAGATACAATAAAACAATATTTAACTGTCTGAAATATAAAACAATATAAAAAACAATAACAGTCTGAGAGCGGAAGGCCTCCAGATCTAATAAATATGTTATAGGAAATAAACTTTACTGCTAGAAAATCTAATCAAAACTATTCAAAGAAAAACAACAAAAGACAAAATATAATTAAAAAAGAAAAAGAAAAGAAAAAAGATTTCATAAAAAGAAAACAGAATAAAATAGGATAAAAATAAATATAAAATAAAAAACAAAAAGAATTAATAAAAATAAAGGAATAAAATGAAAACAGAAAATAACAAAGAAAAACAATAACATCTGAAAAGAGAAAGAGAGAAAAACAATCAAATAAACAAAATAGAATAAAGAAAAAACAAAGAAATATAGATTACAGATCCAAAAAATTAAGAAAGAATAAGAAGAAACGTGTAGAAAAACATAATAAAGTAAAAACAATATTAAAAAGTAATAATAAAAGACAGAAAAGAAAGAAAAGCATAAAAGAAAAACGAAAAATCCAACTTGATTTTTAGAAAAATCTGCTTATATGTTGCAAAATGTGTATAAACTCTAAAAGTTTATACACAATAATTTAAAAACGCATCAAGACGATAAACAGAAACAGCAGAAAAAAAACAGATTATGTGATTTTTTAATTCTTGATTAATGTTGGGGTCTAAAAGTGATCAAACTAATCACAACTTTTCCAAATCGAACCGTTAATTACAGGTTTAACGGATGTCGGTCCTGCAGCCTGCAACACATTTCCTAGTGAGCAGAGCTGAATCTTTATTTTTATTCTGTTTTCATTTTGCTCCAAACCTTCATGAACTCTGCAGATCATCGTTTTTCTCGGCTGAACTGCAGGAAGTCGCCGTTCTAAATATTTCTGACGTTTGACCTCATTTCTCGCTGAGGTAATGATGATTCAGGTTTCTCGGTTCTGCGGCTTTAAATACGGCCAAGCTGCCAGACCGTTGCCATAGAAACCAGGCCTCTGTTTTGACGTGTTGCCGTTGCTAGGGGAGCCAAAAATACCTCAACGATGGTCTGTGAGTAAAGATCATGGAGTCGACCGTTTTGTTGAGCTCTTCATAAACGTTTCCTATCAGTTGATGTTGATAATTATTGATCAGTTTTTTTATAGATCTGAAATGCTTAAAACTGATCTTTCCTGATTTATCCAGTTTTTTCTCCACACCAGATTTTTTTTTTTTTTAGGAAGTTTTGAGGCAAAACCTGAAACTGCTGCTGATGCACAGCAGGTTGTTGCTAGGCAACCAAAGTTAATAACCTAAACTGAAGAATTTCCATTTTTATGATTCATATTTTTTCTCTTTCTACCAAAAACTGGATGATAAAAGTCTCCAGTCTGGTATTTTGGCCTCAACCAGCTCTTATTTTGAAGGATAATTGTGTTTTCAGAGACTTTATAATTTGCTTTATTTGTTGTTTTTACTTATTTTAGATATTTAAAATGTTTTAAAGTTCCAGTCTTAAATGTTCATTTAAAGTTTATTGATCTTTTAGAATGTGTTCCTGCATTATTATGACTATTATTATTACCATTGTATTATTTGAAAATTGTCTCAAAACAACAGTAATATCGCTTATTGCGATGACCTTTGGGGACAATTTATTGTCCAGCAGAATTTATTTATTTATTATTATTTTATTAACACCAGCAGGTGTTTATACAACAAACAGAGTGACAAAAAGCAAAATTGGGTATTGATCTACAAAATAATTATCCAGATATAGAACAAATAACGGCAACAGAAATCAAATAACCAAACAAAAAAACACAAACAAACAAGTAGAAATACATTAAAAAGGATCCAAAAACCAAACAGAACATAGTCAACTGGTGACACAACAAAAATGAAATTGATTAACATATTAATTAGGATAAGCTTTTTTCTTTTAATCGTGGCAGTTGTTTTCTAATTTGAATTATTTATTTGTTCTCTAATTGATTAATTTAGCATCAGATATTTTGGAGAAAAAGTAGAGAATGGAGGGAGAAAAAGAAATTAAACAAAAGGAGAATAAATAAAAGTATAAGGCAGAACAAAGAATAAACAAAAGATAAGGATGAAACTCTGAGTCTTATCTTTTCTCATTTCCCTCCTTTGTGGTTTTTGTTTAATTAACTGACTGGCAGTGAAAGGTCGTCTAAAATATGCAGTTTATTTTATTAAATAATCGAGTTGTTTCTGTTTTGCTGATTTTTGTTCTGTTGACTCTTTTTGCGGTCGAACAGAATTTACTTTTAAGAATATTTCTACTACACTGTACTTTTTGTTTTTACTTTTACTTGAGTAAAATGTCCAGATACTCCATTTCTGTTTACTTTAATCAAAAATTCACACCTTCAGTTTTGTTAAATTTTTATATCAGAAATTAAATTAGATTTTTTTTTGCTTGATTTTATTTTTCAATTCTTTTAATAATTATCATCCTTAAAATACCAAAATGTCCCCATAACTTTATATTTTGCTCCGTCTGATGATGTAGTGTTTAAATATTAAATGATTGATTATTTGATCAGTTACTCAGTTCCACATCGTTACCAAATAATGTTTTTACTCTTTTGACATTTCTGCTTAAATTATAATTTTTTATTGATCGTATGTAATATGCTACACATTCAATTGTCTGTTTTCATTCTCTGTGAACCAGAATAATCGAAATTACAGGAACTAATAACCTGCATCTTAACTCGAGTCGAGCAAATCTCAATCTCGTTGTAATCTGTTGATGACAATGACAAATAAATCTTATCTTATCTTATCTACCTCTTACAGGTCACCGGTTCAATTCCCTGCACTTTGTCTTGCCAAGCTACTAATAAACACCAAAAAAAACATTATATATTTTACTTTTCACAATATTCAGATTGTTTTGCTGTGTGTAAAATCCATTGTTTTACAGAAATAAAGCAGTAAATTAATAAAGCAGAGCCTTGTAGTGTTTGAGGTTTTTCTGAGAAGACTTTCCTCTGTGGTTCTTTGCTCATCATGAAAAGTCACGCAAAAGGAAACCAAAGAAAGAGTCAAAGTTTAAAACGAGAAGGAAACGGCTTCAGCTCCTCTAAACGGCTGAAATTCAAACAGAAATCGAGAAAAAAAAACAAAAAACAGTAGGAAGTGAAAACACACTGCAAAACACTGAATCCTACCAAAGGTCCAGTTTCTAGTGCAAATATCTCAGTACATTTCAAATAAGACAAAATTAACTAAAAAGTGACTTTTATTTTGCAAAATATAAGAGCTTTTTTAGAGTCAACAATTTCTTAATATTGATAAAAAGGTAACATGAGAAAAATATCTTACTATGAATGAACTAGTGCTTTTCTATTTCTATTAATATTAATGAATTATTGACTCTAAAATGCTCATATAACCTGCTGAAAAGTCACTTGTAAGTTATTTTTGTCTTATTTAAAGTGTACTGAGATATTTGGACCAAAAATAGTTGGTAAGATTTTGGTTTTTTGCAGTGCGTCCATTTATTTAGCTCTATTCTAAGCTTGTAGAAAAATTTACCAGAGTTTTATTTAGTATTTTAAAATCCATAAGTAATTTTGTGGTAGGATCACTGTAAAAACACAAAATCTTACCAAATGTTGTTGATCTAGTTTACCAAAAATACACTTGAATTAAGACCCAACTAACCTACAAGGAACTTTTCAGGAACTTTTTTTAAGTTAATAATTTCTTAATACTGACAAAAGAAAGTTCTAGTTACACTGGCGCCGTTACCTAGCAACACCAGCCAAGCCCAGCTAGTTACCTAGCAACTCAGTTCTAGTTCCACTGGCAGATTATTTCACTTATAAGACATTTTTCTGTGTTACAGGTGAATTAATCTGCTAGTGGAACAAGAACTTTTTCATCAATATTAAGGAATTATGGATTAAAACAAGCTGCTTCTATATCTTGCTGAAAAATTACTTGTAGGTTATTTCAAATAATATATTTAATCAAACATTTTGTTTGTGCAGGTTCCTTGTTTTATAACAGATAAAACTTGCAATTTAACCAATAAAATGCAGCATCAGACAGCTATGCTATATTCCTTTCATCAAAACTAAACATATTGTTTATGCAGAAACACCAAAACCTTACCAAATATGTTTGGTCTAGTTTCAAATATTTTGCAACACTTGAAATGAGACAAAACTGATGTAGCTTTCCAATAAGACATATTAGTTTGTTTCAAGTCAATAAAGCCTTAATATTGATGAAAACGTAACATGGGAAAAATATTTTGCTCCAAGTGAAATAATCTGCCAATGGAACCAGTCGTTTTCAATATTAAGGAATTACTGACTCTGAACAAGCTGCTGTAAAGTTACTTAGAGTCAGTTTTGTCTTATTTCAAGAGTATTACAGTAGAAATTAGACAAAAAATACTGGGTAAGATTTTGTGTTTTTGCAGATTGTCCATTTATTTAGCTTGTTGGACGGCTACTAGAGTTTTGTTTAGTTTTTTAAAATCCAAAAGTAAATCTATCTTAGTATTTTTGTTTCATTTCTACTGCAAATATATTAGCACATTTGAAGTACAACAAAGCTAACTTAAAAACAACCTTTCAGCAAGATATAGGAGCTTGTTTTAAGTCAATAATTCATTCATATTGATCAAAAGTATTGATTCCATTGGCAGATTATTTTACCTATAGCAATACATTTTCCCACGTTACTTTTTCCATCAGTATTAATTAACTATTGACTTAAAACAAGTTCCTATATCTTGATGAAAATATAGTTTTGTCTTATTACCAGTGTAATAAGATGCTTCCAGTAGAAACTAGAACAAAAATACTTTGTAAACTTTTGCGTTTTGCAGGGGAAGGCCATGGCATCACGCACATCACCTTAAAACAAACGGTACAGAAACTTTTGGGAGAATCAACTGTAAGGCCAAAAACTGAGCGACTCACCATGAGTTTAATCAAATTTCCTGGAAATGTGAGGAGAATCCTGATCCTTCAGGCAGAAACAAAAACAGTAGAAACTTTGAAAACGTCTGAATTGAGCAGCAGCTCAGGGTGAAGTCAGCAGCTCTGCAGCATCTTCCTGTCTCTCTGGCTTCCTGTACTGCGGTGAGAGCAGGTTCAACCGTGAAACTAGAGAGAGAGAAAACACGCTGTGCATCTGCGCAGGCCTCACGACACGATCCCACAGCTGAACCGCGCTTTAGCTGCATGTTATACGGATACAGCTGGCGAGAAACCGCCGCTCAGAGCCGCCATGACGCCTGGTGGAGGTTCAGAAAGGAGGCAGAACGTTCTGCTGCAGCCTGGTGGAGGTTCAGAAAGGAGGCAGAACGTTCTGCTGCAGCCTGGTGGAGGTTCAGAAAGGAGGCAGAACGTTCTGCTGCAGCCTGGTGGAGGTTCAGAAAGGAGGCAGAACGTTCTGCTGCAGCCTGGTGGAGGTTCAGAAAGGAGGCAGAACGTTCTGCTGCAGCCTGGTGGAGGTTCAGAAAGGAGGCAGAACGTTCTGCTGCAGCCTGGTGGAGGTTCAGAAAGGAGGCAGAACGTTCTGCTGCAGCCTGGTGGAGGTTCAGAAAGGAGGCAGAACGTTCTGCTGCAGCCTGGTGGAGGTTCAGAAAGGAGCCAGAACGTTCTGCTGCAGCCTGGTGGAGGTTCAGAAAGGAGGCAGAACGTTCTGCTGCAGCCTGGTGGAGGTTCAGAAAGGAGGCAGAACGTTCTGCTGCTAGCAACCAGAGAAACATGCTAACACGGAGCAAAAACAAACTAACACTTCTTAAAGGGCCGGTTGTTTCAAAAACAAGTAAACTGTTAAAATGTTAATAAATACCAGACTGACTTCTCCATAAAGTGAAATAATCTTTTCGAGGTTCATCCATCCACGATTTTGTGAACATTTTTGTGTTATTGCAATAAAAATTACAGATTTTGTGGCGCTAATCTATAAATATTTGCAACAAATTTTCTAATATTTGCGCTAATGTGTGACGGTAAATGTAAAATCTTTGTTATTTATATTTGTAACGGACTGAGGCAGGATAGTGGTAGAAAAAAAGAAATACCGCCACCTGCAGGTGGGAGTTAGCATCACTTCAACCCAGTGTTTTTGACTGTTTTAGGGATGAATTAAATTAAAAAAATTCAAATGAAATAAAAAAAAAATCTGCAGAAAATCAGAAAGAGATGCGACATTTAAACAATTTTTTTCATAATTAACAACATCCACTGTTTCATGAAAACACAGAATAGAGTTTACCATAAAATATTCAATTATACATTTTATATTAGCACAAAAAAGTGAGAATCTGTTGATTCTGAGTTAGCAGTTGTCACTTGTGTGTCAGATTAACAGCTGTACCGGAAACACAACACAAAGGTTCCTGTCAGAACCTTAGCACATTAAAAAAAAACGTTTTAAAAATGTAACCCTAACAAATTAAAGTTATGTAACATACATAAATTTGCTCTATTGTTTTTTGTTTTACAAATAAATATGTAATAAACCAAGAAATTGAATTTAGTTTTTCTTAGCTGTAAACTAAACTCTTCAAAATGAACAGAATTTTTTTTTAAATTAATGTATCATTTACTAATTTCAGTTTCTGAACTGATTCCTGCATCTGTAATTCAGAAGAAAACTCCAACAAAACGACAACTGACAGAACAAGTGAAGGTTTTTCAGTTTAATATGTGAAACACTGGAGAGGAAATGAACACTTAATGTGTTGATAATGAAAAATACAAAACATTTTTCCAGTGTTTTTAGTGACATGGAGAAATTTTCTGCTGCAGGGAGTCAATTTATTCAACATCTGAAAAACAACAGCTTATAATGACTGTTCTAGAGCTGAATGAACAAATAATTTAAAAGAATTCAAATCTGCAGAAAATCTGGGAAAAAAGACATTTTAAAAGAAAAATTATCCATAATTTACAACATTCACTGTTTAATGAAAACGCAGAATAAAGTTTACCAGAAAATATTCTATTACACACAAAATAATGACGGCTGCATGCTGCAGAAGTGGCCTGATTTGTAATAATTTCCCAGGTTTAACAGAGGATCAGAAACATCCTTGGAGACATTCAGATCAGATTTCAGTAGAAATAAAATAAATGCACAGATTTCAGTTTTTCAGGCAAACATTGAACATTTCTGAGGATCTCATTAGATGAGGACAGAGCTGTAGTGCACATGTAAGTAAGAGATCAGCTGATTGGACGATAGGTTTCTGAGTAGAAATGCACCGATTGCTGCTGCAGGGCCGGTCCGAGTTTTGATGTCTGTAGATTTGTGTAGAATTACATAATCCAGATTTCCCTATAAAAGCTACAAAATGCTGCTTATGACGGAATTCAACATTTAAATACATATATAAAGAAGTGAATGTTGTTATTAGTTGTTATAAAGATGCTTTATATATCAAATTTAACTGTGTAATTCAACACAAGTTAAGAGGGGGCGGAGCTGCGCCTCTGGGGCGGGGCTAGGTCCACCCCATGGGGAATAAAATTTAAGACTTGTACAAAAGATGATAAATTGGTGATAAATTTACACTTACCCATTATGTACTTGAAAAAGCTCGCTAGCTGGCTAGCTAGCCCTAAAAGGTATATTAGCAGCTAGTTAGCTTTAGCCGCAGAATGCAATAAAGATGTCTGCATGTGACTCAAACTTTAGCCTGACAGAAGAGTCCTCAAAAATAAAAAACTACATATGAGATAAATAGTCAGGCTTTAGAGAGCTGTGGTTCCGGTCGGGAAGTCTGCCCCCTACTGGGCGGAGTGTTTATATCTCTGGGTTTTCTGTTTATTGTAAACATTTTGTGGAAGAAAAACAGAAATACGGAAAACTTGTTCACCCAATTTTTGTATTTAAAAAAAATATATCAATGATTCATAAAGATTCCTCTGCGATCAAAGTTCAAATTATTGAAGTTTGAAGGAAATTTCCATTCCAGCATGAAACCTTCTGACTGTTGTTTTTTCAAGCTAGAAAATCAGCCAATTCCAATAATCAGCAGAGCAAACGGTGCTTCCCAATAAAAACCAGCAGGGATTCGGTTCGCGAGAGAAAAATAACGTAATTTCCAAACACTCCTCGTTTAGGATCATTTTTCTTCAAATTCTCACTTAGGAAAGTGTAAACAATTCGCTTCAAGCAAGCACATAAAGAGTGGTTACAGGCACATTCGACCATTAGACGCCATTCACATTTAAGGGACAAACGATCTAAAATAAAACGGACCGTTTTTAAGAACAAGGATTATTTAGGAGCTTCCTGCAAAACTGACCCAAAGTAAAGTTGTTTTGATTTAAAAAGTGGAACAAACAAGTCAACAAATGTGTATTTAGGACTCGCGTAATAAGAAAAAGCGCTCCCTCTTCTTTCTGAATTTCCCTTACAATCGATAACCAGCAGTTTCAAAGAGTCTCACATCCGTCTTTAGAAAACTACGTTATTATCTGGAGCCAGAAACGCCGCATCGCGCTGCGCGGCTCCCTCCTGAACAATTACAAAGTCATTTCCATCGGAGATCCGCCCGCAGCGTCCCCGCTCACAAATACCTGAAAACATCCTCTGACTTTCCCGGATCGCCTTCCAGACGCTGAAAACGCGCCGGTTATAGATCCGACAGGCCCTCCGCGTGTTCGCTCAGCTCCATGGTGTAGTAGTCCAACGGACGCCTGCAAACACAACAGCATAAAAATAAAAAATACAACATAAAAATATTAAAAACACAACAGCATAAAAGTAAAAAATACAACATAAAAATATTAAAAACACAACAGCATAAAAGTAAAAAAATACAACATAAAAATGGAGGGGAAAATGGAAAACTTACTTATAAGATCACGAAACGTCTTCTTCAGTTAATTTATGCTTTTATTTACTGATTTATTCTGTTTGTTGTTTTTTCTCCTCTCTTTCAGTGTTAGATTATATAAAATGGACTCAAAATGACCAAATGACAAGATCATTAGAAGCATTAAAGATTAAATGAAAGTGGAGGCATTAATTAGATTCTCACCTCCTCCTGTAGAGGTATGTGAACAGAGCCGCTCCGAGTCCGAGCAGCAGCAGAACGGCGACGATCAGTCCGATCTGTAAACCCAGAGCCGACGCTGCAACGCAAACAAAACTCAGAGAAACTTCCAGCAGATTCACAGATTAAAACTTTACTTTGTTCTAAATATGTGAGGAAAAAAATCAGAAAGTTAAAGAACTTGTCGTTCATATATTGCTGTATCTAAGAATATCAATGGAAAGTTGGGTGGAAGGAAAAATTGAGCTACAGGAGTACATACAAATAGATTCAGAGATTTACGCAAAAATAGTTTGTGGACTTTGTTCTAAATTTATGAGGTAATATATATATTTTTTTATTAGCTTAAATAAACTGGAAGTTCATAGAATACTGTATCTAAGCATAGAGAGGGAAAGTTGTGGGGAAGGAAAAAGTTCAGATTTTCAATTTAAAAAAGCTTTAGTGGTTTGTGGGCTTTTCTAATTTTATGAGAAACTATTTTTTAGAAACTTAAACTAGCGACTCGGATTGCTGTATCCAAGCATGGTGATGGAAAGTTAAGTGGAAGGAAGAAGCGATTTGCAGGAGTACTAGGACCTAATTTCTCTGTTTGGTTTTCACAATCTATTTGTTTGTAATTATGAAAATAACATGGAGACAGTGTGAAGATTTTGCAACAAATGATTTTTTCTTTTGAAAGAAAATTAAAAACGTTTTGATATTTCAGGAATTATTGCTCATGAAAAATTTGACAGCACATACATGCAGCAGGTTTGGACACAGTTTATTATAAAATGTGATGATATTGATGAGTTTTCACACAGAAATCCTGATGCTAAACTATATTTTACTGCCTAATAACCAGTTTACTGTGTTTCTGTGGAATCGGCGCTGAACTAATTTCACATTTCATTTGTTAAATCGTCATTAATTCAGCCAATTAGCAGCAGTTTGTGTGAATAAAAGGCATTTTGAGTTTCGTCCGTCTGACCTGCTCCGGTGTAGCGGCCCGTGCTGGGAGGAGAGCAGGCCTCGGCCCCAGCAGCAGAGGAGTCCGCGCTGCACGTCTGGATGATGAGCGTCCTCTGGTGGTCAGACAGCGCCTGGATGTCGCCCTGAACCCGCAGCCATCCGGACACACAGGAAACGTTGGTGCCTGCAGCAAAACGGGGAAACAAACAGAGTTTAAACACCAAACGGGAAGGAACGCTGTGCCACTTCAGGAGCTTAAAGGACCTGAATTACAGATTAAAAACAATAAATGTAAAAAGGGGTTTTGAATTGCAAAGGTTTATTTTGTTGATAGACGGTTTTCAATTAAAATGTGATTAATTTCAATTAATTAATTAATTACAGACCCTGCAATTAACTCAATTAAAAATCTGAATGGATTCCCATCAGTAACTTTAATTAAACTGCAAACATTCACCTGCAAAAAATTCACCTGTGAAAGTTTTCAAATGTAGTGAGTGACCTTCTGGAGACTCAAACCTAAACACGACTTACAACTTTACTCTGGTGTCATTCAGGCTTTATTTTCACAATACTGTGACTTTAAAGGAAGGAACAGATGGAAGTGACGACGCCTGACCTTGTAGATAGAGAGCTGAGATGCCGCAGTCGCATCTTTGCTCCAGGTAATCCGCCACTTCCGCCATCTTTGCTCCCTGAATCAGACCGCTGCAGTCTGGGACAAACAGAGGAAACTTCTGTCAAGGTTCATTTACGGTTTAATCATTTTAGGAGGAGAAGAAGAAGTAGATAAAGGAGATGTAGAAGTTTGGGTTTTTTAATTAAAAAACATTGTTTATAAAAGTTTATCCTGCTGTAATTCATTTTAATAATATTATTTAGTCTCTAAAATACTAAAATTTGCACATAACTTAATATTTGTGTCCATCTGATGACACAATTTTTAAATATTACACCAGGTGTTATGATGAAGCAGTCACTTAGTGCCTTGCATTTTAATCATAATATTCTCTCACTATTAAAGGGGCAGTATTGGGCGTTTTCCAGTCACATGGTGCCATTTTATAGCACAATCTATTTTCAGTTATAAAATGCTACATATATCAAATGTGACTTAAAAGAAACTTAACTTCGTAATATAACGCCTTGAAATTGGGCCTCTGTCTCTTTAAGAACTCCTGCTCTTTCTGAAGCTCCGCCTCCAGGAAGTCATCCCAACATGGCTCCTCTATTAACCCTTTAACGTTTTTACCAGCGTTGCTCTGAGCAGCAGCTCCTATAAGGAGCTCAGCTGTTTGCTAATTGCTGCTGGTTAGTCTGGAGGAGCTGCGAGGGGGAGGAGCTACGCGTTGGGGGCGTGGCTAGGTCCATCCCGGTGTTTAAACACCTGAATGGTTGCCATGGAGATTAAATGCTTTCCTAAACATGCATGGAAGAATCAAAGCAGCACTCCAGGTTTTGATGATGAAGGAAAGGCATGAAATCATGATGGAAAGATAAAACAGTTTAATCTTTATTAAAGATTTATTTAATCAGTTAATGCTCCTCATTTCTCCTCACAGGCTCTCTTAGCCTTTCAGTGTTTCAGTGAAAGTCTGCGTGTAAACGGCGGCTACCTCCTGGCTGCTCCTGCCAGCTGCTGGCCGGCGGTCCAAGGCAGAGGTCGATTTGACTGGAGTAGGCGGAGCTTGGACAGACGTTGTTGCTATGCGGCGTTGGAGACGAGCTGGTCCACGACGACGGGCTGCGGACCTCACAGCAGGAGCAGCGGCTGAGCGAGACGGGACCGTTCCCCACGGACCTGCGCAAGCAATCAACACACACACACAGGAACACCCCGACACACACACAGGAACACGCAAACACACACACACACAACATTTTGTCTGTAAATATTTTCTACCTGGAACTCGACAGTTTTAGCTTCACCTGGTTCAAATTCTGTAAAAACTCATCTCAAATTAAATCAAAGCAAATTAAATCTTTTGCTATTCGATTATTGATCAGTTAATCCAAAAATAATCAACGGATCAGTCCAACCCGGTACTGAAGATTTTTAACTGCAGATACTCACTAAGGGAATGTTGCTATTGCATTCTAGGCAACAAAACGTTTACTTTCTTATTTAAAATTAATTTAAAGTTGACACCTTCTCTCCAACAAATTTAACTGGACGATAAAATGTCCCAGAAGTTATCGCGATAAACAATAATATTATTTTTAAGTAATATAATGGTAACTGCATAATAAGAAAGATCTCAAAGATCAATAAACTTTAAATTCTAATGACATTTAACACTGGAGTTGGAGGATATTTAAAATATCCTAAATAAATAAACAAAATAACAAAAACAACAAATAAAATAAATCATAAAGTCTCTGAAAACAAATTTGTCCTTCAAAAAAAGGAGCTAGTTGAGACTAAAACACCAGATTGAAGACTTTTATCATCCAATTTTCAGTAGAGAATGATAAAATCATGCAAACAGAAATTATTTTGCTCATTTTAGTTTATCATCCATTTAATGATTTACTGCTTATTGCAGCAGGCGTCCTCTAAACACGTATAATCCTGGATAAAAGCAGAAATGTGCTCATTTCTAATCAATAAACGAGGGTAAACAACATGTCTAACGCTGAAATGAAAACCATTTGCCACCTGAGAGAAGGCATGACTTGTCGCCCCCTGGTGGTGGACAGAGAGGAGAGCAGCCGCTGGTTCTCGCTGAACACCAGCACGTCTCTGAGGCTGGAGTTGGTCAGCGCGGTACCGGCTCTGCAGACGCTGAACAG
Organism: Xiphophorus maculatus; assembly: GCF_002775205.1. Lineage (NCBI taxonomy): Eukaryota > Metazoa > Chordata > Actinopteri > Cyprinodontiformes > Poeciliidae > Xiphophorus > Xiphophorus maculatus. The sequence goes on from NC_036452.1 coordinate 2,049,943, forward strand.
GTCGTAGCAGAGGACCGCGGCTCCTGCCGCCGGCACCGAGGTTCCGTCCGGAAACTCCTGATCTGAGCCACAAAGACAGAAAATGTAGGATTAATTTACCAGCTGGGATTAGAGATCCAAGTTATCCATGAGTGAGTTAATCTATCAACTACTGATTAACTAATAAGCAGCTATTTTCTTACAAGTTTTCTCTGGTAACAAGAGCGACGAACGTCTTTCCATCATATAAAGGCAGCATTTTCAAAATATGCTAAATAAAAAATAAATCAATAAAAAATGTAACATTATTTTTGTCAGCTGCATTAAATACTGACAGAAAAAAGGTGGTTTCATAACTTTATTAAACTCAGATTTATAAAATACACCAATAAAGGAAGATCTCGGGTTGTTGAAGTACAACAAAGTTGTGGAAATGAAAGTAAAATTTCCTCAAAAAAGCTGAAAAAAAAAAATTTAATTTCAGAAGTTTTTTAAAACGCAAACAAAAAAATAATCACAAAATACTTAAAAAGTCCTAAAAGTGCGAGACAAAACGGGAATTTTTAGATTAATCTAGGAAATTTTAAAACTTGCAGGTTTTGACGTTTGAAAACAATTTCCAGGTTTTTTCAAGAAAATTTCTAAGATTAATCTCAGAAATTTTGGGAGTAAATGTATAAAATTTTCATCTATATTGACCCCAACACACCACTCCACTGAATACAGAAATATTTATAAAAAGAATAAAATGATCAAATAAATTGACGTTCAGACAGAATCTGTAAATTATTTTTGAGTCGAAATAGCAAAGTAATTAATAAAAACAAAAAGAATGTTAATAAAAGGAAAATTCTTTGTTTTGTACTTAAATAAATGTTTAAATTTTTTTTAATTTGTTTGTGAAAATTTCAATTTAATCGCAAATTCGCTCCCCTTTCGAATTGTGGTCCAACAAAATCATCCAGACAAGTGGAGTTTGGGCCACTTTGGACCTCCTTGGTCTAAGCGCCATGAGTTGATTGATTGTAACTAATTTAAGTCCAATAAACCACTTATTGACAATGAATGATAAACCTGCGTCGTTGTCATGTCCAACGACATAGAAGCCGCCCTGGCCGATGACTCCTCTTAGCGGGAGAGCGATGGCGGTCCCGCTGACGTCCTGGTCGAACACGGAGAGCACCAGGCCCCTCAGGTCGGTCAGGGGCGGCCCCTGCAGCTCCACGAAGCCCGCCTGCTGGCTGTGGTTGCTCCAGCGCGCGCTCGACACCTCGCTGATGACGACGCCATCCGGCGCCGGAGGAGGACGGGGGCAGGTGTTCTCCCGCAGAGGAGTGGGCGGAGCCACCTGCTCGGATCAAACCAGGTGAAGTTAGAGGAGAGAAACAAAGATCAACGTTTCACACGGAAGACATGATGATCTGTCAAAACCTGAGAAATGTATATTTATAGATTTATTCTGCTTCTAATTTTTTGGCACAATTAAATATTTCTCTTATTCTGACTTTTTTTCTGTTAAGTTTAAAACTTTATTCTGGTGTTATTTTGGCTTTATTCTCACAACATTATAACTTTATTGTTTTACAGCTTTATTCTTGTTGTTTCACCTTATATTCCTTTTTATTGTAATATCGTGACTATTGTTGTATTATTACAATTTTTCATTGTATTCTCATACAACGTTTTTCTCGCACTATAACAACTTTATTTTCTAAGTAATATTATGAGAATTTTTCTTGTAATTTTTGAATATATTCTCATAATGCTATGAGAGTAAAGCCGTAATTAGCGGGAGGCGTGATAAGAGAGAGAGTAGAAAAAAGTCGTAAGAATAAAAGTTTTTTAATTCTTTTAACTTTACAACCTTATTTATATTTTTTCTGGTTTCTGTTGACTGAAGAATGATGTCGGCTTTTCCAGATCCTTCAGCTGACTTCATAAGTTAACTTTATAAAACCATCACAGATAAATAGTTTTTTACTTTTACTCAGTTTATACTAAAATATGGTTGATGATCTGAAACCAAATCATTAACCAAAAAAAAGAAGCCAAACAGATTAAATATACCCGATAAAGACTAAAATGTTTCTATGATTTATTGAAATAAAAAGCAAATTGTCTAAATTGAAACTTAATTTTAAATTAAGCCTCATAGATGTTCAAATGTTTCCAAAATGATTCATTATTTTTATTAAAGCAACTGTATTATGTGCTTAACAGACTCATAGATCCATTTTATAGCATAATCAAGTAACTATGTTTCCTCCAGTTGTTATAAAATGTTACATATATCATATAAGACTTAAAAGAAATTGGACTATAATTTATAGTCTTGAAATTGGGCCTCTGTCTCTTTAAAGCTCCAGCTCTTTCTGAAGCTCCGCCCCCAGGAAGTCGTCCCAACATGGCTCCTCTATTAACCCTTTAATGTTTTTACCAGCGTTGCTCTGAGCAGCAGCTCTTATAATAAGCTCAGCAGCTGTTTGCTAATTGGTGCTGGCTAGTCTGAAGGAGCTGAGTGGGGGAGGAGCTGCGTCTCGAAGGCGGGGCTAGGTCCACCCAGGCGTTTTGAACGGCTGAATGGTTGCCATGGAGATTAAATCATTTCTCTAACATGAATGAAAGAATCAAGGTGAGACTCCAGGTTTGTTTTTGATGAGGGAAAAACTTTAGAACATGATATAAAGATCAAAAAGTCTTAAGTTTTCCGTTTGCTTTGTCTATTTACTGTTCTCACCGAGAAAGCCGACAGGTCCAGCGGGTAGAGGCCTCCGCAGCGGCTGAGTGCTTCATCGCCGGGCAGAACATCGGGATCCTCCAGCAGTGGCAGCTGCCCCGGGGTCAGCGCCTTGCTCAGCTCCTGCGCCCCCATGTCCGACCCCCTCTGCCGGTACACCACGGCGTCCAGCAGGCCCCGGGTCGGGATCCCCCTCTGGACCGCCGATGGCGGGCCGGACAGGCTGCGGTACAGCGCCACGGCGTCCGGCCCGTTCTGGATGGTATTGGGAGGAAGGCGGAGTGACGGCGCCGGCGCCAGCCTGTCGCTGCCCAGCAGGAAGTAACCCTTGGAGGTGGTGAAGTGGCCGCTCAGGCTGATCTCCCGGTACGGCTTGTTGTTGTGCGCGCTGAAGAGCAGAATCCAGACGCCCTGCAGGGAGGCCCGCAGGCCCGACGGGTGCCACAGCTCGATGTACTCCCCGTCCTCGGCCGCGCCCGGCGTGTCCGTGTTCAGCTCATTGATCAGGAAGTCGCCGCTGCTGCCCGGCGGCAGGTGAGGCGGCGAATCCGTACCGCCAGGGATCACTGGTCAACAACAAGAACATTTTACCGGAGTGAAGTTGGCTCAGATGTTTGTGTATCAAACATTTTCACTTCTGCTGCTATCATTTCTGAAGAGCCAGTCACAAAAAGCCACTTGGACCTAAGAAACATAATAAACTGGAGTAACAAGGAACAAGTAGAGACAAGGAATAAGCAGAACTAGAAACACTAGGAAGGACTGGACTAAAATAAAACGGAAACAAAAGTGATCCAGGAAGGAGCCCAGAATAATCAAACCTCAAAACAACCCAGGACACAACAGTATATCAAATATGACTTAACTGTGCTACGTTTGTGCTGCTAAAATGTGTTTGTGCTGCTTCTGTTTCGAAGATATTCATGAAAATTTAAAGGTAAAAAATTCAACCGGCCAATTCACATTACCCAAATCAAAGAAATTGGTGTCAAAAGTTTTTGCAGAAAAATATTTAGTTTGTGTTGCTTTCTATTCTAAGATTTTAATAAAAGGTTCTGGAGGTCATCGAAGGTCATTTATGAAATTAAAAAGGGTGTTAAGCAACTCTGCAACTCGGAAATTTTGTGATTAATCTCAGAAATTTTCTGGAAGAAAATTGAACATTTCTGAGTTTGAAACGTCAAAAGTTTTTAAATTTTCAAACTCTGAAATTTCCAGAAAATTTCTGAGATTAATCTCCAGCAATTTTTCAACTTTCCAAACCTAAAAATTTCCAAGTTGTTTTTTTTGTGACAATTTCTGAGATTAATCTAAAAATGTTTGTGGTGAAAATGGACTCACGTTTTTCCTATTAACCACAGATTTTTCTAGCAAATTTTTGATTTCTCAGGAATTTTCTTGTTTTTTGTTGGTTTTTCTTTGTTGAAAATATCTAAACAGTATTAGCTTAAAAACATACTTATTTTTCTAAATGTACATCCTGGTACTTCCTGCTTTATCTCCGGCCATCACACACAGCTGACTGACATCTCTGAGCAACGTGTGGATTAGTGCTGCTGAAAATGATCCTCAATCATTAAAAGGAATTTTTACATCATTAACAGTACGACAGGAAAACATCTAGCAACTTCAAACCAGTAAACAAAGCCAGTTTAAACATGCTGTTAAGCTAACAACAAACTGATTAAATACCTTAGAGAGGTGGAGAGTCATTATCGCCTTTTATTTCTGCTGTTATGTAAAGCACCAGCAACAGGCTGTTATATAAGCCCACCAGTTTGCCCTGTTTGCCCTGAGGGACATAAACACACCCGGCAGATGGCTGGAGGCCTGAATCTACCAGATCACGGCCTGTTCGCTCCGTTTCCACCCAGAGAAACGCTCCCACAGCCGGAGGAGAGGCATGGTGAGGCTCAGGAGGAGCTTTGCCCCCCGGGGCATCTGGGCGAACAATGAGAACACGGCTCAGGGCGGCTCTGCATTACCACCAGATCAGCAGACAAACTCAAACGATACCTGTCTGTTTCTCTCTCCAGCAATACACGATGACAAACGCCATCTTGGTAGGCGAATGCACAGAGGACCTCCGGCTTCCAGACCAACAAAAAGAAAACGTGGACACTCTTAACAAATGCGCAAAAGAAAGATACATGAACAAAATGGCTGCTGTCAGGATCGACCCATATGAGACGGAGAAGGAAAATAATTCAGACAACGTGAACAAGCTGCCTTTGATCTCATGCTACGATAAGGTTGGCTACCTAGTGAACAGGAAGAGTGCAAACAACATGGAGGAGCTTCACTTGAAATCCATACAATCAACGTTTCAAGAGATTTGTAAAGGACTCTTTGTGTAAATAACAAGTTTCTGGTGACTGGCATATCAAGTACATGCAGTAACAAACACATAGGCTACATGTCCATCTTAGCTAGCAGACAAAAGCTACATTAGCCAAGCTAATTTTGCTACTTTGGCAGTAAGTACTCAAGTAAATATCACTGATGTTTATCTTAGTATTACAGAGGTGGGTAGAGTACTCAAAAATTGTTATCGAGTAATAGTTGTAATGTACTTTTATTGTTCATAACTTAAATAGCAACAAGGTGAAAGCTGGTTCTACTGTTGTCATAGCAACTCCATAGCAACTGCCTGCCAAGATGGCTGCCAGTTACAAAGGTCTGGAAGTGTGAGGTCACATGAGTCAGATGAGAAATGTATGGGTTCGTCAATACCTTTGAGGATCAAAGAGCAAAAAACTCTTTATGAGAGTTTTAAAAATGTTTTTTTTTATTCAGGAGAGTTTCTAAAAAAATACATTACATTTTCCGGTTAGTTTTACAGCAAGCTAACATTTCAGAGTTGTCTTTTAAAAACTGTCACATAATTTACAAAACTGTGATTTCTATAGGAAAAATAAATCCTGAAAACTGGAGTTATCTGTGTCCTTAAATGTTATTTCATCACATTTCAAATAGGCTTTTTGTGGACACCAGTTCCTTAAAGTAATGTGATTTTTGTCACTAAACTGCACATAGTAAATGCATTTAACCATATTTTTCAATTTACTGATATCAATTGATGTTCTCATGGAACAAACATTGGATGAAATAGAAGTAAATAATAATTTCAACAATAAGATTATGTTTTAGAGATTTCAAACATCATACATATGAATTTTTTACTGTCAAGTTAAAACAAAAATCAAAAGAGAACCAATAACTGGCCATTGATGCACATGGATGTCATTACTGAAGGCGATAAAAGATTTTTTAAAGCATCATTATTGTTTATAACAGCAAGAAAGTTGCTGCTTAAGTCTGAGTCTTTTATTTTGAAATAAGACAGTTTTGGAGTCATTTCCTGGTTAGCTACTGAACAATCAACCAATTTGCTGCATTAGCATTGAAGAAGCCTCCATCACTGTTTGTGCGGCAACATTTACAGTACAAAGAAAAAAAAGGAGCAGTAAAGACTGAGGTACAAAAGCACAGTGAGAAAACCTCGACTGGCTAACCATTAGCAGCTAACACAGCTAACGTTAGCCGCTAACGCCGCTAAAGTTAGCCTCTAGAGTTAGCCTTTGCTTCATAGTGTCCTATTGGTGCTAAACTAAAGGCCTTTTCCCATCTTTTTAATAGGATCAGGACTACAAATATGTATCTGAAATATTTAGAGAGATTTTTTAAAGTAATATACTCATAAATGCTAATTAGAGGAGAACTTTCCCGCCTTTTTAAGGGTTAGAACTGCCTTAGATTTAAACAAATTACAAAAGGCAACATAAGGTCGAGCCAAACATGAATACAGATTCATTAAAACATAGATTGTAATTGATGATTATTATTCCTACTCATAATGTTTGAAGCAGCAAGTCAAGCATAACAGTGAGGTTGGGGGAAAAACAATATTCCCACAAGATAAACTAAAATTTTCCTCCATTTCATAAAACAACTTGTTTTTGTTCCACATTTTTCTCTCTTTTATTGCTCACAGTGGTTAATTCGCTCAGCAGGATTCACCACAGAGTTTCAGTTCTTTAAGTGAATGGATCTGTTAGAATGAGAACCGTTTACTGAAAAAAAATTAACATCAAGGTCACCAGAAAATATAAACTAAATGTTCTTTTTTCACCAGAAAATATAAACTAAATGTTCTTTTTTCACCAGAAAATATAAACTAAATGTTCTTTTTTTACTGCTGGTTTTGCACGATGGGTAAGAAAACAACTTCACCCGAACATCTCAGTGATCATTTGGTTTCATTTCCTGTTTATGATGTTGGTGAATTTAAAAATAACAGGATTTATTCTGCTTCAGTATTTTGACTGAAACCTAATGAAAAGTTGTTTCTGTTACAGCCCAGATTAACGTAGTTTTATTTAATATGACTTTATGTTGTATGACTTTATTCTCGTATTATGACAGCTTTTTTCTAATAATACTATTACTTTTTAAATTTTATTCTGGTAATATTATGTTATTGTATTTTTACCACTTTTTCTCATATTATTACAAATTTATTCTCTCATTATTTTGACTTGCTGTCTTTATTCTTGTAATATGACTTTATTCTCATATTTTCTTCCCCTTTAGAAAAGATTTTTATTTTTACTCCTGTTATTTCTGATAACCTGAAGAACATAATCTGTGTTCAGTGACTGAAAACCAAAAACAGAAGGAGTCTAAATAAAATCGCAGTGAGATCCATTCAAACACTTACAGATGGTGTGGGGGCAGATTTTGGGCCAGGGGCATTTGTTGGGCAGCCCGGGAGTCTGTGGCGCCTCCCAGAAGGTGCCAGGATCTCTGGCCCAGGTAGCCACACCGCAGCGACTCAGGTGGAAGCCGCCCTCTCGCAAACTGGAATCAGAAATGAAACAAGTCTGGATTTGTTTATCTGCAGGCGGGAAAATAACAGCTAGAAAAGCCAAAGCAGAATTTGAATTACATCATCAATAATACAAAATGAAGTAGTGTAAACTAAATCCCTGTGAAAGCTTGCCCCCGCCCCCAATTTCGAAAAATATTACAAAAAAGTGGGCGGAGCCAAGATGCACTGAGGGGCGTGGCCAATAACTGTTACCAACTTAGTAACTTTGTCTTTTCAGGATCGTTTTGTTTTTTTTGTTTTGTTTTTTAAAAAGAGACAAATGTAACAACTTTTTTTGTTGTTCTCTTCTTTTTGTTCACATTGAGTTGTTCACATGACAGTGCATGAGGGCCATTAAAGAGGAGTAAACATCCATCCATCCATCCATCCATCCATCTTCTTACACCCTTGTCCCTAGTGGGGTCGGGAGGAGCTGCTGCCTCTCCAGCTACGTTTCGGGCGAGAGGCGGGTCACCTGGACAGGTCGCCAGTCGACAGACTGGCGACCTGTCAACACAAAGACAGACAGGACACACAACCATTCACACACACTCTCACACCTAGGGAGAATTTAGAGAGACCAATTAACATGACAGTCATGTTTTTGGACTGTGGGAGGAAGCCGGAGAACCCGGAGAGAATCCACCATGCACAGGGAGAACATGCAAACTCTGTGCAGAAAGACACCGGGCCGGGAATCGAACCCAGGACCTTCTTGCTGCAAGGCAGCAGTGCTACCAACTGCGCCACTGTGCAGCCCAGGAGTGAATATCTGTACAAAAAACTCAGAATTTTTACATTAATCCTAAAAAAATTTCTAGAAAAAAAAAAAGGAAATTGTTGAGTTTGAAAAGTTGAAAATTAACAAGAAAAAAACTCAGAAATTTTAAGATTAACTTCAAAACATTTCTGAGAAAAACTTGGAAATTTCTGGGTTTGAAAAGTAAAACAAATTGCAAGAAAAAAAGTCAACAATGTTCTGCTTTTAAAACTGTCCAGGTTTTAAAGAAAATTTCTTAGATTAGTTTTTTAAAATTTCTTGCAATTTTTCATACTTTCTGAGTCTCAAAAGTAAAACATACATGTATTTTTCAAACTCAGAAATGTTCAAAGTTTTTCTAGAAAATTTCTGACATTAACATAAAAAATTATTTTTCTTGCTGATTTAAAATTTTTCAAACTCAGGAAGTTCAAAGTTTCCTCCTCCTTTAACTTGTTTTCATCCACAAAAGCCTCGTAGTTACAGACTGAGGAATATATTTTCAGAAGGTCTTAATGAGCGCAGGCTATTTCTATCCACCGCTGACATCATAAACTGAAGAGGAAGTAAAGTCACTCGCCACTGCGTCACAATTCCTCAACTGAATAACAAAACCCAGAACTCAAAAATAACCAGAGAAAAGTTTGAGCTGAACACATTTATAAGCAGAAACGCTCATCAGAGCTGCTGACGGTCTGACCTGGTGCTGAGCTGGAACGGCAGCCTGCCGGGGATCAGCGTCTCCGTCAGGCTGGCGCTCGGCTTGTTTCCAGGCCCGGCGAACACGAACGCATCGAGAGGCTGCGTCTGCCTCAGCGGACTCCCCACCGGGAAGTCTGCAGCTCTGCCGCTGTAAATAGCCACAGCGCCAGACTCATCGCCTGAAGAGAAGCAGAAACAGAAATTACAAAAACAGAAACAATCAGCCAAAGAGAAACAGATGAACAAGTTTGTTTCCGTCTGTTTCTGAGGCTTAAAGTGATTTAATGAAGAAGCCACAGGAAACGCTGGACTGATGTGAGCGCTTCTGGTCCAGAACGTCACTGCCCCTCCCCAACCTGCTGCTGCTGCTGCACATCGCCAATATGCTAACTGGAAATTTGGAGATATTTCCAGTCACTGAGGATGTGAAAATGAAATAGCGCCACCTATCTTTGTTAAAACTGCAGTAACCTTTATAAAAAATATATTTTTTACATATTTGTTAAAACTGTCACAGATAAAAGCGACATTAGCTACTAATTTTGCTAGCGTGGCAATAAGTACTAAAGTAAATATCACTGACATTTGTCAGTATTACAGAGGTGGTTATAGTACTCAGAAATTGTAATAAAGTAATAGTTTTAATGTACTTATTTTGCTAATAAGATAGGAACATTGTGAGAGCTAGTACTAAGCTTGTGGCTTCTTTATTGTTGTCATAGCAACTCCATAGCCACTGCCTACCAAGATGGCCGTCAGTTACAAAGTTTCAGGAAGTGTGACATCACATGTACGTATTCAGGGAACTAACCTTTCATGTATTTCTTGTTGACGGTCATAAAGTTGAATCCATTCCTGGAGGTGTCCACGTCCATGCTAACGCTAACCTTGTCCGTTTTCCCATCCCACACCACCAGCACAACGGGCCCTGCAGCCGAGGCGTCCGTCAGCTCCACCGACCCGTCCACCTGTCCGCTGCCCAGCTTCAGCTCGTTAATGAAGGGACTGGTCAGCGGCGCGGCCGGCGGGGTGCAGTTGTTCCGCTGACCTGGAGACGGCAGGGACACCCGGAAGCCCCATTGGTCATCCGACAGCAGACACCTTTCGATCGACTCGTCCGCCTCGTGCGCCGCTTCGTCTTCAACAAACGCCGGCTCCCCGGGCGTCAGGACCTCCGCCAGGAACTCGGCTCCTCCGGAGCGCCGCGTCATGTAGACCACAGCGTCCACCAGCCCCACCGCCGTGACGTTCATCTTCTCCAGGTAGCGGGTGGCGGCGGTGCGGTAGAGGACCACGGCGTCCGGGCCGTTCTGGACCGTGTTTGGGGGAAGGAGGATGGCCGGCTTGGGCACCAGGTCCAGGGAGCCGACCAGGAAGAAGCCTCTGTCGTCCGTGCTGTGGTCCTTCAGGTCCAGAACCTTGTAGGCTACGTTCCCTTTGCCGTTATAAAACACCAGGGTGTAGCCGTCCAGGGAGGCTCGCTGTCCACTGGTGTGGTAGAGCTCCACAAACTCGGTGGTGTCCAGTCCGGGGTTATCAGCGTTGATCTCGCTGATGATGAGGCAAGGGTCTGCACCGACCACCACCAGCAGGTAGAAACAAATCGATAAAGTAACAAACATCTTCTACAACTTTTCTGGAAAACTTCGACGGCACAGCAGCTTCTGGAAAACAGAACGCAGGATCATCGGCATAATGTATCATTTAAAGAGTAAACTGAAGAAATGCTGTTATTTGTTTTAAAAAGTGACAATAAAAGGTACAGGACACCAAATAAACACCAAGTTCAACCAAAAAAACAAGTTTAGTTTGTTTGTTGAAATGGCAGGAAACGGGCGAACCGTGTTGGGACTGGTAGAAATGGGAAAACTGGAAAAGGATCAGTGAGTATCTTTTTATTTTCCCCCGCAAGTTAATAAATGAGTCAATTCTCATCGTTATTGAAAGAAATAAATACACAGATATAGTATATATATTACCCTGGGTTTTTGTGTATGTTATATATATATATTTTCTAAATTGTAATCTGATGATTTATTGCTTATTGCGACAGCCCTAAAAAGCTAAATATATGCATGTTTTTTACAGTTTTTTACAGCTCTGAGTGTTTTGTTCTGTAAGCAACTGTTTGTATTCACTCGCTGGTTAATCAATAGTTGCTAAATTAATTAACATTATTTCAGTCGTTTCAGCACTATTTATCAGCATATTACTTGAAAATGATCTCAAAGCAACATTATCGTTTATCACGATAATTATGTGAACAATTTATCGTCCAGCAAATTTGTTTTAGCAACTTTCACACCATCTCGGCATCATTTGAAAGTTTTTTTTTTAGAAATCTAGAACATAATATTGCTAAATAGCTGTATTAACATAATGAACGACTCGTCTGTGTTTTTGTTCCCATTGGCAGCGGGAATCCGCGTCTCATCCATGAGTCACGAAACGTTGCGAAACACATTGGCAGGCAAACGGAAACTTTGACTGAAATATGGAAAAGCTTCAAATGTGATCAATGAAGGAAATGCTCACGCAGAATGAAAAAAGTTGCATGCAAGCTCATTTTTACACAAGATGTGACCAAATCTCCTACATTTGGGTTTTTTAGTGTCTCTTTATGCAATTTTATTGGTTTAAAGGCGGAAAATCGTTGCTATTTGGGAAGCTGGTCCCATTCTGGTCCCATTCTGGCTCGGAATGATCCGCCACCTCCAACAGTTATTCCAGTCACGGTCAGGCTGCTGCTCTGCATGCATCTTTCCGTCGAAAAAAACCCTGTCAATCTGCTGTGAAACCCTGCAAACAAGCCTCTGCTACCGCGCTGCGACTTACCGGGACTCCTCCGGTTCGGTGTCGGCTCCTAAACATCCGAACTTTATTGTCTGGGAGGGAAAATGGAGGCAGGCTGTAGGGAATAAAGTGGTAAAGTTTGTTTTCTGCTCTCCGCCGCTCCCGTCATTCACAAAGCTCCACTTTCTCTCTCCCCCCGTTCAGCTCGGTGCTGTGGGCGGTCACAGTGACAGACACAAGGGAGAGCTTTTTCTGTTTTCCTGGGGCTCAGATTCCCACAAACCGACACCAAAAAACAAAACAACAACAATAAAAACCAGGGAGAAAGAAAACTAACAAAAACCACAGGATAAACTTTTAAGATTGAATCTGTGACGTGGAAACGTGTCTGCGAGTTCATCCACAGACGCCCTGCGGACCTGAAGGGGCCCCTGACCCCACTGTGAGGAAAAGCCCCGCCCATCATGCGTGACACATCAGTGAGAAGAGACTTGATTCACATCCTTACAGTGCGTGCATCAGTATTCACACCCACGCAACTTTTTCACGTTCTCACATCTTGTATGGAGAGAAATTTGGTCCAAAACTATAGCAAAATCTGCAAAATGTGAAGAATTTTGCAGATTTTTTTTCCACGTTTTTAGAGAATGAACAGAATGACAATAAAATAGGATTACCATTTTTATTCACTGATCAGTTTGGGATTTTTTACAGCGGCACATCGGGCCAGAGGCAGAAAACAACAAAAAAAGGGACTAAATTTCTGTTTTTGGTTTTCTAGAAAACAAAACAAAAAAACAAGAATATTCTCTTAGATCAAAAAGTTAAAAATTTACCAGTGAAATCTCAGATATTTTCCAAAAAACGTTAAAATTTCTGAGTTCCAAGAGTCGTACATTTGTGAGAAAAAAAATCTCCGAAATATTTTGGAAAACAAAGGAAATTATTTGAGCTCCAAAAGTCAAAAGAAAAAAATCGGACATTTTGAGATTAATTTCAGAAATCTTCTTTTTAAAAAACTTGAAAATTCTCTGACCTTCAAAAGTTGAACATTTGCAATAAAAGACTTGAGAAAGTCTAATATTAACCTCAGAAATTTTCTAGAAAAAAAAACTCCAAGAAAATACTGAGGTCAAAATATTGAAGAATTAAGAGAAAACACAAATTTCTAGATTTATCTCAGAATTGTTTTTTTTTAGAAAAAACTTGGAAATTTCTCAGCTCAAAAAAGTTTTTGACTTCTGAAACTCAGAAAATTTCCAAGTTTTTTCTAGAACATAATTGAAATTGGTCTCAAAATCTTTGAGATTTTTCTCAGAAAGTTTTTCTCATTCTAACCGAGTTGCATTCAGTCGATCCTGATTGATCACAAAAATTCCACATAAAATTTATTTTAAGTTGAAAGTCTTTGGAGAGAAATTTGTTCCAATATTTCTGCAAGCAAAGAAAACATTTCAAAATTTTAATTTGAAAAGAAAAAAAAATGTTTCAAAAATGAAACTTTTGCAATAAAAAACAAGTTTTGAGAGTAATTTACAAAGTGTATGCAACAGCTGAATCTACACTGGTGTTATTTTCCTCAGAGGTTTTCTGAAGAGAAGCAATATTCACACCAGGAAATGATAAATAAAAGGGTAACCAAAGCACAACCATGTGGGACTCCCCAATGTAAGAAACTGATCGGAGATCTTCATATTGTCTGTTCTGAGTCCAATTTCTGAGCACAAGATTTTAGAATTAAAGATCAAGTTTATAAAATCACATCTACCTGCTAACTCATTGCTGCTTCAATGATTATGTGCTTTTATTCTTCTAATTAAAGGAAGCTGACACGTTATGCACAACTTTATTAGTTACAAAACGTACAGAGCTCATTTTGATTCAGTTCCCTTTTACTCTCATGCCCCTTATAAAAACTCAACAGAAAAAAGAGAATAAATTTTATTAAAAATAGTCATAACTTTCTAGTTAAAGTTAAAGAACTTAGTGATATATTATTATTTGCTTTCCAGCTCTGGAACAAGTTAATCTGCAATAGAACAAGAAGAATGCAGCAGGTGGAAAATATTCTCTGAACTATCATTTAAACTGAAAAACAAGATTAAATGGTAAAATAAAAATATTAATGTTAAAGGAATTAATGCCTTGAACACACTAAATAACAGAAAAAGACAACAGAAGCTCTGAATGCATCCAGAAATACATTTGGATTCGGTTTCAGGCGCCCCCTGGTGGTAGAAAGAGAAAACTACCAGCAACCAGATTAAAGGTTGCTTCCTTTTTTTTCTGTTATAAAAAAAGGAAACTTTATCAATCAGCACATCATTTGTTTTTGTTTTTTTAATTGAAGGTTAAATAAAACAGGAAGCACTTAAAAACAGAGAATGGAGCTCCAACTTAATTTTTTTTAACTTAATTTGTTCCATAGAGTCGAATAAAGTTTGTCAAATTTAATTTATTCACGTTTGACAACTTATTAAACTTAATATATTTGATTGGGTAAACTTAACTTCATTACTTGTAACAAATTAATTTTTAATAAAAAAAAGTTGGATCACCTGTTTCGTTTTTCCAGTGTATAGTGAAGCATGGTGGTGGCTCAGTGATGCTTTGCTTTCTCTGGTTGTGGAGAAAAATATGAATTCATAAAAATATCAGAAAATTGCATTCAAAATAACTGGAATGCCATTTACTTCAACTTTTTACACACAAATTGCAATCTTCACTTGAAAAATTAATTTTATTTGGTATTAAAACTTAATTGTGGATTCTACTTGCAGATTTGCACAAAATGTATTCTTGCCTTACTAGTGAATTGTATTTAACTCTATGTTTTATTGTAAAAACCTAAATCAAACCACTACCATCATATTTTATTGCTAGTCTAATATCTCAAAAGTAAACAAATCCTAGAGGTTACAGGTTGGCAACCGCAATGCTGACTGCAGCTGACTATCTCCAGTTTTTCTACAGATCAATGCTTAAGTGTGAGTTTATTGCAAATTTTCTGCAAAATGGTAAAAAAAAAAACCCCACAAAAAAACAACATTGGGTTTATGTGATGCTAACTCCTGCCTGCAGATGGCACTGTTGCCACTTCCACGCTGCTGCCTCAGCCTGACTGAGGTCAGGTTATGTATAGTCTCGGTCTCAGTTCGGTTTGAATGAATAATGTGAACACCAAGCGGACCGGAGGCCTCTCCAAAAGAAGGAGTGGACTACCAGCAAGGCATTCTGGGTAAATACAACCAAAACAAACGCACTAGCCTAGCGTTAGCGGGAGAAAAGGGTCGAGAAATACTCCAACTGCTAACCTTCGGTGCTAGCCCGTTTTTGTTTACATTTCATTATGAAGGAAGTTGCTCTCAGTGTCTTCAGAGGTTTTTGTGTCATTTCCTTCAATGTTTCTTGGTGCAGCGCCCCCACAGGCCAGGAGAGGAACAAAATTAGTTTTTTAAATTAATAATAGTAATATATTACATAAAAAAATATATATTTATGAGATATATTCCAGCTGCAGTGTTTGCATCTGTCATTCAAAATCAAAAATAATAATTTATTAAGTAATTTAGTAATAATTAATAATTTATTACTTATGGTTTTAAATCATAATAAATACTATTTCTATATATTTTTTAGAATAACAAAGAGATACAATTTTTGATTTGAACACATTTATATTTCAATAAATATACATTATAACATCAGACTTTACCATAAGATTCACATAAAAACACAGTTTAAGAAGGAAAGAAAGCAGAAAGAAAGAAAGACATTATTTCCTGTAACATGTTTCATTTTGTTAGATTGCAGCCATCGTTCCTCGCCACCAGATGGCGCTCAGAGCACAGGGTTTGATTGATTAACTCCTTTCCGCCGGGGAAGAAGAGCTGCGTTTCCCCGGAGTGAAGCTGTTTGCTGGTGATTTTTATTCCGGACCGAAATCCGCTGTGTTTGACAGTGCTTTGTTTATTTTGACACAGAAAAATGTCAAACGAAATGTTAATGATGAAAATAGTTTTGCTTTCACACAGCATAAACATCTCAGAGCGGGAAATTGTATTTTTGTCATTTTGTTTTTCTGTTGACAGAGGTGATCTAAATCTTTGCCCGCCTTGTTTTGATGAGTCAGTTTGATGTCTGAGTGAAAAACACTTTTATTTTCACAAGTTGCTCATTTTAAAAAGCAATTTGGACTATTTCAGATAAATTACACATTAGTCAAGGGAAGCTGAACCCCAAAGTCTGGTGTTGGACGGATGTGCCGCCATGACATCTTCACGTTCGCGGTCCGTCACGGCGGTGACGATGATTGGACCCGAACGCGGAGTCATTTTACGGCCAGCATCGTTTCTGACTCAGCCGTCAGATGAGTCTGAAGGTCTTTGCTGGATGTTTTCATCAGAGAGGGAATGTTGGGCTGATTTACAGCAGGGCGCCAAGTGGGGGGGGGGATGAGGGGGCCACGGGCCCCCCTGGACCAAAGCTGCCCACCCCACTGGTAATTTGTTGGATATTTTATCAATTAAAATGTAAAACCCAATAAATGAATAAATACATAAAATTCATTCGAATTTGGTATATATATATATATATATATATATATATATATATATATATATATATATACCTTTTTTTTTAGGTATTTATTGGGTATGTGTGTATATAGTTTTTTACTAAATGCACAGTAAAAAGATGTGCTTTGAAAGAACTAAATCCTGTTCTTATAACTGAGAAGAAATTTGTTCAAACAAGCCTTAAAGGATTTAAAACTAGATGTTTTTATTTTAATATAGCAAACGTTGCAACATCTCTTTCCTACATTAAAACAAAATAAATCGGATTACATTATTTGCTTGATTTTAGTTTTCTTGCCAAAAACTTTGTACATTCCTGGTTTAGAGTGTAATTTTCCTCAGAATGTGAAATTTATTCAGTTCCTTTCAAACATCTTTCTGAAAATGTTTAGTTTATGTGGCAAAAGGCCATTTAAATACTTTTTAGTGTTCAGGACCGCCACTAGTTTTATGTCTGAAATGCAAAGAAGGACTGAAGCTCTTTAAGAGGCAGAAAGCGTGCAGACGACAGAAGAAGAAAAAACACTCAGTGTGGGAAACCTTGGAGACAAAGACACTAAACGAACTGGAAACCAGACTGAATTACCAGGACATCAGCTGCATAACAAGGAAGGAATCAAAGAGTATATAATTACTGGGAGGGTTAATTAGGGAAGTGAATGGAGGGAAATTAGCGAGAACAAGAAAACAAGTGGTGTCATGACAATCTGGAGTCAAGATAAGGACAGCAGAGTACAGACTGTGCAAATAAAAACTTGTGGCATGCATATTTATTAGCTCCTTCGACTCAGATTGCTGTGATGTCACAGCTTCGAGACGCCGGCGTTGCACATCTAAAAACTGAAATTGCCCATTCGTCTCCTGAGTTATTGTGTTAAACTGTGCGATTAAAAGTTTTTTAAGGGATTATGTTTGCCTAAATGTATTGTAATTTTCATATTAACCTAAAAGTTGTTGGTTGTGATAAATAAAAACTCATAACAATTTCAAAAATTGTATATCTTTATTACATTTTCCACCTGTGCAATGCATGCTGGGTCGATATGTTACAGCAAACTGGAGAATTTAAGCAAAACACAAGAAGTCAAGATCATGTAGGCTAATGTTGTGGCAACAAAAATGTCTGGATTTGAAGCTTAATGAACCGTTAAAGATGAGATATCTGTTGAAACAAGCTAACATGAGGCCTTGTGATTTAACTGTTTACAAAGGTAGCTAGTTAACACTGTTAGCGACGTTAGCAGGCGCTAACAAGAAATCAAAAACAACTGGATGCTAATGAATGGATGTTCAAAGTTTTTTAAGACACCATTTTGAATTTGAGAAAATGTTTTGTTTGTGTAAACAGTTTCGCCGCTAGTGCTCTTCGTTCTGGGTTAGCACTTCCTAGCAGATAGCCGCACAAACACCTGAATCGATCTCTGGTCCGGTTCCTGTTCACATATGCATTTGAACCGCACCAGAGTTCACTTCAACCGAACCAAGACGGGGGTTTGTGGACCGGAGTTTGTTTTTTGATCTGCAGCAAAGTTTGATTAGCATTCACACCTCCCCAAACGAACCGAACCGATCCTTCTGGTCCAGGTTTGAGTCCAAAGTTAGTACACACCAGAGTGGAAGTGAACTCTGGTTCAGTTCAAATGCAGATGTGAATGCCAAGCGGACCGGAGACCGCTCCAAAAGCAAGGAAGCAGACAATACTGCAGTGCATTCTGGGTAAATACAACCAAAACAAATGTGTTAGCTTGTGGTGTTTAGCCAAAGGCTAAAGAGAAATCTTCCAACTGCTAAAATCTGACGCCACTTCATTTATTTGGTGAAGAAGGAAGTTGCTCTCAGTGTCGTCAGAGGTTTTCATGTCGTTTTCTTCAGTGGTTCTTGGTGCAGCGCCCCCACAGGCGAGGAGGGGAACGGGTTGGTGTAACTCAGAGCAGAGAGAAAGAGAACCACAGCAGCTGGAGGTGGAGCAGATGCTGCAACTTTGGTCCCAATAGAACCGAGTCCACCGAACTATCAGGTGGGAAAACAAGAGAAATACACTGAGAATACAAGAAATAAAACAAACGCTAAAAATAAAAAGTTGTGACAGAAGAAAAATGAACCAAACAAAACTAAGATCAAATCAAACAAACCATGAAAAGTCCTCACATAGGTGACCATCTCAGGCTGCGTGATAATCCAGAGCATGTAATCTGCAGCTGTGTCACAGTAAATAGCTTAGCATGTTTCTGACCCTAAAGGGTTCCCTGTTGGGCCTCTAGCTAATTGTTCACCTCATTAGCCTGGGCAGACGTAAAAACTGGGACACTGAGGACAAAGGAGGCCTGTGTTCACATCCCCGGCAGGAAGGAACGGGCCGGTGGGAAGGATGCAGGCGGCGCCGCATCATCGGAACGCGCTGGTACGCCGCGCTTCTCACAGGCTTCAAGACGATTAGTGACACGAACAGAAAGGGCAGCGATTCGCCACGGAGCGATTCGCCGTGGTGGCATATTTCACCAATGTGAGGAATTATTTAACTGCACACGTATGAGGACAAAGGGAAGAGGTCGCTACGGGACGGGATTAGGGCCATGGGGAAAAAAATATGAGTTTAATCTCAGAATTCTTACTTTTCTCAGAAATTTCAATTTTCTCAGAATAAAGACTTTTTCTTAAAATTCTGACTATTTTTTTCTCTGAGAATTCTGACTTTTTCAGAATCTACTTTTTCCCTCAGAATAATAACTTTTTTCTCGTTATTCTGTCTTTTCATAATTTTGACGTTACTGTCAAAATTTGACCCTTTTCTCAGAATAATCCCTCTTCCTCATAATTTTGACCTTTTCCAGAATTTAACATTTCTTTGAATTCCTTTTAGTTCAGAATAGATTTTTTCCCATAAATCTGATTTATCCTCAGAATTCTTAATTTTTCTCAGAAATTTTATTTAACTTTTTTCCCTTCAGAGAAATTACTTTTTAAACTCTGAATTCTAACTTTCCTCAGAGTTGCTTATCTTTCTTTAAATTTTCTTTTCTTTCTTTCTGATTAAAGTCAGAATTTTGAGAAAAAAAGTCAGAATTTCAAAGTTTTCCCCCAGTGGTCCTAAACCTCTAAGATATGCAGAGGTGGGTGGTAACTAGCTACATTTACTTGGTTATTTTTACCTGAGTAATTTCTTGGACACTCTTGAATAAAAACACGTACACTCTCTGGGTACTCTATCACCTCTTAATGTTTGACGTTGATGTATAATGTTGGACCATTATACATCTGTATTATCTGGATTCTGTTTCTCTTCCTTTGTTGCTCTTTCAGAAACAGGAAGCTTTCTGCTCCTCAAAATCAGCCGGGTATTCTCATCAGGATTCAATGCGCATCTCCTGCTGCCCGCATCTCATCACCACGTTTGTTTATGACCATAAGAATCGGGGAAAGGTCCTTCATTCCAGCATTCATAGGCAGATCTGACATTCTGGGATTAGGATTTAGTTCCTTCCAGCACATCTGGGTTAGCGGACCAGATGCGCGTTGGATTATTGACCTAAGTGGTGCTACCGCCGTAAAACCCGCACATGTTTCCGTGTTTATATTTACATCCTGACCAGAAAGAGTTAACTGCCATGAGGTGAGAGAGAGAGAGGGCGGGAACTCGGCCAGAAGAAGCCTGTGTTGCTCAGTTCCCATGGCAACCAGCGACTGTGGCGTATCTGACCTACATATATGGTGGATGTGGACAAACATGGCGGCCGTCAGCGGCGCAGGAAGAAACGTTTTCCAGACAGTGACGGACCGAACCGACTCTGCTGCTCCACAGAACAGATACCGGAACTGAATTGACGGAAAAACCCGACTGGTTTCCAAACTTACAGGCTTCCGTTGTATGGCGGCCGATTGTAAACAGTCAAAAACTGAGGAAAAAAGTGTTTTTAAAATGTAAATGTCAATTTTAAAATAAATATCTACTTTACAAACTATATATACATATGCAAAGTATTTAGTTAGCTAGCTAAATATTTGGTTTGAAGCTAAATATTTGGTCTATAAACTTAATTTTTAGCACCATCCTAAATATTTCGTTTCCAAGTTAAATATTTAGTTCCAAACTAGATATTAGTTAATAAGCTAAATATTTAGTACCCAAGCTAAATATTTATTTTGAAAAGAAATAGCTAGTTTGAAGCTAAATATTAAGCCACCATGCTAAATATTTATCCAACTTAATCTTTGGTTCCAAACAAGATATTAGCTATTTAGTTTGAACCTAAATATTTAGTGAGTAAACTAAATGTTTAGCACCAAAAGTTTGATCTACAAACTTGATATTTAGCATAAATCTGAATATTGTATTAAACATTTATGCATTTTATTTTGTAATATTTCACTGATTGTTGGTTTCTTTATTGCTCAGAAAAAGTCAGCAGATTTAAGATTAATTCTTTTAGGAATGGTTAATAAGGTAAAAATACATTTGTTTGAGATATTTCATTCTGTTGTCTGTCTGCTGATTCAAAAATATAGATAAAAAATTCATCCATCCAACATAATGTAGATGTACACATAAGTTACATCAGTCCTGTTTGTACTTTTTCTGCTTACAGATAAAATGCAGGAAATCTCAGTTTGCTGAGAACAATTTCACAGCTGTGCACATTAAGAGGCAGGAAGTCCAGACCATTTGACGCCGTTAGTGCAGCATGAAATGCATCATCTTGGGTGAAGAGCGGAGAATCTTCTGCATGGGAAGAAGAAAATGCCCCCAGCTGCGGCTGCAAATAAAAACCAGAAAACAGCATGAAGCTGAAGCTGCGGTCCAGTTGACCAACAATCATGCAGGAAGAGATATTTATCTCACCGTTTTGCATAAAATGAAACCTGCAGCTGAATGAAGCTGATTTTATTGGACATTACAGAAATCTCTGTCCAACTCAGGGAAACAATGTAGACAAAACTAACTTACAAGTAACATTTCAGCAAGAAATCTGAACTTGTTTTGAATCAATAATTTGTTAATATTTGGGAAAAAATATTAGTTCCACTGGTAGATAATTTCACTTATAACATGGGAAAATGTCTTATTTAAAATCTGCTAATGAAAGGTACATTTTAAAATCAATATTAAGGAATTATTGGCTTTAAAAAGTTCCTGTAACTTACTGAAAAAGTAGTTTTGTCTTATTTTTAGTAAGACTTAGTAAGATTTTGTGTTTTTGCAGAATAATAAAATTATTTTATCTCACTTCATGCTCTGCAGACGCTCTGTCTGTACTGATGAAGATTCACTCACAGCATTCATCCTCCATCCATTCTAATGTTTATTTTTAGTTTCTGCTCTGTCGTCTCAAACCTCAAGGCAGTGGCTCACACCGAGCCCGGTTCTGGTTCTGCTGGAGGTTTCTTCCTGTTCAAGGGGAGTTTTTCCTCTCCACTGTTGCTACATGCATGCTCGGTATGAGGGAAAACAACTCGTCTGCTATCGCCCCCTGCTGGTCCAGGAGGAGTGAAGTCAACGACTCGATGGGTTTCCTTACATAGAAACTTTTAAAACTAATTTAAATAATAAACTGAATTTGATAACTAAAATAAACAGGAAATACTTTTTCTCCAACGTTTCTCGGGCGACATTTGTTGTGAATTGATGCTAAATAAATTAACTGAATTGAAAATTTAATCTCATCCAACATCGTCTTTTTCTACTTCATTGGTAAAACACTTATGGTGCCACTTTTGTGGAAAACATATCCTTCAAACCATAAACTTTCATTGCAGTGAGAAAAAAGTTGCTAAATACCTAAAAGCTTCACAAAATCAAAGTTTTCTGCTTCTTTAAAGACGACGTGTGATGCTAAATTAGCATTTTCACGTTTTCATACGTCCATTTGGGATTCGACTGCTTCTAAAAAAAGACCCAACTCTTAAAAAAAGAAAAAATATATATTTCAATGTTTTTTGGTGTCTAGTGTCAAAAACCTCTTGAAGGTTGCCTAGCAACTGCAGCAGAGTTCCGTCTGTCACCTAGCAACCAAAGAGTCTGAGCTCCAGCATTTTTGTTTTGTTCAGCTGGTTTTATGTGCTGTACAATGGCTGCTGGAAAAGACAAAGTGCTTTGTTGTTGACTCACCATCCAGAAACCTTTTGCTGAATACTTGCTGGTTGTGCAGGAGGCTCCACTTCTGCTTTTCAAAGATGTTGGCAGCCATTTTCATGTGCGAGTGTAAACGTTGCGG
Organism: Xiphophorus maculatus; assembly: GCF_002775205.1. Taxonomy (NCBI): domain Eukaryota; kingdom Metazoa; phylum Chordata; class Actinopteri; order Cyprinodontiformes; family Poeciliidae; genus Xiphophorus; species Xiphophorus maculatus. Next base: position 2,072,570 of record NC_036452.1, read on the forward strand.
CGTGGCCAGCAGCAGCTTATTTGGATTTAAAGTGACAAAACAGATCAAGAACTGAGCAGACTAAAATCTCATTATCTAAGAATGATCGAAAGGCCTTTGAATAGGCCGAAGATCTGTCCTAACCTGTTCAAGGAAACATTTTGGGTCACCTTTAAAGATCTGAACTCGGCTCCTGTTCTCTGCGTCTTTCTTGAGTTCTGTTTGATCTGAAGCAGCCATTACCTTTCATCTTCATCCTGCTGCTCCTCTTCCCTCAGCTTCATCGATTCTGCCTAGACAGGGCACAGGACGCCGCTCCCCGTGGGGCAGTCTGGGTAATAAATCTCCCTCCTGTCTGCATGTAGAGAGGCTCCTCATGGGAAGATCTCGGCCTACTTTCCGTCCAGGCTAAAATATCCGCAGAATGAAAAGGAAAAATGGGCCAAAAAAAGAGCATGGAGGTGAAACTGAGTAATGAGTGACTTTGCTAAAATCCGGTCGGCTCTTTCATCTGAATTAGACTCAACTTTTTCCACATCTATGTCTCATTTATGCCAATGACAAGGCACAGAAACGTCTGAATGAGTTCTTTTCAAAAACAGTTTTTCTTTGATGCTAAATAAAACAATAGATCATAAATGAATTGAACCGTTCCCAAACTGTTTCTGGCTAAAGCAGCAGAGTTTCTCTTTGCCCTCTAATTTTCTCTGAGATTTCTTCTCTTTGTTTTTGGGCTCTTTGAAGCAAGTTTTAACCGCCAAATACACAAAAAAAGCAGAAGAAAAAATTCCATTGGTGGAAAGAATCAGCCATTTACAAATCAATTCAGAGTCTGGTCTTTACTTATTTTGGTTTTGAAGGGCAGCATTCAGTAAAATTTACTGTTTTTAATCTTTCCATCGTATTTTTATGTTTTTCCCTAACCAAAAACAAACCTGGAGTGTTGCCTGCAGGTTTGAGAAATCCTTTAATCTCCATGGCAACCATTCAGTTGTTAAAACACCTGAGTGGACCTAGCCCCGCCCCTGAGGTGCAGCTCCTCCCCCACTCAGATCCTTCAGACTAGCCAGCAGCAATTAGCAAACAGCTGCTGAGCTCCTTATAGGAGCTGCTGCTCAGAGCAACGCTGGTAAAAATGTTAAAGGGTTAATAGAGGAGCCATGTTGGGATGACTTCCTGGAGGCGGAGCTTCAAAAAGAGCTGGAGCTTTAAAGAGACAGAGGCCCAATTTCAAGGTGTTAAATCAAGAACTATAAATTTCTTTAAGAGAGATGTGATATATACAGCATTTTTATAACAACTACAGTTACTGTAACTTAGTTACTTGATTGTGGTATAAAATGGCTCTATGTCCCTGCAAAGTACATAATACTGCTCCTTTAAATATTTTGTCAGCTGATTATTGTTGGTAAAGATGGAGGAAGAAGGTTTGAAGAAAGAGGTTCTACGTGTCTTTTGCTGACAAAACTATCTTTTGCATTCCTTCTTCATGTGTGATTTTATACTTCTATCATGTTCGAAATAAATGAATTTAAGTTATCTGTCAACCGCAGCAGGAGTTTTGTGTTACAGATGATGTAAAAGAATAAAGTAAAAATGCGCTGAAACGTGTTTTATTTTGGAACTTTATGCTCACAAACAACATCCACAACCACCTCAGATCAGGTGGGTCAGAAGAAATCAACATTAATTCATCCAAATTACACTTTTGTATTTTCATAATAGATGATCTTTAGGAAAAGTAAGAGCGCCCACTCCATCATTTCCTGTCCGGACAACAGGTGACAACATCTATTTGACAAATTCCTGTTAGAAAGGAATTGTTTTGTCAGTAAACAACCAATTTTCCATTTCCACAACGCTGACAGAACCAATCTGAGGCGCCATCGTTACTCCTGGTATTGGATCTGACTTTCTGTTTTACGGCGACCTGCCTCTAAGAGAAGCAAAATCTGATGAAATTTGGAAATTCAGCTCTTGGACTTACTGCCGTGTGTGTGTGTGTGTGTTTCATTCTGTTTATGTAAACTCTTAATCTTAAATGTTGAAACTGGCAAACAAACCCAGAAAGACATCTGCTCTTTAGCTTTATTACATAATTTCTATTATGCAAATCTTCTGGGTCAATAAAATTATTGATGTAAGACATATAAGGAGGGAAGGAGCCTATAGCCAGGATTAGCTCGCTATCGCTAACACAGTTACTGAAACGAGACTTTAAGGGTCCTGAAGACTGAGATCGTGTTCGACATGCCACAAATTTCTCGTTTTTTCTTTTCCTTTTAGCATTTCTGGTAAAAGAGAGAGTGATTTTTGTGAACATCTCCTGGGACAAAACATGACAGCTGTGGCGATAATTAGGTCATGAAAATAAAGTCAGAGCACAATCACGTCTCGTCTGGGACTTGTGATGAATGCGATGATGTGCAGCAAGCAAGATCAAAAGCGATTGTAAGATTTCGCTTCAGGCCGTTAAACTGCTAAACCTGTCATATCGGGTTGCAGTGAATCGAGCTTTTCCCTCTGGTGACGGCGCCGTTTGTAAAGTTAAACAGTAAAACATCAACAGCAATACTTTGGTTTATTTGGTCAGTCAGAAAAAAATGGGTGTTATTCCAAGCTAAATATTTAGCTTCCAAATTAAATATTTAATGAGAAGACTAGCCTACTCACAAAATATTTAGGTTGCTAACTAAAGTTTTAGCTTGCTAAGTACATAAATAAGTATATTAATCACTTTGTTTCAAAAGTAAATGTTTAGTTTGGAAAATTAATATTTAAAGTGGAGCTAAATACTTAGTTTGCAAATTAACAACAGGCAAGTAAGCAAACTAAATAAAAAAGTTGCTGGGTACATATTTAGCTTTCTAACTAAGTATTTAGCTGTAATGCTAAATATAATGCTAAATACTTGGTATAAGTATTTTACTTGTAAAGTATTTTACGTAGAATATAAATATTTAGTTGGACTAAATATTTAATTTGGAGCTACATTTAGTTTGTAAACTAACAATAGGCTAGAAGGCTAGCGTGCTAACTAAATATTTATGTTGTTAACTAAATATTTAGCAAACAAGCAAAATATTTAATTAGCAGGCTAGCATGCTCACTAGATTTTTAGCTTGGTAACTATAATTAAAGTTGCTGAAGTTAGCAATTTAGGTCCAACATAAAAATAAATATTTAGTTGCACTAAATATTTATTTTGGAGTTATAAATTTAGACTGTAATCTAAATATTCTGCTTGTTAATTTAATATTTAGTTTGTAACTACGGCATTAATGACTTTGAAAACTGAACACCCAGTTGTTGTTTTCTCTCTTTGACAGACTAAATAAACCAAAATTATTGCTGTTAATATTTCACTGTGTGACTTTACGAACAGCTGGGAGATGTGCGTCGTTGTGGCTGTCGGCCATATTTTTCTGTTTTCACCTTCCATGTCGGCTCTTCCAGGAACGTTTTCACGCTCCGGCTTTGGCAGCTGCAGGAGTCTTTCCGCCTGAATGTGTCATCATAATTAAAAATGGGATTTATCATCCAGAGAGCAACAACTTCTCAGGCCTCATTAACATTTAATGTTTATTTTCTGGAAATTACATAAGATAATACGACACTTTGGATGTAAAATGCCACAGACAACGTAAGCTAACAAACTTGACTCGTGCTTTTTTCACCTCTGTGGGTAAAAGTCTCCAGTGTTCCCATTTAGTCCCCCAGCTGGCACCGAGTCTGCAGAGGCCATGCTGATGCGCCACGTATGAGACGGCAACACAATTAGCCCAAAACATCTCCTTCCTCCCAGAGGTGCCTCTTCCCTCAGACTTTCATGCCATTGGAGTTATTTTTGACTTCCTGGCTAATGACGGCGTCCTCTGGGGGAACAAATGAAGACAACCCGCTTTGTGGGGAGCCTTTTGTTGAAACGTCGACTCCCATCCAGTGACATTTTGTTTTCCTTTTCCAGCTTACTGCAAAAGTGCAACCTGATCCGAGCGTTTTAGTTTGGAGAAAAAACCAAAGATCCAGCTGAAGAATGATCTTTTCCTACAAAGAATTCAAACACAAACCACGCTGCTGCCCATATAGCCAGTTTTACCCTCAACCCACTTAAATAAAACTGATGTTACCAAACTATGCTAACAAATAATCAACTTACAATTGATTATCATAAAGTAATAGCAATGCATTATTGGATTAATGGATTGGCTCCATTTGATTAACTGATAACATCCAAAATTTTTAGGATGGGGGTTAAAAATGTCAAACAACGGGACACAAACTTTTTTAGTATTTCTATTTTTGCAAAAACTATTTTGTTTTCATTTTTACCTGAAGCTAAACATGATACGATCGATAAATTGTTGTAGATTTCTCAAAGTGTGATGCTATGGATAGCTTTCCAAAGAAATAATAATGAATAAGTGGCTTAAAACCAGGAGCCAGTTGGTAGTTGGGAGGGAAATAATCGTGGCAGGGGCATCCCAGAACAGAAAACTAAAAGGTTCTTTCTTCTGGAGCACATTTATGATGCTTTTCTCACGTCAACAATGTAAAAGTCAGATAAAATGCAACATGACCGTTCAGACTGCACTATCTGCAGACTGAAAACTATTCGATATGATTTATTAGGCCTGTCGCAACAAGCAAGAAATCAGCTAATCACATAATAAATTAAACTGATCAATAATTTCTATTTGCATAATTTATCATTTTTCTCTTTCTACCAAAAACTGGATGACAAAAGTCTCAATTAACTCTTATTTTGAAGGACAATTTTGTTTACATAGACTTTGTAATTAATTTTATTTGTTGTTTATTTTGGATATTTAAAATGTCTTCCAGCTCTAGTGCTAAATGTTCACTAGAATTTACAGTTTATTAATCTTTGAGAATGTGTTCTTGCTTTGTTACGCCATTATATGACTGGAAAATTGTGTCAAAACAACATTATTGTTCATCGCAATAAGTTCTGGGACGATTTATTGTCCAGAAAAGTTTGTTATTGTGACAGGCCGACAATTTAGTTCCTCAAATCTGATTTTTAGGGGAGAAAATATCGGATTTGGGTCGCATTCCCCTGCTTTAGGTTTTCTGATATCATAGGTTGTGGTTATTGGTGAGGATATGTGATAAAGTTTAAGAGGTGTGAATACTTTCTAAGTTTTCTGTTGTCGTTTCCATGGTAACCTGAGCGGTGACCGTGGCTTTCGATGATTATTCAATCATAGCTGCCTAATGACTTGTGTAAGTTTAATCAAATTGAAGATGCTTAGAGAGTTTTGTTCAGAGTGAAGATGGAGACGTTTCTGACTGATTGCAACGTTTTGCTGTTTGATGGCTGGTTTCTGGCTGTTTGGTTTTCTGATCATTTCACCACCCAACATGGGAAAAGCTGCCTTTCGTGTTCACACTGTTCATGTTTGATTAAAATCATGGCTGAACATCTTCACACGTTCTGCTTGCGTGATGCTGCTGATTATTTATTTACAGGTTTGCTAAAACAGCAACTGTCCCAGCAGAGGAAAGTCAGCCGCCTCATGTCTGCTTTCAGCAGGAGGAAGAAGATGCTTTTATGAAAATATTTCCTTTAAACGTCAAACCAAGAGTAATATTTGCACTCAGTTCACTGCTTGTCTGTATTTTGTGGAAATGTATCTGCTCACATTACATGAATTTAACTATGTGTATCATTTGTACAGTTACATACAAAAAAAATTTTGCAATATTTTGATGAAGCCCCTCAGAGAAAAAAAATGTCAGGATGAAAAGTCATTTTTTTCACCATATTACTGATATAACTGTCATAGCTGAAATGAATTGAAAATGTTGCTTATTTTGACTAAAATTTGATTAATGAATCACAGACCGCACAATTAACTCACTTAAAAATGATTTTTTAATAATTATATTGTAAATAACCTGGATAGAAAACATCTGGAACGTATAATCAGGTCCGAGAAAGAAGAAAATTTCCCCAATCAGCTGTAATCAATGTATTTATGTTTCACCTGTAAACGACCCAGAGCAGCGCTGCAGTCGCTCGTGTGTGTGTGTGTGTGTGTGTGTGAGTCATTATGTCACCGCTGATCTCTCCAGGCAGGTTCACATCTGGTTTGTTCCCTCGGTGTTTCCTGAAAATGGGTCAGCCAGGACCGGGGAAGATGGAGAGCGATGCTGAGCAGCACAGCTGGTCCCGGGTCGCTGCACACAGACACATCTGGGAAATCAATCGTCCTGAACGCTGAGCGACAGATCCACATTCAGGCGCCGTGTGTGTGTGTGTGTGTGTGTGTTCGGAGCTGAATGCTTAATAGGAAGCAGAATCCATTATTGCTTACTCACCTTCAGGATTACGTCTTCATAATCGCCTCGCTCAGCCGCCTAACTTAATTAATTTGACTCTTCTTGAATTTGCATATAGACTAAAATGTGCATCAATATTTACATCCCCTTATGTGTCAAACTGCAGGTACAGGGGCCGAATCTGGCCCGCCGCAGCTTCCTATGCAGCCCTCTGGACTCCAGAGATGAAAATGAAAAGAGCCTTCTAGACAACTGTGTGCTTAAACATTATTTTATCAAATTAAAATAGTCCCTCCTGTTGCTCATGGTTACACAGTGGAAGTTTACACAAAGTCAACAGATCCCCGTATTTTTTCCCGCTAATGCATGATTGTGAGTTTGTTAGGGCAACACTAACAAATTATAAAAAAATTAATAACACGAGAATAAAGTTATAAAATTACAAGAATTCAGTAATAATATAAAAGGAATTAAGTCAAAAAATACAAAAATAAAGTTCAAATAATGAGAATAAAGTCATAATTTTTCTAGAATAAAGTCAAAATAATTAGATACAGCCCTAATACTCCGTTGTAGTTTATTGGAAATTTTTCGCAAAAATTGTCAAAATATTGAGTAAAAGTGATACCAACTCCCAACAGTAGGGGGCAGTATTTCTGACTAGTACTCAACAGCTGCCTTAGCTTTACTTACTGTCAACTTGTAGTCCATTAATAATAAAAAGTCACATTTACCGTCATAAATGAACACAAATGCGTCTAAATTAGTACCGCAAACACGTCGATTTTTATTGAAAGAGATTACAAAAACAAAAAAATCTCAGAGGGACTGAAAACATTTTTGATATTACTTCATTTTAATATTTTAACAGTTTGTTAATGAGTTTTATCAATACATTCTGGCATAACCGGCCCTTTAAAAGCATTTATTGCTTTAATTTGTCCCAAAATGAGAGTTTGCGTTAAGCAATGCGCAGTGCCCTCTTCCCTGTCGCGACTCTGCAGACATGTGTTTCCGTATTTATAGCGGCTCGTCCAGGAAGTGACAGATGGCTCTTCCTCACAGCTTTTCCTTTGCATGCCTGACAGAAAACACGTTGCTGCTGCTGCTGCTGCTGCTGGGAAAACACAGGAAGCAGAGCATGCAGCACAACCAAACAAACCAAACACAAACACTCAGGTTTATTTTAGACATAAGATGGACTGGAAGCTCATTTTGCAAAGAAATAAAGAGCTTAGGTGAATCAGTGAGTCCCTGGTGAGCGGATGTGAAGTATTTTTGGTTTTCTTTTAATAACTGATGGTTTAGAGGAGATCTGCTGTTGGCAGACCGGTGCATCTCTGACGCTGGTTGTGATGTAAAAGCCTCTGTGGGTCCTGAATGAGCGATCCAGCATCTTTTAGCAGCAGAAACTCACTGCAGGGTTGCCAGGTTGGACGGGTTTCCACAGAATCTGGCTGTTAAGATTTACATGGCTTTTCAAAATCGTTTGGCGGGTATCAATCAATCAATCAAATTTTATTTGTATAGCACATTTCAGCAGCAAGAATTTCAAATGCTTAGTGCTTTTAGAAAGTGTTGATTGGAAAATTCTGTTGAAATAGTATGACAGAGTATTAGAGCCACAAAAATAAAAAATGTAAAAAATCTGAGTTTAGAATCATAATATGAGAATAAAGTTGTAATCTTAGGAGAATAAAGTCAAAACAGTGAATGAAGAAAGTCGTAATATTATGAGAATAAAGTTGTACAAGTCAAAATAATGCATCAATAAATTTGAAGTATTGTGAGAAAAAAAGTTGTATGAGAATGAAATCAAAATAATCTGTGAAGTCGTAATATTACGAGAATAAAATTATAAAATTACCATTTTATTCCAATAATATTACGACATTCTCTAAATGTCATAATTGGACGACACCGCAGGGCATTCTGGGTAAATACAATCAAAGCTAATGTGCTAGCCACGTGCTAGCAGGAGAAATGGCTCTTGGTCTTTATCCAAAGACTAAAGAGAAATCTACAAGCGCTAAAATCTGACGCCTCCATTTTGTTTCCATCTGGTGAAGAAGGAAGTTGAGCTCAGTTCATTATTGGGTTGGTTTATTGGCGTTTCTGTTGTGGTTGGGCTGGCAGCTTTAAATAACAAGCAACAGGTTAATAAGTGAATGTTTCTGTTTTTACAGCTTCAGGTCTTTTCTCTGTTAAATCACTCAGAGGCCGGAGCTTCTCCGTTCCTTTTAATATAAGACGAGCAATTAATGAGAGGCGAGTTCCAGAGCCGCAATTACTGAGCATCATTCAGTCTGGGCGCAGCTCGCCCTCAGCAACATGGCTGCTTATGTGATGATGCTCTCCTAATGTCATCTACTTCCAGGAACCGTGTAACATGTGGTAACAAATTTGTTTTCTGCGTATCGGGTGAAGGAGGCAAACAAAGTCTGGAGCAAAATGCGTATTATAAACCGTTCAAAATATGCAGTAAGCCAAGCTAACATGCTTTAGCTAGATGGTTTTGGTTTTACATCAAGTCTTACAGAAAAATTCCTGTTTCTTTAACTTTTCCACATTGTCACCATGAACTTCTATGGAGCTAAATTGGTGCCCAGACGTTTGTTGAAACCTGGAGATTGAAAAGAAGTTTTTTAAAATTTTTATTTTCAGTTTACAGTTTTTTCAAAACTTTTATTTCAGTTTCAAATCTTTTTTTTAAGTTTGTAAACTATAAAATCTCTTCAGTAATGTAACAAACCTTCCGCTGTGTAAAATTAAAACGGAAAGTGAGATAAGTGTGTCTGGATTCTTTGAACATAAATTATATTCACATATTTAGAATCTGATTAAACTGTTTCTCAAAACTGTCTGCACTCGTTTCCTTTCCCTCTTTCTCCTTAACTTCCTGTCTTTTCTCCCCCAACGCTCCTGAAACCCAAACGAATCTCCCAAACAACCTTCAGCGGGTCTGCCGCACGGCAGACGCGTTCATGTGAGTAGGTCGTGTCGTCCCCAGGAGGGAAACAAGACGGGCGCAAAGCATGATGGGAAACAGACGGAGAGAGAGAAGGTGGCACAGCAAGACGACGGCTGATTTACCACAACAAGCATCTCAAATTAAAGTCATGGTCAGACAGCAGCTGCTTTTTTTAAAAACCTTCTAAAAACACCAAAATAACCTGAACTGATCAGGAACTGTGAGCAGATGGAGATTACACACTGAAAAGCATTTCTGTTGGAATAAAAGGCCATAAATCTGCAGCTACAATCTAAACATGAAAATGTTGAAGGCAGAAAGCAAAACTGGAGTCACAAACCTGCCCTGCTCTGATTTTTATGCAGGAAGAACAAACAATTAGCTGCATTTTAAACAAAATTTGGTACTAAATATTTAGTTTAAAGCCAAATAATTAGCATGCTAACTAAGCTCAAAGCTAAATATTTACTAACAACATATCTAGTTAGCAAGCTAAATATTTAACTACATATTTAGTTTGAAGCTAAATGTTATTTATATTTAACTAAATATGTAGTTAAATATTTAGTTAGCTGGCAAACTATATATTTAGTAACCTAAATATTCAGTACATAGCTAAATAAGCTAGGTTCTTTAGCAAGCTAAATATGTTGCTTATTGACTACATATTTAGCCTGCTAACTAAATACACTGCTCACAAAAATAAAGGGAACACTTAAACAGGTGTTTAACACTTAAAGTGTTCCCTTTATTTTTTTGAGCAGTATACCTAATTTGAAGCTAACTCTTTAGTTCAGAGCTAAATATTTAGCTTGCTAACAAACTATTTAGCTCTGAACTAAATACTGAGCTAAATATTTAGCTGGTTGTCATGGAAAAAAACTATTTCCAAGCACTGTTCAGTTAAAATCACTCAGTCAGGTTTATTCATATATTGTTCACAATACAGAGAAGCTTGTAGGACAATCAGTGATGAATCAGGTCTGGATGAAAAGCTGCCAGGCAGAGAAACACATGAGTTTTATACAAAGGGTTAAATGATCCAAAGCCTGGGAACAGACTGGTTCCCATGCAGCTGTGAAAAACAACGTCCAACCCTGTACATGTAACCCAAATAGTTTTAACTTGGTGGAAATATACAGAACTTAGAATAAACATATAGCAAATACAACTAGCAGGTGGAACCTTATTGTAATTTTTCCACATCATTTCAATATCACAACAATTCTTAATAATGAGATTAAAAAAGTAACATATTTCCAGATGAAATAAAATGTTAAATTAAAACATAAAATGCATATTTAGAACATGCAGAAAGGACAGGCATTTGTTTTTGTGGAACAGACATTTCTGTAATTTGCAAAGCAGGACACGACATAGCAGGACATATCAATGATTATCACTACTTAAAGACAAAAAAAAAGAAACATTACACAGAAACCTCCTCACTGCTGGAGGAGAAAAAGTCCAAGTCATCAGAATCATCACTCATGTCTGGAAACAAGTCAGATGTTTGGATAAGGTTGTGGAATCACCATTGGTGAGTGGGCAGCTAAAGGCATGTGTGAGCAAACAGCAATTTACCTGTTCTGAGCAACATACTTAGCATAGCGGTACCACAAATTCAAGGAGTAAGGAGTGGAGTGTTTAAGTTGTAAGTCAAGAGTAGACAGACATTTCATATCTCGCAGTTCATGTGGAGGAAATTTTCCACCTTATCAGAGGGAAACAAACCACCTGAGTGACACAAACAAACAACAAAAAAGGAAAAACAGCCAACAAAAATGTCTGTAATTGGAAGAAAATGAAGGCGTGATCACCGTCATGATGAACTTTCTTTTCTTTGTTTCTCTCAGGAACTCTTAATATTTATTTTAATCTTCTCTCCCCACTTCGACCACTCGCCAGAGGATCAGCAATAGTTCTTTGGTTGGGGAGCCTTTCGATGTACAAAACAACCAATGTTTGTTGATGTGTTCGTCCCTTTCGTATTCCTTTGTGTCGTCTCTTTTCTTTTACCAAAAATTAAATTAGTCGTATTTCTTCCACATCATGGTGAAGTTGGGACTTCCACATCTGGACACTTTAATGATCCAGTGGCGTTTAGAGAAATTTCCTCCTGATTGCTGCAAACTGGATACAATCTTCTGGGTTTCTTTACAAAACTTTTCACTTTGAATAATGAACTGATTCCCTGTAACCATTTTGAATCCGTCTGTGATTGGATTGATTATATTCCCGTAAATTAATTGGATGTTTTCCTGCCTTGTATTTGTTGTGACTCGGCGCCACATAAACTAACTGAACCGATTTGAATTAGATCCAACAGGCTGATGTTGACATCTACCTGAACCAGCAAATGAAGCTTTGTCTGCAATATTTCCCACCTTTAATCAAAATCATGTTGCGCTTGGTGTGATTTGGCTCAGTCACAATGATTTTAGCCGATAACGAGGAGGCTGATGGCAGAAACGGCGCGGCGGGGCGCCTCAACATCAGCCTGAGGAACCTCATGAAGGCAGCATGAAAACACAATTATCAGATTCCCTGAACTGTCCTGGGCTAATCAGCGGAGCGGCAAGCGGCTCCCATCGCTTTGTGGCGCCTCAGATTGACGGCTGGGATTAAAACCAGCCTTAAGAAAACATTATGAAGATGGGGAATGCTAATGTAGCATGTTCCTTCATTTACTCGTGTTAGAAAAAAAAACATAAGAACACCTTTCAAAAAGTATTCATACCCATTCATTTTTGTTTTTGAACATTTTATTCTTCTAGTAACTTCACTTATGTTACTAATTTATGTAACTAATTTATGTTACTTGTGCAAAACTGTGAAGTACAGGATGCAGTTTGTAAAGTTACACAGTTAAAAATTAACAGCAATATCTTGGCTTATTTATTTAGCCCAAAATAAGAGGTAAAGTTTCAAGCTAAATGTTTAGTTTCAAACTATCTTACCTTGCTAACTAAATATTTACCTTGTATTTTATAAAGCCAAGTGATCTAGACTTTGAACTATACTTAAACTAAATATTTTGTTTGTAGGCTAAATATTTGGCCTTGCTAACTAAATATTTAGTATCAATCTAAATATTTAGCTCAAGCCGAACCTGAGCTAAATATTTACCGTATTTTCCGCACTATAAGGCGCACCTAAAAACCTTCAATTTTCTGAAAAGCCGACAGTGCGCCTTATAATCCGGTGCGCCTTATATATGGACCGATATCGAGTCCAGATCTTCGTCTAACTGAGAATCAGTGACAAGACCTACAAATTGCTGTTCGCAGACAAACCAATCTGAGTTTATTTTGCTCAGAATGGACAAAAGTCAACATTCCCAAAGTAAATGCCTGAAGAGGTGTGAATACTTTTCCAAGCAGATTTATGCGAAGCAGCAAGATGGCTGAACATTTGGTCATCGGCTGCTGCATGAATAAAACACGCGGCTGTGTCTGAGTGGATGAGGGAAAGCAGCAATTAGAGGACAAATGTTGATAAAGTGTGCAGCGATGCTATCAGAGAGAAAAGCTGAGCTGTAATTATGATGAAAGTTATCGGCCGTGTGTCTGTCAGAGCCGCCGCTCCCCGTGTTATCATCGCAGCAGTCAGGGGAACGAATCTGAGCGGGGCAGAAATGAGTCTTACAGCAGACAATACTTCTGATTACCTTCATCACGCCGCTCTCTTCCAGAGAAGGCGACGCTCGCCGCCGCGCAGGGGGAGACGGCGCGTTCAGGGCGCATTCAGTTTGCTGCTAGGCAACCCGGCTGCAGATCCACGGCGCCACAGTTTTCACCCTTCACCTTATCGATGCTGTTTCACGAGGCTTAAACGAGACATAAAAATCACTTTTCACATGTTTTTATATTCCATTTGAGTTTCTATTGATTCTAAAAACAGCCAAACACTTAAAAAAACAGATCTAGTTTTTCTTGGCAGTAAATTATTTCTTTATGGTGTCTGGAAGATGAGCCGTTTCAAAAACCTCTCAAATGTCCAGTCACAATTGACAGGCACTGCACAGTTACCTAGCAACCTGTTAGTAATACAAGAGGAACTCCAGCACATTTGGTCAGCTGGCTTTACCATGACAAGTATTACAGACATACTAACAAAAAAAACAAAACTTATAATATTAAAGTTGAAATAACACAAGAACAGTCATAATATTATGAAAATAAAGTCACAGTAGCAGAACTTTATTAACGTATTATATCGACTTTATTCACGTATTAAGATTTTTCTCATACAAATATTGTTGTAATATGACTATTCTCATAATGCTATAACTTCCTGTATACTGTGCAAGTGACTCGTAGTACTCGTACGAGTGACTACGTGACTTTATTCACGTATTATTTTGACTTTATTCTCGTAATTCTTTTTTTTGTCAACTTGGCACTAATACTCTGTCATACAGTACAATGGCTGCTGGAAAAGACAAAGTGTTTTGTTGTTGTCTTATCCAGAAACCACTTGGTGCATTCTTGTTGGTTTTACAGGAGGCTCCACTTCTGCTTTTCAAAGATGTAAGATTGTATAATTGTGCATCTGTTTGCAGCCATTTTCAAGTGTGTGTTGGAGGGGGCGTGGCCGACAGCAGCTTATTTGGATTTAAGGTGACAGGACGCCCTAAAACACCTCAAAATAAGCAGAATGATTTTGGCAAAAAAATTTTATGAACATGCTTTGTATAGACCATTGATCTATCCCAACGTGTTTAAAGAAGCATACTAGGTCACCTTTAAGTGTTTCCTGGTGGTTGTCCGAACTCCAGCGCCTGTTCTAGCGTTTCTTTCGACTTTAACGAAGTTTTCCTCAGTTTGTTCAGACCTGTGGTAGTTGCGCTGAGACTCCGGTGGCAGCGCTCAAACAGACCAAAGTACTTTAAGAATGATTAAAGTTTAAACTGCTTCCTGTTGGGCTGCAAACCAGCTTTTAAAAACAAGCTCACCCTCTGGGAAATCCAATCAAACGAAGCGCCAGCAGCCTTGCGTAACGAGCTGAAAACAGAAATATTGTGACTGAATCACGGGGATGTGAAGCTAAAAAGCAGAGGGGGTCACTTCAGCAGAAGCTGCTGTGGTTTTTATTTCCATTCTGCTCTCTGCAGGATTCTCAGGTTGCATTTTTCTGGCCTCCTGGGATCCGAATGTACGGCCAGATCGAAAACAGATTGCAGTAGGTGGAGTAGCATCTCTTTCCAAACTCTTCTTCTCATGTAACTGGCAGCCTGGACAACTTATGCAATCAATAGGTGAAAGGTTTTGTTCTCATTGTTCTCCAGTACTGGAGAAAAAACCAGGCAGAATATTATATAACACACAGCATGATGCACACTGGACTTTGTCACAAAGTTGTCATTATGGATGTTTTTACCTCACAGATTTGCTCTTTTTTGTCAAATTTAAAGGTTTTATATCAACAAACATTTTAAATCCAAACCATCCCAAACACGTGAGAAAACAGTAATTCTCACCGTGTTAAATCATGAATTAAATGTGATTAACTTTATTTTTGTTGCGTTTAAGTAGTAATCTGATGACAGACCTGAAACAGCAACACATCAGAGTCTGATCTGATTATCTACCGTGCAGCTAAACGCTAAATCAAATTTTTTTTTGCAGATAAACTTTATAAATTGGTTTCTAAGAGTCAATTAAGAACCAATTTATACAGTGCAAATGTTCATTTGTTCAGTTCTGGAACATTTGACCTAAAATCAAATCAGTTATGGCCATAAAAGTCTCCAATAACACAGGAAACACTCAATGGAATCGTGACTTTAGCAAAAAATCCTGAAGGAACTTATCGTGATCTTAAGCCTTTTTAAGAAGACATGAAGGTTTTGCAGTGGCCTAGTCAAAGTCCAGACATAATCCTGACTGAGATGATGTGGAATTAAGCTCCAGCGTGATGTGACAGAGCCGTCACACCAGGAGACGTTCAACCTGTCACTGGCTTTAGGAGGTGATTACTTACCCACATGACAACCAGATCATTTAGCTTTTCCCCATTTAATAAATAAATCATCAAACTTCACTCTGAACTTCCTCAAGTTAATATGAAAAAAACTATTTAATTTAATGAACAAATGAAGACATTTGATTCGCTGAGGAAGACGGTTTGATTTAGGAAGCTGTTCTTCTTCATGAACATTACATCCCTCATTTTAGCTCCACTTTCAAAACAACTAAAAAGCTTTAGGAAACCTGAGATAATTACACCAATAAACTCGCTGCTCTGACAAAGAGGAAACTGGGACTTGGGATTAAAGCTTTTAGGGCAATTTTCAAGCATGTCTGGTTGGTTTTCAGCTGTGGACGCTTGCTGTCGTTTAAATAACAGCAGTGGTGAACCTCTGCAGGCTCCATGTGTCTGGTGAGAGACACGCTGCTCTGCAGATGAGACATTCTTCTAAAAAATGATTATTTTTTTTGTTTGTTTTTGAAGTGTTCAGGAAAATAGTTTGGTTTCACTTCCCAATATGTGAGCTAATTAACTCCTTGAATCATTTCATTTTACACAAAAGCAAAGCAAAAGTTGTTACATTTTTTCCCTCTGAATCTAACATTTGATTCAGAGCAATAAAAAAAAATAATATTTAGAACATGTTGGCCTAAATATGTTGAAATTTTCATATTAACATAAAACTATCAGTTTGTGATACCTAAAAATTCTAAATTACTTCAATAATTATGTATCTTTGCTGTATGTTTTAGCCTGATTAAAAATTAAAAAATTACTAAAATTGTATCGTTCTTTGTTTGCAGTTTGAGGGCCACAAAAGGCCCTCGGGCACTTTGGACACCTTGATGCCAGACTCATGATGAGGGTAGGTAACAGTAGACTAGAGTTTCTAAACAAAACACATTAAATCAAAAGTTGCTGAGGCTGACAATAAGCATAAAAACATCTGGATGGAGGCAAACTGCCGACAGGTTTTCATGCGCCGTTAAACCCGAGACATCTGTTGAATCAAGCTAACGTGATCGGCGCCTGAGTTCCTGTTTACTATGTTAGCTAGAGCTAACGCCATTAGCAGAAGCTAACGCTAAATCAAAACAAATTGGAATATAATTATGGATATTTAATGAGACAACCCACCATTCTGATATATTTGAGAAATATTTTGACCCCGGCGCTTACCGTAAATAGCTTGAATTAGCTCTTCACTGCTAACGGACTCGGTCTCCGTTAGCATTTCCTAGCCGCAGCAGCACAAACACGGACTGTTTCAACCGATTCTTCATCTGTTTGGTCCTTATTTTCATTCCTCTCGTCAGTTCTACATTCTTAACGCGCTCCAGTTCAAATTCAAAGAACTAAACGTTACTTATTTCACAAAAATTACTGTTGTGGCCGGACTGAGCGCTGTAGCGCCTAGCATACGATAATCTACCCAGAATGCATCGCAGCATAAGCAACATGGCGCTGTTATTTTCGAGACGTGGTCATTCTTATTGTAGCATTTTCTGGATCCAACATTTTGGCATTAATGTGCAGGTTTACTGTTGTCATGTTTTATTCAACTTGTGAATAAAAACGTTTCTGTGCTACTAGATAATGGAATTGTTATTAAACTACAAAAATGACCAAATTGATACAGATCAGGATCATTTGAAGAGGGGTTTTTTTTAAATACATTTTGGTGTCAAAAACAGCAAAATTGCTCTGTAAATGTTATAAATTTTAAATTAAAAACAATTTACAAAATTTTTTTGATTAATTTTTGTTGTGCTGCTTACGGAGGATTAATCCTGCTTTTAATCATCTGAAAATGTATTAATTTGACTTATTTACATTTGTGTGAGTCGTTGTTTGCCTTTGTTTTATTAACAACAAAGCTTCCTGCTGTTGAAGGTTTTTCTCCTCCTGTTTCTTCTCAGTAATTAACTGGCTGCACTATGGCTTTGAAAATAACTATTTCTTTGGGATTCTTTTAAACACAGACTTTGTTTTCACCTCTGCCAGGAATTATAAACATTCATTTAATCTAATCAAAGTGAATTAATCAAAGTGTCTTTATCAGTCCACCTATATTATAAATGTGTTTGCTTTGATGATGTGTTGGAACTAAGCTGAGCTGAATTAATTATATTAAATAATGCGCGCTAGCTTGTATTTTCACAATTAAATGAGCCACATTTTCTTCTTTTTATGCAGCTTTGACTAAAATAAGTCGTCACTTCATTTCCTCTTCTATCACCGAAACAAAGCGCTCAGATTGGCACATTTAGCCGCATGAAAACGTCCTCCACGCTGCTGGGTTTGCAGAGCATCTCATCTTTTTTCATGATGCATTATCTTGACAGCGAGTGGAAGCTCTCTCAGCAGGCCTCCTGCTCGCTTCCTCAAATCATCTTTGCTCCAACGTTTTTATTTTTTAACGACAGAACATGCAGTCATATCCTGTCACCAGCCATGCTGTTTAATTGAGATTACCCTGGCAACAGAAGCGCGTGTGTTTACACCAGATGCAATAAAAATATATAATAAAAAACATTTGACACTGCGAGGAACTTGTTGTAATCACTTCAACAACAAGGTGAAACTTCTAGGCTGTTTTAATTTGTCTTTTCTTTCATTCAGCGGAGGATGAGTCAAAAACCTGCAGAAATACGTCTGAATGTTTTCGCCTCATGTTTATTTCCAGACACATCCGAGTCCGTCTCCTTCTATGCACCGCAGGGCTGCAAGGTTCGGAAGAAACTCAAAATGTTGTGGCATCAATGCAGATTAGAGCTGCAACTAAAGATTATTTCAGTAATCGCTTGCAAACTAAATATTTAGCTTGCTTATTAAATACTACTAAATACTAAGTATTTAGTAAACTTATCCAGCTTTCTAACTAAAATGTAGTTAGTAAGCTAAATATTAAGTTAAATGTTTAGTTTGTAAACTAATCATTTAGCTTTATAATTAAATGTTTAAACTAAATATTTAGTTTACTTGCAAAATCTTTCATAAGTATATCTAGTTTTTTAACTAAAAATGTATAGTTATCAAGTAAAATATTTAGTTTGTAAACATATTTAATTAATATGTAAATACTTAATTAGCTTGTTAATTAAATATTTAATTTACTTAATAAATGTTTGCTAACAGTTAGACTAAACCACGTTAAATATTTAGTTTGAAACTGTGACATGTATAAGTGAATGAATACCACTATTTCCCTTTGCACTCAGCTTTCTATGAATGTTTAGTTTGAAAACTAAAAATTTAGTTAGCAAGCCAGATATCTCGTTCACACTAAAAATATTTTATTTACTAAATATTTAGTAAGTGTATTTATCTTGCTAGCTAAAAACAGCTTGTAAACTAAATATTTAGCTTGCTAATGAAATATTTAGTTTGAATCTGACATATATAAGTCAATGTCACCATTTTTTCTTCCACTCAACATTCTATGAATGCAGCATTTAACTTTTTTTAAATATCCACAAAAAACTAAATCTGAACAAAGGCCAATTCTCAGCATGATGCAGCCTCTGCCATGTTTTACCACAGGTTTCTTTATGGTTCATATTTATAGAACATATTCTACTACATGGCTATTAGAGATTTTAGCCCAATTGTTTTATTTGAAACTAAATGTAACTAAATGTTTTGTAACCCCACACCTTAATCTAGACATATTTGTCATATTATGATAAATGGAGAAAAAAAAGCATTTTAATTAAATAATTTCCCATTTTTTGAAAGTTGCCAACACATTGCTACAGAGATTTAAGATCAATGGAGGTCAAATGCAAAGACCAGCAGGGAAGAAAACACCTGAAGCTGTTTTTAGCTAACCCCCTACTTGACTGTTTTCTCAATAATATAAAATCTATATTTCTCAGCAGGAGCAGTACATGCGCCTCAGACTAATCAGAAAAGTGACTGCAGGGTGGTCACCCAACATGGCCGCTCTGGACGCATCGATTGGGTGTTTCAGACCGCATGGCCAGCTGCGAAATGTCAGAGCTATTAGGGAAGGCAGCCTGAACCCGGCGTTCTCAAAGAAACGACATCCTGCTCGCTTTGTTTCTATTTATAAACTCAAAATAATTAATTTTCTGAGGTAAATCATCAGGAGAACATTTTTCTGTCCGTCCAGTCAGAAAACAGATCGGACGTCTGTCTTCTCGCTGTACATCTTGTTCTTGTTACTGGTGACAGAAACTCATTACTGCAGATTGAAAGTAAAGACACTTTGATTAAGGCGGATGCTAGCGTAGCATAGCAGCTTTAATAATATCTGGGTAATCTATACCAGAATCCAGCAGGGAGCCGTGCTGCTCACAAGCACAGCAAGAAGATAATTGGTTTTAATTACTAGGTTTTGTTCTCCTCCATATTATTGTGTTGCATCACATCTGCTCTGAATTTCCTCATCGTTCATTTTTAGTCTCTGTTCTGTTATTATTTTTGTCTTTAAATAGTTTCATTCTGAAGTTCAGTTCGGTCTCCTTCTTCTTTTAACGTCATACCGTTGAATGAGTTCAGTTTCAGCTGCTCTCTGTTCAGCAGCTCCATTATAATAATGGGAGGACAAACATACTTAGTTTTTTAACTAAATACTTAGTTTAAAGCTCAATATTTAATTAAAAAACTAAATACCCAATTTAGAGCAAAATATTTAGAAAACCAAATACTGAGCTCCAAACAAAAATATTTAGTGAGATAAGCTAAATATTTAGTCCACAAACTAAATATTTAGCTTGCTAGATGACAAGCTAAATTATTTAGCTTGCTTGCTAAATATGTAGTTTACAAATACTAAATACATTTAGTTAACAAGATAAATATTTAGATTGCTAGCTAAATATGTGGTTTGTAAACTAACCACATATTATATTTATGTTGTTAAATAAGCTCAATATTATTTAGCCTGATTATTTATTTGGTACTCTTGTAACTAAATAAGCTAAATAATTGCTGTTTTTTGTCCAGCTTATGTCTTAATTTACATTTGTTGGCGTAGCAACAGCAAGAAGATTGTAGGTTACAATCCCAGCTCTGGATCTTCCTGCCTGGACTTTTCCTTTTGCTGATTTTACATCCTCACGTTAATTTGAACGAATGTCAAGAGTTTCTGAAGCGATCTCAAGCTGCCATGTGAACACAGCAGCTCGTCTTCAGGCTCTGCATCGTTTTGAAGTTTCTCTGCAGCATCACAGCTTGCTGATACGGCAGAACGTTGGTGGAGTCTCTCCTCAGGCTCCGGGCGTGAAGACACTGAAGCATGGCGGATGGCAGATGTTAGTGGGTGGCACACGCAGGTCTCATGACGGCACATGTTCAGGCTCCAAAACATGCAGGGAGAATTTCATTTCTGAACCGTGTGAAACGGAGGAAACTAGAGGACTGGAACGAAACGGTCCTGGATGACGGGAGAAATGCGAATTCAAGCAGCAAAACAGAAATTAGAGGCAAAACCTCAGATAAACTTCTATGGATTTTATCTGATGGACCATCTGGTTGATTATTTCATCTATACATCCATTGTTTATCCTTACAGAGCTGGGAAAATATTTTTCACATTTCAAATAAAAATAGAAAAAACATAAACTTGTATTCTACCCCTCTACTTTGATACACTTGAATAAAAGTATATTTGTCCCCCTTTAATCCATTTAGATGAAGAAAGATATTATTAAAGGGGCAGTATTATGTGTTTTCCAGGCACATAGTGACATTTTATAACACAAGAAAGCAACTGTTACCTTCAGCTGTTATAAAAATGATATACATATCAAATATGACTTAAAAGAAATTTTAATTCCCGATTTAACGCATTGAAATGTAAAAACTCCTCTTTCTGAAGCTCCGCCTCCAGAAACTCATCCCAACATGGGATTGCAATCTATTAACTCTTTAACATTTTTACCAGCGTTGCTGAGCTGCAGCTCCTATAATGAGCTCAGCAGCTGTTTGCTAATTGCTGCTGGCTAGTCTGAAGGAAATGAGAGGGGGAGGAGGTACACCTTGAAGGCGGGGCTAGGTCCACCCAGGCATTTTGAACAGCTGAATGTAAAATACATAAAATACTGCTCCTTTAAAGAAACAATAATTGCTCATCTTCTGTAATTAATATTAAATAGATCCTGTATTAAATACTGGTTTAGTTGTTATATGTATGGTAAGTGTGGATAAGGAGGGGGAATATTGTTAAGTTTATTCTTCCACCCACTCTAGTATGTAAAGCAACAGTTTT
This sequence comes from Xiphophorus maculatus, assembly GCF_002775205.1. Classification (NCBI taxonomy): domain Eukaryota; kingdom Metazoa; phylum Chordata; class Actinopteri; order Cyprinodontiformes; family Poeciliidae; genus Xiphophorus; species Xiphophorus maculatus. The sequence goes on from NC_036452.1 coordinate 2,094,034, forward strand.
GACATTATGTTACATGCTGTAAATATTATTTATTATTCATTGTTATTATTCTGTAAAAAAAAGCTTTTGTTCATATTTAAAAAATAAACAATAGATTTTAAATTAAATCTTAGTTCGTCTTTATGTGGGAAACTCTTCAGTAGGTTATGATTTATAATTCAGGGTTTTATGGTGGGCCATCTTCCTGCTCCGTAAACTATTTTTCTTTGTGCTGGAGACAAAAACGCCCTCTGCAGCACAAAGAGCAGCATATTTCTGCAGCACAAAATGACAACAAAACATAGCGAAACATCGAGTCCTCGCCCGGCAGAGAATACGTGGGACACCGTTTCTAAAACAAGACCCCGAATCTCACAGCTCCTCTAAATTAAGAAGAAAAACAGAGAAAGAGAGAGAGGAGGGAGAGGGATCATCTCCGTTTCCACGGCAACCGTGGCAGACGACCACGCTCTGTCTGAGAGTTTATACGCCTCAACATTTTTCTTACATGCCACAAGAAAGAAAAAACTGCAATCTGGAAGGCGCCAACGCAGATGTAGGCTAAACATAGCTGCATTAAACCGAAGAGGATTTGATGCATGTAGAGTTTTACCACAAAAACACGATTCCCTCGTTACAAATCCGCCACGCCGTTCACTGAGTTTACAACTTTTCCTTACAAAACCAGTCAGCTGTTTTCCAAAAAGAAGTATGAATAGAAGAAATGAAATTAAAACTCTACAGCCCAGCTAGCATTAATGAAGTGATTCATTCATCTGTAGGTGCAGAGGCAGGAAACTGGGTGACGCAGGAGGGTTAATATTGGACTCCCTGCGGTGCCAAAATAGGCAGAGAAGATGTGCAACGTGTGGGCGAAGATGATCAAAACTTCTGTTTCTATCAATACCAACACAAGCTTGGTGCATTTTTAGAAAGTCTGGGGAGATTATGAGTTTAAAATAGAAATACTTTGCTGCTACTAGCAACAAGGAGGGGAAAAACTGAGGACAAAAAAGTAAAATAAAATGGATGAAAACATGAAAATGCTGCCAAGAAGAATGAAGATGAGAGCTTTTTCAAGAGATTCACCTAAAAAAATCCTCAAAAAGGACAAAGCGGAAGATGAAGTAATGCTTCACAAATAATCCTTGGGCTTCATCAAAAAGATGTTGCAAAAGAAATTCAAGAAAAAAACTTCAAAAATCAAATTAAATTAAAACATGTTGCTTCCTTTAAACAAGAATGGCTACACACTTTGCACTGATCCAGAAAAAACCTTAGAATAAATTTATCTTTTGTTGCAATTATAAAATAAACAATATGTTTTAATTTAAATAATTTGTTCATTTATTTTGTTGAGGAAACTCTAGGAAAGATCTGCCTTTAAATAAATGTTTGTTTTAACCTTAAATGATGAACATGTTGAGAAGAAGAGAAGTAAAACAGTCAACTTTATATGGAGGATGCAACTTTTACTTTGGTAGTCCACTTCCGGTTTTATGCAAATGAATTTACATATTAGCTAGCTCTGACTCTGAGATAATATCTAGCTTCCAACTTAATATTTAACTTGCTGATTAAATATTCATTTTGGTGCTAAATATTTACTAGGGTTATTTTTAACACTAGTAAACACTAGCTAGTTTTAAATATTTAAATATTTGTAGGCTAAATATTTAGCTTGCAACCACGTTTTAAGCTTTTTTTTAATTGGAGCTAAATATTTATATGGCCAGTTAAATATGTAGCTTGGTAGCTTTATAAATGAATGGAAGAAAGACGGTAAAAATATAACTTTGAAAAATAAACACCCCTTTTTTCTGCTAATGGGCTACAAACACCAAAATAAATTTCAGATTTTTTGTTTTAGCAAACATTCAAATTTTGGAGATCAGAAATATTCTTTCTTTCTAGAAAATTTCTGAGATGAATTTCAACATTTCAGAAATTCTCAGATTTCTCACTTTTGAAACTCTGAAATTATTATTTTTTCTACAAAAGTTCTCAGATTAATCTCAAAGTTTCTGAGTGTTTTGGCAGAAATGTTCTCATTTTTCTATCAGCACTAGCTAATACACCATCATACATATCACTTTAAAATTAACTTACATTTTACATTATTTAGTGGTCTTACTGTTAAACCTACATTATTTAATCCAAACTGTTTTTGCTTTTATAGATGTCACATAGCAGATAATGGTTTCTTTTCCATTTTTAACTCATCCTCCGGAAGCCTCCCAGTCACCCCGTGTTGCCCTCACCAGCGGCCGGCAGCTGAGAGCGGGGATTTAACGGCCGGTCCCACGGAGACAGCTGCTTCCACAGGAATCCCACTCTCCTGTACCACCAGCCGCAGGCTTAACGTCCAGCTTTCTCCGTTGCTGCTGGGCAGCAATTAGGTTTTAGCTGGCAGTCTTTTAAAAGCTGCGGTTAAAAAATAATCCAGCAGTAGCGGCGGCGGTTCGGGTCACTTCCGCCCAATCAGAGGAACGTGACTCTGGCGTTACCTGACATGGCGATCCTGTTGTCGCAGGTGACAATCTTGACACATAACTGGCGGTGAAATAAAATCCCCTGAGTTGTGAAACCTGCTGTATCATTTTTGGCTCCACATGAGCAGAATATTGCCACCAGGCTGCTGTAGATAGCGAGAGGCACAGATTTCACAAAGGACACAAACACGGAGTGTCATGGCTGACCTTTCTTTTCTCTGCCACTGTCTGAACCCATTAGCTTTGCTCGGCGGCAGACACACCGGCGCTTCCTCTACCGCTCTCTAAACCCGCCATAACTTCTTCTATCTACCGTTTTTAATCTTACACTGTAAATAATTAACAGCAATAATTTGGGTTATTTAGATTATAAAATTGGAAATAAATGGCAGTTCATTTTTCAACTTAATATTTTCACTGTTTTTACTCTTTTCAAACAATTTAGTTAGCTAGCTAAATAGTTCGCTTGTCAATTAAACAGTTGCAAGCTACTTATTTATCTTCAAACTAGTTAGCAAGCCAAAAATTTAGTTTGAGTTTAAATATTTATTCCAGGGCTAAATATCTATCTAGCTATGTGCTAAATATTTAGCTAACATGCAAATTCACTTGCCGATAACCGGAAGTCGAGTACCAAAATAAAAGCTCTTTTCCAAATTTCTATACAACTTCTGTTTTCACGTTGCTCATTTTTTGTGAAACATTTCAGCTTAAATTAAAGGATGAGACATCAGCAGTGATGCATCACCAATGAAGGATTCATAGTTGGCTCAGCTTTTATGTTAATAGTTCACTTCCGCTTGTCAGCACGAATTATATTAGCTCAATATTTAGCTCTGAGCTAGCTAAAGTGGAGAAAAATATGTTAACGTCAACCATATTTAGCTCTGCGATAGCTAAATATTTAGTTGGTAAATTAGCTCTACCTAGCCGAGCTAAATATCTTTCTTACTAAATATTTATGGAGCTAAATATTTAAAATGGAGCAAAAATATTTAGTTGGCTAACAAAATACTTAGCTTGCTAATTAAATGTTTACATTGAAATTGTGACATTTATAAATGAATAACATAGTCAAAATGTGACTGAAAAATGTATCCCTTTTTTTGCTCTTGACAGGCTAAATAGCCCAAATTACTGTACTGCTGTTATTTTTTGACTGTGTATCTTTACGAACGGTACCCTATAGCTCCTTCTTTGTGGTACATTAGCTGACAGGCAGCAGAAAGAGGGAAGGTTGACGATGAGGGCTTCCAACCCCGGCGCCATATTCTGTTTGTCCTTGAACCTCTTTGCTGTTAGAGGACAGCAGATAACTCCTATCTACAGATGTGTTAATTGGTTGTCGGCGCCATTACACCAGTCTGGAGGCTCGGTGGCGGAACAGACGAGGAGCTAACGCCTTGGGAAATCACATGTGATCCACGCTGACCTTCATCTATGGGACGGGGACTTCACAAGGCTTGGCTGAGACTTTGCAGAGGGAAAAAAAGAAAGTCAGTATTTGCAAACATGTCTCAGAAATGCCCAGAAGCAATAGGATGTGGTGCATAAATTTATTTCAACATATATTAACATTTTGTTTCTACCTTTTTTAAGGACACAGCCTGTACATTTTTATACAAATAGATTCTAAAACTAATTTGAGGGCAGAAAAATTGTCCAACACTGGATCAGGATACAGAGGATAAAGGGAAGGATAGCCTGACCAGATCTCAAATTAAATTATTTTTATGATTTCCTGCAATAACAGTCCATCAGAAATAATAGTACACATGTCAACTAATGATAGTCATTTGTTACAAAATGGTATTGATGAAAGCAAAACCAAAACAATGCCTATTATGTTCACCGGGTCAAATATATTAGTATTACAAAATACCTTTAGGGTTTAATGCTGTTTATTGTTGCACTAAAGTAATACACCCCTTATAAAATAATTTTTTAGACAAAGTTTGAGATTTTGTAATGGCAGCAAATGAAATTGTATCCCAGCTGACAAGCAAACACTGTAAGATCTCAGGGAAAGGCGGAGGACCCCGAGCCCAAAGGTAACATCCAAGATGGCTACCACACACACACAGCGTAGTGAAACTCTACCTTAGCTCCTCTGAGTCTGAATTTTACCCTCCCATATTTTTGGTGAAAATGTTTCTTAAAATTTCAAAGCATGAATGGAGACAAATACATTGTTATCGTCTTAGTAATGCTAACTGTAGTTAGCGCCACCACTATTAGCAAATCCCGAATATTTTTCCGACTTGAGAACTGTGTTGTGCTCCATTTGTAGACAGAAATCGGAAATATTTCTTAATACAATTAGATTTTTCTCATAATTTTACAACTTTCTTCAGGAAGCATTGCATCATATTCTCATAATATTATGGCTTTGTACTTGTGATTAAAAGAATAAAATCTCTTAAATTGGGCCTAATTCTCTTTCGTACAATATAACTTGTGTCAATATGTGTGAAAATAAAAAATAAAAAGTAGATGAACTGAAATCAAAACCAGAACAGTATGGTAGTGAAACTAACAGAAGACGCTACACCGTTATAGATCAACCATCTAGATGTTTTGATCGATGATTGTAGGTTTTGCTACATAGACTATGAACTGGAAACGCCTTCACTGCTGTAGAAAATGTTCAGCTACATTGAACTACCTGATTATATGGTGCAAATATCAACCTATGTACAACTTAGAGTCATAACTTTCTCTAACAGTATTTACTAATAAAAAAAGACGTTGTGCTTTTAAAACTTTTAGACACACCGAAGATTTCTCCTTTTTCATCCAGAGTGCGACATCTCTGTGTTTTGTAGCGTCTTGCAGAACGAGTCGCTGAGAGTCATTGAAAAGTGCCAGCTGCGTCCTCCAGCCTCCACACGAGTTTCCATCAGTGATTAAACAGGAAGTTTTCCACTGAAGAGTCCTGAGTTGATTCTTAGCGCTGAGAGTCCGTCTCTCGAGTCTAGACACCGTCATCAAGACACGTCTCATCCAAGCTGCTACATTGAGGGTTTTAGTTGTTATCTTTTTTTAGTAATTCTTTCCCTTGGATAAATCTGGTTTTATGCACTGGAGGACAACAGGAAGTCTCAGTAAAAATCTAATTAATATGTTCTTTCTTACTTGTTTACCCAAATTACTCACGTTAAATTTCCAATATTTTGTCACATCAGAACCACAAACTTCAGTGTAGATTTTATGTGAAAGATTGGGTGGTGGCAGCATCATGCTGCAAAGATCCTTTTCTTTCTCAAAACAAACAAAAACAAAATCTGTGCAAACCTAGGAGGTTTATTCGAGTTAGTGCTGGGCGATTAATCAGTTTCATCAAATTTTTGGTTTTTCAAGTTTTAATTGTTGGAAAATTTAAAATTGCATCTTTATTTGGCTAATATGACATTATTAAGCTAAAACTCTCATAGTTTAATAATTCATTGCACAGAAGGGATGATTGAAATAATAGAGATAATAGATGATAAGATTATTGATCTCCGAAGAGGGTTAAGTGATTTTGTCACAGAATAATAAAAAATTAAATAAAATCAAAATTAGATAAATAAATAAAAGCTACTTGTCATTTGCATAAATTAAATAAAAATAAAATAGATTAAAATGAAATTTTATTTTTTATTCCAAGTTGCCCAGTTCTACTTTGAGTTCACATAAAATCTCAAAGTTTGCAGCTATAAAGTGACGAAATCTGACTTTACTGTTACATTTTACTGCAGATAAGCAAGCAGTGAAGTTCTGGAACATGGAGTGAAGCTAACTTTAGCGTAATTAGCACCACCACAAAGCGTTTGGGCCGGAAATGTCCGACTGGCAGAACGAGGAGCGCCGCCGCCTGCATGGCTTCTCTGCTCAGGATCAGTCTTTGGTCACAAATCAACCCCAGAAGGAATTGAGTTTCATTGACAGGCTGTCCGAGAGTTCGCCGCTGATTGATGGCGTCCATTTCCCCCAGCGTGGGTTTGGATCCTGAGCTTCTCCTTTAACGTTTCAGTACCTTTCTTGTTGCACCGTGTCTCTGTGGAAGCCATTAAAGGGGGCCCTTTATGCAAAATTCACCTTTTACATGTTTTTATACTTCCATTTGGGTTTCTACTGCTTTTAGAAAAACAGAACAAGATCTTTAAAAAAAAAATCAAATAGCCGTTTTTCTGGCAATAAGTTCAGGTTTTTTAGTGTTTCAAAAACCTCCTGATTGTTAAGTCACATTGAAGGGCACTACACTGTTACCAAGCAACCCCAGTCGAGCCCCGTTACCTAGCAACAGCTGCCGAGTCCCAGCACGTTTGCTTAGCTGGTTTTACTGCTGTAAAAGTGTTTAGTTGTTGACTTAACATCCAGAAACCACTTGCTGTATTCTTGTTGGTTGTGCAGGAGGCTCCACTTCTGCTTTTCAAAGATGTACTGTTGTATAACTGCGGATCTGTTTGCAGCCATTTTCACGTGAGTGTAAACGTTGAGTTAGAGGCATGGCCAGCAGCAGCTTATTGGGATTTAAAGTGACAAAACACACTTAGGGAGCTCATTCTGACTAAAATCTCATTATCCAAGAATGATTTTGTGCAAAAATAAAAAAGTAATAAACATGTTTTGTATAGGCCATATATTTATCCTAACCTGTCCAAGGAAGCATAATAGGTCACCTTTAACGTCTCTACTCTACAACGGCCGTTTTTTAGATAAGACAAAAAGGAGTACATTTCCACCAAGAAACTCAGAAATTTAGAGTTGTATCTCAGAAATTTTCTAGAAGAAACTTGGAAATTTCAGAGTTTGGAAATGAGAAAATTTGTAAAACAACAAAAACATTAGATTAATCTGAGATATTTTAATCAAAAAACTTGGAAATTTCCAAGTTTCACAAGTCAAAAAATGTAAGTTTTATAAGTTCAAAACTCAGATCAGCTGCAATTTTTTCTTGAAAGTTTCTGAGGTTCATTTCAAGATTTCACAGTTTTTTTCTATCATATTTTAAATTTTTGAAACTCACAAATTTTCAAGATTTATCTACAAAATTTATGATATCAATGCCAAACATTCTGAAAAAATGGAAGTTTTGAGGTCCAAAAGTGAAAAATTTTGCTAGAAAAAAAACTTGAAATTTTCTAGGAGAAAGATAAAAATGTCTGAGAATGAAAAGTTGACAATTTGCAGCTTTTGGGAAAAATTTTTTGTTTGTTGTTGCACATTTTCAACTTTAGGAGCTCACAAAAGGTCAATTTTTTCTACAATATTTATGAAATTATTCTCAAAATTTCTGAGTTCTTGCCAGAATTTTAGTCTTTTATTTATTTACTTGTTTTTATCTAAAATGGCTGCTTTACGCAGTCGGAACTACGAGTCGTCAGTGCGCTCAAACGCAGATTTCGATGGCGGTCGCCATGACCATCTGGCTCTTGTTCTTGTCTCGGCCCGGGGCCTGGTGCTGCCCGGCCTCCTCTCTGGGAGACAGCGGGTCAGACAGGACGCTGCGTTTGAGCGGCGCCGGGCGGAGGCAGGACGTTCCCGGCGGCGTGGACGGCTCCGGGTGTCTGACGGAGGAACGCGAAGAAGACGCGGTGCAGCTGCCGGTGCACACTCCGGAGCTGGACCTCTCTCCCCGTTTGGCTCGGTAGGACGCCCGGCGCCGCAGCTCGCTCACCAGCTCGTACTTGATGAAGCAGAAGATGTCCTTGACGCCGCAGCGCTTCTCCGGCTCGGCGGCCAGCAGCCTCTGGAACATGCGCAGGGCGTCGTCAGTGAAGCGGCGCCACTGGGACGGGTAGGTCCCGGCGGGGCAGCCCGCTTTCTGCCAGCGCCGGAACTCCTCGTAGAAGGCGTCGGCCGGCATGGCGGCCTCCCAGGGGAAGTTCCCCGTCAGCATGCAGAAGACCAGCACGCCGAACGCCCACACGTCCATGCTAGTGGTGACCAGGAAGCCCTCGGCGCGGTTGGCACGGCAGACCTCCGGTGCCGTGTAGGGGATGGTGCCGCTCACCCGCTTCACCCGGCAGCCGACGCGCCGTGTCATGCCGAAGTCAGCCAGCTTGATGCGGCGGCACTCGCGGTCGAACAGAAGCACGTTTTCGGGTTTGACGTCCCGATGCACCAGGTTTTTACTGTGCATGAAGTCCAGAGCCAAACCGAGCTGCTGCATGCAGCGCTTCACCATCTCCTCCGGCAGGCCGACCTGCAGGACAGACAGGAAAAAACGATTTCTGACGGTTTCCTCACAAACCGTCACGCTACAGATCATCAGGATAATTTTAATATCAGAGGGAAATAATCTCACCCCAAAAAAAAAAGTTTTCAGATGAAAAGCTAACCAAGAACTCCTGGCTCCAAGTAGAAGAGTAATTACCGCCTGAAAACTATTTGGGCTGAAAACTATGGCAGCACCAAAATATGGCAGCACCAAAATATGGCAGCACCAAACTATGGCAGCACCAAAATATGGCAGCATCAAACTATGGCAGCACCAAAATATGGCAGCACCAAAATATGGCAGCACCAAACTATGGCAGCATCAAACTATGGCAGCATCAAACTATGGCAGCACCAAAATATGGCAGCACCAAACTATGGCAGCATCAAACTATGGCAGCACCAAAATATGGCAGCACCAAAATATGGCAGCACCAACATATGGCAGCATCAAACTATGGCAGCATCAAACTATGGCAGCACCAAAATATGGCAGCACCAAACTATGGCAGCACCAAAATATGGCAGCACCAAAATATGGCAGCACCAAACTATGGCAGCACCAAACTATGGCAGCATCAAAATATGGCAGCATTAAACTATGGCAGCACCAAAATATGGCAGCATCCAACTATGGCTCCCATCAACTGCTAGTCACCAGAAGACAAGCCAGCTTTTATTTTGGTAGTCCACTTATCGGCACGTGAATTTCAATATTAGCTAAATATTTAGCATTAAACTAAATATTTAATATGCAACCTAAATATTTAGTTACCAGCTAAATATATAGTTTAAAGCTTAATATTTACCTTCCTTGCTAATTATTTTGTTTGGAACTAAAATTTTGTTGTAGGCTAACTATTTCCACATTAGACCAGGTTAATTTGGTTCTTTTTTTCCTTTAATGAATGAAATTCTCATTTGAACATTTTTGATTTGTCTGGGTTAGTTTTTGTCTCATACTGACATTTGCTGAGGATTCTTTTCTTAGCGCTCTATTCTGCAGAGAGGTGACAGAGGGAGGAGAAACTAAATGAAGACGAGATTCGGAAAAGAGCATCGACATGCTGATAAAAGGAATACTAAAATATGAATTTTCTTTGTAATTTTCCTTGCAATCAGTTTTAGCGCTGCTTTAAAGCGCCCTTGAAGTCCCTGCACATCAGCTGGAGAGAGACTCAAACTGTAAAATGTGGTGCAGAAGGAAATCCATCCTCAGGAGAGCTTATTATAACTTCAAACATTATGACCGACTGCAGCGCTTCGTTTCAGTGTTCAGACTTTTCTCACGTTGTTCAAAACTGTCGACTCAAAAGTAATCATGTGTCAAAGAAACCTAACCAAATAAATAAATATCAAGTTAATAAAGAAGGTTGATTACATTTTTTTAGTTATTTTTTTGCAATGCATATTTATTATTGATCCAATTTATTGTAGGGTCAATTGTAGATAGAAAAAAGGCAGAGTAAACTTCCGCCAAAAAGCTGAAATTTCTTAGAATTACTTCAGAAATGTTCAAGAAAAAACCTGGAAATTTTAGTTTTCCAAAAGTCAAATATTTGAGAGTAAAAACTCAGAAGTTTTTAGATTAAACTCAGAAATTTGAAAGAAAAACATTTAAATTTCTGAATTCAAAAAGTCAAAAAATTTGAGAGAAAAAAAATGGGAAATTTCAGTTTCCACAATAAATTATAAAAAATCTGACATTTTGAGATAAATCTCCGAAATATTCTAGGAAAAACTTGGAAAACTCTGACATTTTTAGATTGAACTAGGAAATTTGAATGAAAAAAAATGTTATATTTTAGAGTTTTAACATTTGAAACTCTTTGGATTTCCAGAACGTTTTTTGCCGAAAACGTCCTCTTACGCCCAAAAACGCCACACAGGGGATTTTGAAGTTTGCTGAATTAATAGAAAGGTTTTTAGTTTTCAGTTTCTTTTGGGCTCAATTGAATAAAGTAGTTTTCAGTAATAAGAACAGAATTTAAGTCACATTCTTTCAAAAAGCTTGCTATATTTAGCCAAGTTTAATAAATAATAAAAGATGATTTGGGTGCAGGAAAGTAAAAGTCTCTGTTTAAACTTGGTTTTACTTTTTGTTAAAGCTCTGTTATAAAACGACAAATGCTTTCGAAGAAAATTATTTAGGTAAATTTAAAAATTAAAACTCTCCGTCTGCATCTGGGCCAAATTTATATTACTCTTTTTAAATGTACTTGGGGGCCACACAAAAACAGTACAATGGCCCCGAATGGCCCCCGGGCTCGCTTTGAAGGGGTGTCAAAAGCGAGGCAGGTGGCGACTGATGGAGGGCGTTGTGCTGGCGCTACCTGCGGCGGTATGATGTCGAAAAGGTCGCCGGCGGGGGCGTACTCCTGCCCGAACACGTAGCTGTCCTCCGTCTCGAACAGAACGTCGAGGACTTTGATGATGAACGGGCTGCAGCTCAGAGAACCCGTCAGGCTGAACTCCCGCAGGAAACTCTTCAGCTTCGTCTTGTTCTTCGTCACAAACTTGAGCGCCATTTTGGTGCCTGAAAAACCAGGAGAAATCTTTTCAGATTGCCCCGCTGGATCCCTGCAGAGGAAACGTTAAATGTTGCCCTTGGAGAGAAATGTTGTGAATAAGCAGCTCCTTCCATGAGTTTGTTTTATGTATTTTGAAACTTCAGTCCTCAAAAGGGCCAGTATTATGTGTTCTCCAGCACATAGAGTGATTTTATAGCATTGAGTAACTGTGTTACCTTCAGTTATAAAGCTGCTGTATATATCAATCATGACTTCAAAAAATGTGACTTCCCAATTTGTCGTCTTAAAATTGGGCATCTGTCTCTTTAAAATCTTCTGCTCTTTCTGAAGCTCCGCCTCCAGGAAGTCGTCCCAACATGGCTCCTCTATTAACCCTTTAATGTTTTTACCAGCTTTGCTCTGGGCAGCAGCTCCTATAACGAGCTCAGCAGTTTCACCAGCTGGTTGCTAACTGCTGCTGGCTAGTCTGAAGGAGCTGAGTGGGGGAGAGGCTGCGCCTCGAAGGCCGAGCTATATACACCCAGGCGTTTTGCACAGCTGAATGGTTGCCATGGAGATTAAAGGATTTCTCAAACGAGTGAATGAAAGAATCAATTTTCAGGTATTATTTGGTTCCTCCATTAAACCTTGTTCCAAAATATTATGGAAGTGATATTTTCTCAGATTTTCCTAAATGTTCAATGCAAATGATGGTCAGTATAATTTTCAAGTCATGAACTATTACAGTATAAATCAGATTTTACTGAACAAAGATCTCCATGACAACAGGATTTTTTTCAAAAATAAAAAACTCAAAATGCAAAATGTTCCAAATTATTATGCCCAGCAGATTTTCTAAACATTTTATGGATTATAAAGAACTGTGAACGGTCATTCTGTGAATGTGCAGCATTAAATGTTCACATGTACTAAAATCAAAAGCTATTTCAATCAGAACCATCTTAACAGACCCAGTTCCATGTTAACTTTGGACCTTCTCTGGTATCACAGCACAATTCTGGATTCATTGAACTTGTGAGTTTGTGGAAAGTTTCTGCTGAATTTCTCTGCAGGATGTCAGAAAACCTTCCAGAGCTGCTGGTTGATATGAACTGGATTCAGATCTTCTGCTGGAGGAAACTCCAAAGGTTCTCAATAGGGTAGAGGTCAGAGGTCAGAGGAGGATGGTGACCACACCATGAGTTTCTCCCCTTTATGCCCATAGCAGCCAATGACACAGCGGTTTTCCTGGCAGCATCAGATGATGGATTGTCATGATGAAGATGATTTTGCTACCGAAGGTTCGGCTCTTCTTTTAGAACCACAGAAAGTGATCAGTCAGAAAGTCCAGATACTTTGCTGAGGTCATTTTCACACCTTCATGGACTCTGAAGGGCCGACCAGCTCTCTCTCTCTCTCTCTCTCTCTCTCTCTCTCTCTCTCCCCATGACTTCGGCCCACAGCATGACTCCACCACCTCCTTGCTGACGTCACAGCCTGTTGGGACGTGGTGGCCATCCACCACCAATCCTCTACTGCGTCCATCTGGACCATCCAGGCCCACTGGGACCGGTTCTGCTTGTGAGCTCTGGTTAGGGGCCCAATAGTAGGTTCCTGCACCACAAGCCTCTGGAGGATCCTCCACCTTGAGGCTCCAGCAGCTTCTAATAACTGTTTGCTGCTTTAAGGACATTTTAACAGCTGCTCTCTGAATTCCATGAATGTGTCAAACAGAAACTTTCCTCATTCTGCCTTTATCTGTAAAACCATCTTTGTTCTGAATCAGCCACAAATCTCTTCACAGTATGATAAACGCTTCAGTTTTCGTTAAATATTTAATGTTTTCATAACTTGTCATACGGCACTACACTATCTGATGATTTTCATCAGCAGAGATTCTTTTTCTTTCCCATGTTGCTTGAAACCTGTGGCCTGTTTAATAATGTGGAACATCCAGGGGCGTGCCGTGGTGGCGTAGGGGTTAGCGCGACCCACATTTGGAGGCCTCAAGTCCTCGACGCGGCTGTCGCGGGTTCGACTCCCGGACCCGGCGACATTTACCGCATGTCTTCCCCCCTCTCCCTCCCCCTTTCCTGTCAGCCTACTTCATGAAAAGGGACACTAGAGCCCACAAAAAGACCCCCTGGAGGGGTTACAAAAAATAAAAATAAAAAAAAAAAAATAAATAAAAAAAAAATAATGTGGAACATCCTTCTGAAGTAGATTTCCTATAATTGAGCTCAGCAGACAAACTAATCAACCAGCTCTCTGAAATTAATTATAGTGATTCAAAGACACACAATACCATCTATGAATTTAATAGCACAACAAAATATTTAATCTTTATGACACTTAAATCCAATTCGCATAATAATTTGGAACATGGTGTATTTGTGTTCATAATTGCAGCAGACGTACTTTAGGTCAGTCGATTTTTATTTATATTAATGTAAGACTTAATTTTACCCATCTGTGTCGTCACATTTGTACGACAGCGTGTTAGGGCCAATGTAGATAGAAAAAAAGGAGGAAAAAAAATTCGGCCAAAAATCTCAGAAATATTTAAATTAATCTCAGAAATTTTAAATGTTCAAGTTGAAAATTTCCAACTTTTCAAACTCAGAAATGTCTCGCAAATTTTCAATTTTCGGAGCACAGAAATTCCACATTTTTTCTATAACCTTTCTGAGATCAGTGTAAAACAATTAAGAAGTTTTTGGCCGAAATTTACTCCTTATTTTCTATCCTAATACGGCGTCATCCATTTGACTGACATGTCAATGTATTTCATGTTTTCTCACTTTCTGTGTTCATGCCACCAAATTAATCACTTAACTGTCATAAAGAAACACAATCTTCTGAGATTATACTCAGACTTTTTTTCCATCTGTGGCACTAATCGTCTCCCGTAGGTGGGAGGTCGTAGGGACTCACCCTGCGTGCGGTGAGCCACCAGGTCCACCTTGCCGTACGTTCCCTTCCCCAGCTCCCGGATGTGTTCGTACTGCTTGGCTACGTCCGCGGCGGACAGCGAGGTGATAGCCAGCGCCTGCATGTCCTCCACCGGAACCGCTCCGCAGTAGCTCGGTTTGGACGTGGGCGACCCCCCGCCGCTGCCCGCTCGCCCCGGCCCGGAGGGGGAGAGAGACAGGCTCGCCTTGACGCTGTGCGGCACGCTGGCGGGAAAGGAAAACACGGTTAGAATCGACGTTTCTCCAACATGGCGGCTCTTCGCTTTCATGCTATCGATTCGGGGCGAGCACCGCCATGAGGAGAACTTTCAGTAAATGCATCAGACTTCCTGCTGCGCCCAGACGACTCTGCTAAGCTTTCAGATACGGCAGGCCTCAGACAGCACTTACTGGCAAGCAGCTACAGAAAAATCAATAGCAGAAAGACGAGCAAATGGCAATAAATCTGGAGCTGACAGCTTCATGCGTGCTTACAAGAGCAACAACTACATCTGCATTTACAGTTAGGCATGTAGAAACAGAAGAGATACTGAAAGTGGAGGTTATAGGTTAAAAAAATATAGGGCTCAAACGATTAATCAGATTAATCGTGATTAATTGATTCTTGGAACTGAACTCTACCAGGTCTGTTTATGTTGCTGTTCTCATAGAAAAATTTGGAAAGTTAAACAGCGATTATTTTCATTATATTTATTTCAGACTGAAACGATTAGTCCAATTAATCATGATTAATCCATTTAATTGTGATTATTATAACAGAAATAATCTTGACTAGCTGAACTCTACCAATACTGCTTGTTTCTGTTCTCATAAAAAAAAGTTGAAAGTTTAACAGCAATTATTTTTAGTTAAAGCTGAAACGATTAATTGGGTTAATCATGATTAATCGATTACTGAAATAATCTTCACTGGCTGAATTCTTCCAGGATTATTTATGTTGCTGTCCTCATGGAACAAGGTGGATCAACAACAGTTATTTTCATTATTTTTATCCAAGACTGAAACAATCCATCAGTATAACTATGATTAATCGATTACAGAAATAATCTTGATTTGCTGAACTCTACCAGGATTGTTTATGTTGCTGTTCTAATAGACAAAAGTCAAAAAGTTCACAACAAAAACTTTTAAAATTTCTATTTAGGAACTATTTATTTTATTCGTGATTAATCGGCTGTTGAGATAATTGTCAACACATTCAGTATCAATTAATCGTTAACTGGAGTATATACATACTTGCCTCAAAAAAGGCAATTTTCTGAAAAAATTCAAAACAGTAATTAAGCCAAAACTGTACAAAATATATAAACATTTTGCATTTAAGATAAAAACACTTTTCTGTAAATACCTTTTCCAAGAACACCTGAAGTGTCAGTTCTAGCTTCACCCGGCTCAGATCTATTAAAGGAATGCTGTTATTGCATTTTAGGAAATGAAATGTTAATTTTCTTTTTAAAAAGGAATTGATTTATTTGTTTATTTGAACCTTTCAATGTATTTCTAATATTCTATGAAAAAGGCTGAAGTGGTTAAATGAAAATCTGTAGATTGTGCCATTTTTAAATTAATCGATTAATCATTAGAATAATTGATATGTTAATCTGAAATAATCATCAGTTGCAGTTCTAGAAGTACTAAATCAGGAAGCTTCACATAAAGTGAGATTGCTTCTGTCTCAGTTACTGTTTGAACAACAACGAAACTAAAACAAACGACACACATCTCACTAATGATCTTACCCACTGTCTCCGTCTCCTTAACTCAGCCTCCCTGCACAACCAATCAGATTTAATCATCCAATCATGCACAGCATGCACACACACAATACAAATAGGCTCCAAATCAGCACAAGCCATTCTGCTCATGGCCTTTTTCATCCGTCATTCAGAGCTAAAAGCTTCTCTTTTGTTCCTTTTTCTTTCCCTGCAGCCAATTTCACAGCAGCGTTGCTTTAAACCAGGTTCAAAGAAGTGCACCGAAAATGTGTCTGCCACTCACTGGGCTCCTCTGGTGGAAAACCATGAATTAACGACACGCTTTGGAGGCGAATGTAGATGGGAGAACATGGATCAGGAAGTTTGGTTCAGGTTTTTGGAGGGAGAAGATCTGGTAGGAGAAGATAAAGTCGAGTTGGACTGAATCTCTGTGGTTTTGTTATGAAAGGAGGAATCTGGAAACAGGAAGGATCATGGTGTGGTATTAGTGCCAAAATTAAGACTTTTGTGCACCCAGTGGTGACTGCTTCCTTGTTGCAAGAAGCTACTTCCTGATCTGATTAATGATCATTAATCATTACTGAGTTACCGACATTTTTAACTCGGCGTTAAGAGGAATGTTAGCGTGCGTTAGCTTTGAAGAGGCTGGGATCTAGTATGCTGAGGGTTGTTCATTATCAAATATAGGCTGGTGTTAGCACTGAATAGCTTAGGGTTAGCTGCTTTCATGCATATCGTTTCTTTCAGTGTTTCTTGGTGCAGCGCCCCCACTGGCGAAAGAGGGAAATGTATGCGATACAACAAATCCCAAAAAGTTTGGGAAATTTTTGTCCCAAATCAAACAGAGTCTACTGGACAATCACCTCCAAGTACTAGAGAATTTAAGCAAGATGAAATTAAAAAATAGGTGGAATTAGGCCTCTAACAATAAGAATTAAATCAATTAAACAAATTAAAACAAGCTCAATAATTTCCATGTGAATGATTTATCGTTTTATTTTCTCCCAAAAACTGGTTGATAAAACTCTTCTGTTTTTTTCATTATTAACATTACATTACTTGAAAATGATCTCAAACCAACAATATTGTCGTTTATCATAACTTCTGGGACAATTTATTGTCCAGCAAATTTTTTTTATTGTGACAGACCTAGTTGGAATTGCCCTTTAGCCATGTAATGAATTTTGGCACTATTACTGCGCCATAGAATGATGCTCTACAAATCACAACCATGAAAGTGATGATATAAGATGGTGTGGATTTTTCGTCCTTCAAGTCTTTGCAGCAGTCCAGACTGATCAGTGGACCTGGTTGGTGATTTAACGTTAAAACCAGACAGACGGAGCGCTAGCATGTTCGCATGCTAACGATTAAGCATGTTAACATGTTAGCATGTTTCCTGTTAGCGCCCACCCTGCATGGATCACAGAGAGCCAAGTGGAGCGCAGGGCCTGCTCGACTGTCCCTCCACTCAGCTCCAGCTCCTAATCACATTACCCCGCTCCGACAAAAACTGGATTAGGAGTCCTGAAATGTGACGAGAAGGTTGGTCGTCTCAGGAAACACAGCACAGAGCCTCGGAGGTGTGCCAATGGAGTTGGGTTATCTGAGGGATGATTGTGTGGAGGCTTTTGGCAGAGAGCGGGTCGGTCCGGCGTATCGGAGGCGCAGTCAAAGGCCCTTTGTGCTTTCACCTCTCACAGGAAGCAGCTGCAGGCTGCAGCACAACTCCAGCGTTTGTGGCTAACTGCTGCTTCATCCGAAAGAAAAGGCAGCAATCACACGCTCCACATACAGACGATCCATTTTTAATACTTGGAGGTACGAGTCCGACTCAGTCCGACCCGAATATCTGCAAACGTTTTAAATCCGCCCACTGAACTCTGCCTGGACTGCTGTTCTCATAGAACAAGGTGGAAATCTCAACTGCTGTTATTTTCATTACTTTTATTTAGGGCTGAAACGATTAATTGGATTAATTGTGATCAGATTTTAGAGGCTGTAGGATTCCTGTTTTGTGTTTAGCTAAAGACCACGATCCATTTCTCCTGCTAGCGCTAAACTAGCACATTTGTTTTGGTTGTATTTACCCACCATGCCCTGCACTGTAGTCCACTTCCTGCTTTTGGAGCGGTCTCTGGTCCACTTTGTGTTCACATATGATTTCAAACAGAGTTCACTTCAACCAAGGTTTGGAGGACCAGAACTCAATGTTTTTGGTCCGATTAGCATTTAAACCTCCACAATCAAACCAGACTTTCCGGACAACCATAATGGAGTCGGATTAAAGCGACTGAACAGGGCTGGCGTTGACGCATCCTAATGAGGTCAGGCTACTGGTCCATTCCCCCTCTGCTCTTCTGCCTGTTTCTACAAACACAAAGAAGGAACTAAAAAAGTAAATAGACTGCAGACCCTCGCCACGTCTTTACCCTCTCTGCTAATAGACTAGCCACTTTGCTCCGGGCCAAACAGCCATTATTAATGAGGACCGATTTCTCAATTAGCTGTCGAAACACCCAACATGCTTTGCCTCCAGGTCACAGAGAGAAACCCAATGAGACCGAAGCCGTTTCTCCCACCGTCTGTCTGCAAACGGAAACCAAACCTTTGGGCTTCATCTGTTTCTATCAGGTTGTTTTAGTGCGTCACTCAAACAGAACCAGCCCGTTAGAACTGAAACTGTTTCCAACTAAAACCACGGAGGACATCGAGTCCACCAGAAAAAATAAATACTGATTTTAATCTCAGAGTTCAGTATTTTCTCTCTGAATCAGAATTGATTCAATTGTTTTTGCTCCATCAGGCAAATCTAGTGTTAAAACTCAATTTGGGGTTTTCAGTCTGGATGGAGAGGAAGAAACAGTTACATAAATATTTACATATACTGACAATATCAGTGAAATACACCAAGAAATATTTGGTTATTTAGTTGGATTTTGACACAGAATTAGAATTGTGAGATTAAAATGAGAATTCTGTGAAAAACATCAGAATTTTGAGGAAAGTCAGATTTCATTTTGCTTTCTTAATCCTCTTCCTCATGAAGTTGACATCCTGTGCAGAAACCGGGTTTTCAATGGGAAACTGATTGTTTCAGTTCTACATGGTGGTTCAGACGAGCCCATTTGTTTTTGTGCGACGCGCTAAAACAACCTGACAGAAACAGATGATGTCTAAAGGTCTTTTTTTCTACTGTTTGTCAACCCCACCGAACGAAAAAACCTCCGTTTGCTGCGCAGCTGTCTGAGCGATCGGCCACAGACTCTCACTTTGACAAATCACCTGCTCTGCACTCGGCCCGGCTCCCATATGGACCCCTGCTGTTAGCGCTCCAGATTCACCTGGCCTCCTGCTGGGAGGACCAATGAGCCGGAAGGACGCTGGCCAAGGTGAAACGTCCCCAAACTTTGAAAGCAAAGTGGAAACGTCCGCAGTGACACTGGAAGGACAAACTGAGGTGACTCTGGCTGGACTGGGTTTGGTTCAGCGCTCAGCAGCAACGGCTTAAAGATACAATCCCACATTTTTTCATAACATATCCAGTTTTAATCAATTTTTTTCTTGGTTTATTTTTTAAAAAGATAAACAAGAATTGACTGAAATAAAAGCCCATTTTTAAAAATATTTTCTAGCATCCCTTCTATGAGTTGTACATATCAACATTTTTTCCTTAATTATAAAAATATATGTTCATAATTAGGAATGCAAACAATTGACTTACAATTAATTGTCGATTAATGATTTATTCGATTAAAATGAATTCCAATAGATTCACTAATAACGTCCATTTAGACCACAGCTGTAAAACTCCAGCCCTGCAACTTTTAGATGAGCCTCTGCTGCACCTGAACAGAATAATTAGGTCATTAAGGTTCTGGAGACCTGATGTACACCAGGAGGAGGTGATGAAGCCGTTTCATTCCAGTGTTTTGTACCTGTGGCTCATCTAAAAACTGCAGGACAGCGGCTGGAGGCCTGGAGTTTGACACCTGATTTAGACCTTTTTGCAGTGATGCAGTTTGGACGCCATCCAGCAGAGGGCGCAGCTGGTCATTCTTAAGAGGAGCCAGTTGATGCAGAAACAAAGATGGCGGAGGGATACCAGAACGGAAAAAAGAAACGATTCAGACAGAGTCCGGTTAGGGCCATTGTACGTAGATAGACAATAAAAAAATAAATGAAAATTCCACCAAAAAAAAATGGTGGAATTTTTTTTGTTTAAAAAAAATCTAAAATTTGCTCGAAAAAAACTTTAAACTTCACTATATGCTTTAATCTTTTGTTAGTTTTTGTGTTAGAGTTAAAAAAGTTACAATTACTTCTCATATTATTTCAACTTTATTCTCCTAATATTACAACATTTTTCTTGTTATATTATGACTTCATAAAAATTGTAGCCTTACTCTAATATTCTGTCGTAACGTCCAAATAAACAGAAGCTGTAAAACAAGATGGCCGCCCTGACATCACTCTGAACTATGGAAACCAAAGGAATGCCAGATTTTCCAAATATACAACCTTCAAAAACCAATAAAACACCAACACAGAAGTCATTCAGTTCAATATGAAGTGAGCAAACATCCGTACCAGGCAAATGATGCACAGACTTGTCCCCTGTCTCAAACTTTGAGCTTGGTGGCCCACAGTTATCCTTGCACATGTCTACAGCCGTGTTTAATTGGCCAGTTTGCCGTCCCTTCAGTTTGTAATGCAATTAGGAAATGGCATTCAGCAGAAACCGGAAAGGTCAACCCGAGACATGGCAGAAAACCTTCAGAGATCCCGTCTCAGGAAGCCGAATCAGTCCCTGCAGAAACACCGGGGAACCGCTGGGTCATTAAAACGAGCAGCAAGATTTGCATGAATGTGACCTTCACAGAGGAGAGGTTTAAAAACGAACATTTAAAATGTAAAAGCGATAAATGCTTCAGGTTTGTGTTCCTGCAATCATAGGAAACATTTTAAACTGAATCCTGAGTTTATTGGCATTTTGTCACATTAAAAAGACAAACTTTGAAATATTTTATTGGGATTTTATGTGTAGTTTATATTTCTGAAACAGAAGAAAATTAAATTGGTGCTAGAAGGTTGTGGTGTAAATAGAATGGAAGTTAGCACTTTAGCATTAGCTTCTGCTAAATACGGTGTCGGTATTTAGCTTTAGCATTAGCAGAACTAAAGTTTATGATTAGTTTTTTAGGGTTAGCAAAGCTAGTCTTTTAGTTAGTGCTACCCACCACTGCTATGTACATTTGTCAGTTTGGTGTTCCACAGGGCTCCGTTTTGGTTACATTGTTGTTTCTACTTTCTCTGCTGCCTCTTGGTCACATATTCTCATCTCTTACGGATATTTCCTACTATGTATTCAGTTATACATTTATTTTCATTCAGTTGAAAGTGGACATTTTATGAATAAATTTGAATTTAATTAAAAGTTGGATGGTTGAAAGCTTTGTCCAAATAAATAAAGAAAAATTTAAACAAATCCCTGGGACTTTTGGTTATTCTGTAAGAATATTTCCTACCATTACTACACTGATGATATTCAGTTGAACTTCTTTTAATTCAATTGATTTGGGACATTTTAATAAATGCTTGAATTTAATTAAAAACTTCCTTTAATTAAATTTAGAAAAAACTGAAGTACTTACTTTTGCACCAGAGAAAATAACCATAACAGATGATTTTCTAAATCTTCTGTTAAAAACCTTCTGAAACTGATAGATCCAAGGATTTTCACTGTCAAAGATGCACTTTTCAGATTTTTATTGCTAAAATGTTTAGAAATGCCACATATTTTCATTGAACCTTACAACAAAGCACTGTTTTATATTAAAATACATTAAATTTGGACCGAATACAGAAAACTTAAACCAAATAATCTCAAACAGGAAGAAACTTGGGGGAGGAAAATCAGCCCAACGAGAAAGAAAACAGCTTTTATCCACAGCAACTTCTTAACTTCATGCTTTTTGGAAATGAGGTCATCTTTTACAATCTGATTAGGACTCATGATGAAAGTGCTTTCCATTGATTTGCATCCCGCTGCATTTCCTCTGGCACTTTCTATCATCATCAGAGTTTAAAGATTAAAGCTCCAGCTGCAAAAACTTTCCCCTGCGGCATCTGATTATGGATGCCAATCATAATAAGTGTCGTCGCCATCATCCTCGGCTAGCTGCAGGTCACACTGTACCCACCGACACCATTATATTCACACAAGCCAGTAACCTCCGCCTGTAGCAGGGAGTCTTTGTCCGAGGAAGATGAGAGGAAGAAATCCAGCGAGGCGCGAACAGAACATGGAGCGCCTCCCTTTGATGCTAAACGCACGGGGGAAATCTGATGCTAATATGAGCTCAGTAAAATGGGGGTGTCGCTAAATGATGCAACGGCGGCATAAGGTGATTAGTTCTGCTGGAAGTGGCTAATGTTGATTTGCTAAGCTGCTCCCTCCTTCACTTTGAAACCGAAAACCAGCTACTGATCAACTCTGAAACCGTCTCAGCTCCTAATGGCATTTAAATGTGAAATTATCACTGTGACAATAAATTAAATGATTGTCATAATTACTGAATAGTGAATAAAAAGCCTTCTTAACGTTGATGTTTCTTTAAATATTTTGTAATATTGTCTGTGCTAAGCTAATGCTAATGCTGTTTGGGGGGCCATGGCACAGAAACGTTTGGGAACTCCTGATATAAATCACACTTCTCTATTGGTTTGTTTATCATGACCAATAATCAAGTCTGTTGAGATGTGAAAAGAAGTAAATATTTTTACTACAGTCCCATAATGTAGCACCAATTCACTAAAATTATCTTCCAAAGGAGAAAAACATGGTCAATTCCTATTTAGTTTCATAGGATCATCAATCAGTTCATACTGAGTAACTAACCCCAGTCAACTCATTTATTGACAGATAGAAGATATAAATGTGACTTAAGATTAAATCTTTATGTTTCTGTTGATATTTTCATGGAAATTAGTTAAAGTTCCCTCTTTGGGTTAAACGGTGGTACAGTGAACCCTCGCTGTAATGCGCCTCACCTTCACGGCCTCGCTGCTTCGCTGAGTTTTTTTTTTCACAGTGCATTGTGTTCTGCGTCCTGATTGGCTAAACGGTCTCCACGCTTCTTCTCTACCTGTGTGCCAATAACGTTACAGTATTTAAATATACAGCTTGGCAAATTTTGGCAAATATTTTTGCCCAGAAGGAAAAAAGAGCGACAACAACAACAACTACCGATAACTACGTTCTTTTTCCGAAAAAACACACCTGCACCTCAGGCTTCAGGAGAAAAACCACTAGAGAGCGAAGTCAGGCTGCAGCGTCAGTCAGAGGATCAGGGAAACACCAATCACTATTTGTCCTACTGTTCTTCGTATTGATGATTAAAATGATTATTTTACTGTAGTTATTTGTAAGAAAGAGTTATATTTGTTTAAAAAAAATGCTTTGGCCTGAAAAGAGTTTTTGTTTATTTGGTTTCAATGTAGAGTATTTAATTATGTTGTATAATAATTGTAAAAAAATAAAGGTAACTACTTCACGGATTTCGCCCATCACTGGTTCTTTTCTGAACCTAATCCCCGTGAAAAATGAGGGTTCGCTGCACTGCAGTTGATTTTCCTTATTGGTTCCAATAATCCATGGTTGATGTTTACATCACTCAGGTATAAAACAAACTTATCTCACCATTTTGCTGCAGATATTTATGGATATTTCAGTTTTTGTGTTCCTGTAATTTAATAATAAATGCCAGAAAAACTCCAGTCTGGGAACGCTACCAGTTACTGGCTGGGAATATTATTCGTCACTCTTCCAAAGGTAATCAACAATTGCAGAAGTTAATGCTCCAAATTCTGTAATAAATACAGTAATAATGTCAAAATGTCATTATTTTTATGTACTGCCTGATCACATAACGCCACAGAATCTAAAGAAATCTTAACGAAATTGACAAAAGGGTTGAAATTTGCTTTTAAAAACAGCTAAAATGAAGGAACTTCATAGAAAATTGCATTTTAAAGTCAAGAAAAAGGGTAACATTTGTTTTCATTCATTATAACTTATTTACATGTTTGCAGGGTTTGTTTATTTCCCTCTGCAAAGTGAATCTGCATTTAAAACAACCAGCATAAAAAAAAAATCCAGCCATTACCCTTTTATTTTCAAGTAATAATCATAAACATTTTAATTATGCATGTTCATTTCTTTGAGTCATTTGGTTTGGAGGGAAACGGTTTGTTTATTCCAGCTGGAGTGGGTCAATTTCCTCTTTAACAGCATGAAAACTCATTTTTGCTGCTATTTGCAGAGTCTGCCTGAAACATTTACCCCAGCTGCATTTAGAGGAGACAATTTCAGAGAATATGTGAGGAGCATGTTTCCACCAGCAAAACTGCTCATCAGCTGTCGATTCTTACTGGGAAATCATCCTGAAATGTGAATTATTTATGCAGCAACCAGAGGCTGCTTTGAATATGAATTGTTTTGGACTCTAACAAAACGCAGGTCTGCAGAAGCAAATAAACACGAGTCGCTGGCCCCTCTGCCGTGTTGGTGACCCATTAGCAGCCTCCAGGTTTCGCTTTTTGCAGAAATTTTAAAGTCAGATGCTCATTAAGATGCATTAAAAATGAGATTCCACCTGTCTGGTCCATTTTTCTGCATCAGCTAACAATAGACATGAAGATTAAAGAGCAGAGGGGAAAACAACTGAGCAGCTGTTCAGGGAAAAATGATGCGACCAAAGTCAGATTTTTGCTTTTCAAGTCGTTAAATGCATCAAAATTATGATTTTTCACCATTTTATGTCTCTGAATATTGCAACAGATCTGTTTTGGGGCTAACGATTATTTCAGTAATTAATAAGTTCAACAATTATTCTGACAATTGATTAATTCCTTAATCAGATTTTTTTTAAATGGCACATTTTGCTGATTTTTATTTAATCACCTGCAGCTTATTGTGTACAGTATCAGAAGTAATTAAACAAATAATTCAATTCCTTTTTAAAATAAGAAAATAAACATTTTAAAAGTTAGTGACAAGAGAAGCCCTTCAATTAAATTCAACACTAAGATTTGAATAATTAACTAATACTTGGGTAGCAAAATGTGTCTGATAGCAGATTCTCTTAGTTTGAACCAGGTGAAGCTAAATATATGCAACTTAATGAGTTCTGGGTAAAACTTAGTTACAAACAAAGAAGGTTTTTCATGTTAAATGCTAAATATTAGCAGTTTTTGTTCAGTTTTGGCTGAATTGCTGCCCTTCAGTCTGTATGTTGTAGTTAATGATTATACAACCACCAAATTAACTGATGGTTACTTTAAACAAAGAAGGTTTTTCACCTTAAATGCTAGTTTTATATAGCTTTGGCTTAATTACTGGGTCTGTTTGCTAAAGTTAATGATTATTAGACTTTAGTAAATTAGCTGAAGGTAATTTTAATAATGATTCATCTGAATAATTATTTCAGCCTTAATTTCTTCAAGTTTAATATTTCTGGTTTCCTTTGGAGCTTAATCTTGCCTTGATTTTCTGTTGGATTAATTTTCTCTTACAAACCGGAAGAAGAAAACCTGGACTATTTGCTGCACAAAACAGAGTAAATTCAGAATAAAAAAACAACAGTGAGAGGGTCAAAGGTCATTTGGTGTGAATGATGAATTGGAGGATTCCTGGACTGGATTTTCCACTTTTTCTGGACCCAGTTGGAAGCTCCTCATCGGGTGTTGCTCACCTGCTGGCGACCTGCCTCTCTCCTCCATGGTCCTGCATCTGCTCGGAACCGACTAACCGAATCTTCGCTTTCAAATAGCAAAAATATTTCTCCAGAACAGAGAAGTTGAAGTCCCAGTTTTGTCCGTCAGTTTGAGACTTTGTTCGGAGGAATCAGAGCCACATGTGGAGCGTGAGAAGCGGGATGTGGGAGCCGTTAACCGACCAAGCAGCTGCGGGAGGCTGCGTGTTTATCTCCCGCTCCTCCGGTGGTCCGCATGACCCACTTCCACTTCCACACGCAGGAGACGCGGAGAGGAGCCCATTCATTCACACCGCCGAGGCTCGGATCTCTGAACAAACCTTCAGGTTGAGTCCGGGTCGTCTGCGGCCGTCGGTCCGCCCCGGTCCGTCCGTCCGTTCGTCCAGCGGGGCTCGAGAGGCGGGGAAGCTGGTTCAGATGTTCTGCATCTGCTGGTCCTACCAGTCATTGTTCACCGGCTCCACCCTCTGGATCACTACAGGCGCTCACGTGTGCTGGGTCCTAGCGCCGGGACAACAAGACGTTCAACATCAGAGACAAACACAAGTGGTGGGTCAGAGGGGCCCATGGACCCGGGGGAAAAGATGCTCACCCTACTGGCCCCACAGGGAACTGCATTAATTAGGCAGAGACATATTCTTCAATTAACACATAATATAAAACCCTGTGAATAAATATATATAGCACATAAAGATAAATACATACATATATATATAATAAACATATATAAACATGAATACACTTGTATATTGTATATTTTACATTGTTTTTATACGATTATGTAATATATATAGTGAGAAAAAATTGACGTGTATATAAACACACACTTCTACTTTTTTACTAAATAAATATACAGCAAAAGAAATACAACAATGTATAAAAATTATATATGTATTTACATTATATGTTTATATATATGCTATAGATAGATAGATAGATAGATAGATAGATAGATAGATAGATAGATAGATAGATAGATAGATAGATAGATAGATAGATAGATAGATAGATAGATAGATAGATAGATAGATAGATAGATAGATAGATAGATAGATAGATAGATAGATAGATAGATAGATAGATAGATAGATAGATAGATAGATAGAACAGTGATCCATCTAAAAGTTTCAGGGTAGTATAGTAACTCTGGAGGATTGGACTAGGCCACCCCTGACCCGAACCAGGCCAGCTACCAATTAGATGCAGGTGCTTTTCAGAGTGGAGCATCATGTGAGGCAGAAGTTTCCTGCAGGTTATTCTGCAAACAGGAGAGTCATAAATCATCCTGAAGGCAGAGCTCTGTGTGCTTTAACTGGCACAAAGGTTCACACACACACACACACACACACACACACACACACACACACACACACACACACACACCTGTATGAGGTGCAGAGACTCCAGGTTTATTTTCTACTCCTCTTTTCCCAGACAGCAGCTTCTTGCCCCAGTTTTTACTTTTGTATGCCACCAGCTTCCTCCAGCTCTTTCATATAAAGGGCGCCCTTGTTTTATCCTCAGATTTATCTCTGAGGTTCTGTCAGTCTGTGTCCCAGTTGCACTAGAAACTACGAAGACAGAAAAGATTTCCACTATAGACTTTTGTTATGCATCATGAAACTGCTCAGGGTTTTCTTTTAATTACAGAAAAACATAAATACAAAAATATACAATCATGGATAAAATTGCTGTTACGAGGGATGTAAACAATTAATTGTGAATTAAATTGCCATCCATCGAATTAACTAACAGAGTTCATTTAGACCTTTTTTCACTGTTGTATTTTGGCCTCCGTCCTGAAGAGGGCGCCATTGGTCAACTTTAAGTGAAATCATATGATACAGAATTAAAGATGGCGGCCATGCAGAACAGGAAAGAGAAACAGTTCAAATTGAGTCCAGTGTTGAGATGCAAGATGCATTTTATTTACAGCGTGTTCTTCTTCTTTTGTTCAACAACATATTGCGTCATTGTATGAAGAGAAAAAAGGAGAACATTTCCACCTAAAAATGTCAAAAAATTTTAAGCGTTGAAAATTTTCTCCTTTTGCAACTCTGAAATTTCCACATTTTTCTTTCTACCAAAAAATCTAATTTCTGATATTGATCTAAAAATTCAATTTTTTTTCTAGCAAATTTTCATGTTTTTAACTCAGAAATTGCAAAATTCTTAAAGAAAATTTGTGAGACTAATGTACATTTTTTGAGTTATTTCCTGCAAAATTTTTGACTTTTGAAAAGCAGGCATTTCAAAATTTTTCTAGGAAACTTCTTAATTTGTTTCTACCTTTCACAGCCCTGTTACTCACAAAGTTTCCCAGTCGAAAACCAACAACAGTAATAAGAGAGAAAATTGGAGGTAGATTTTTCAGTCATACTTTCACCATGTTGCTCATTTGTTTATAAGTGTTGCAGTTTCAAACGAACAATTTAGCAAATTAAATATGTCCCTAACAGCTACATTTTATTTAACAAACTAAATACAGTATTTAGTTTGAAAACTAAATATTTAGTTAGCAATCTAAATGTTTAGTTTGTAAACTAAATAATTAGCTTGATAGCTTATTTAAACTATAAATTTGAATGACATAGCAACTGGAACTGAAAATTATTGCTGTTGATTTTTGACTGTGATGGCATCCCATAATCTTCTGTTTTATCACGTCCAAACTTGAATTTGAAAGTCTAAACAACAGGGAAGTAGAATAAGTTTTCAGCTTCTTCAGTACTACGTTTCCCATAATTCCACTTCTCGGCGCTGGCTGATGACGCAGAAGGCTGCTGCTGTAACCTTGCTCTCTTCTGTTGTTTTCAGATGTGAGTTTGACGTTAAAACTTTCTTAAACTGTTCGGGGTTTTCGGCGTTTCTCCGCAGCCATGAGCAGATATATTCTACCGGTTTCCGTGTTCGGTACGGTGGCCGGAAGTGCCGTTTTAATCAAGTGAGTAACTGAGAATAATGCGACTGGAACAGTCAGGATTTTACACACAACCTGCTGTCACATTTTATTATTTTAGCTCCTATAGTTGCCATTCTCTTTGTGTTGTAGCAGAATTAGAGGTTCTGTAGCCACAGAAAACATAATAATTCAGATTATTAGAGTAAATGAATGGATTGTGTGATTTTAGGACCAGTGACACTTTGTTGTGTCCAGACACGAACTGACATGTATTCCAAACTTTATTGATCCCAAATGAATATTAGATATTGTAACTAAAATAATCTAAGCACCTTTTAAAAGTTGCTGTGGATGGTGATGTTGTGGGCAGACAGATTCTCCAGTAGCAGTCAGTCTTGCAGTGAATCTCAAGAGGCTCCTGACCGAAGACTAATGCTAGCCGCTCACAATTCCACCACAAGAAGTCCTGGATTAAGCCATAAGGTGTTAGCTGCCTTGTGCTATAAAAATGAAACTTAATTGATTAACTATTGCTGCTAATCCGTGTCCTTTGCTTTTGCTGCTCCATTTGGATGCAGTAGGGCATAAGGTCTTTGCCTGTTGTGATGGATGGAAGAGTTGATTTGAACTTCCTTCTTTTTAAGATTTGGTGTCGCAGTTCAGGTATAATTCGAGCGTTTGAGATGCTAATGTAAGTTTCATAAAATGTTTGACTTTTCAAACTCAGAAATTTCCCTGTGTTTTCCAGAAGATTTCTGATGAATCTAAAAATTTCTCAGTTCTTTGGCAGAAATTTACTCTTCCTGTTGCACAATTCACTATGGCATATTTATTACTGTTATTACTATTATCTTATCACTGTATATTTTCATATAATAGAAAGGTACCCCACACTTTTCAGTTTTTTTATTCACAAAAGATTGAGAAAATTTGTTTTTGAGTGGAAAAGGTGAATTTTAATTGGTTTTCCAGGAACCGTGTGACTGGGGGCCGCTGTCCCAGCAAGGCTGGGATTAAAGGGAAGACCGTCGTGATAACTGGCGCGAACACGGGCATCGGGAAGGAGACGGCTAGAGAACTGGCCAACAGAGGTCTGGAGACGCAGCAGTTCTTGACTTATTCTGGGTGTTTCCTGCTAGTAGCTGTGTTTAAAAAGAATGTATATATTTTTTGATAAAAAGTTTTGACAGGTGATCAGGTGTTTTAATTATTATTATTATTATTATTATTATTATTTGGCCGTATCAAATTGGTGTATTTCTCAGAACAGTGACATGATCAACAACCGGATTCTGCCACTGTCACAAACCATGAAGAAGACTATAACAGGAAGTAGTTGGAGGACGATGTTTATTTATATTTAATGATCAAACTTATTCACATGTGATCTTAATTACGTTTCTTATTTACCTAAAATACCGCAATTGCAATTTCTTTTTAATTAGCGGAATATTTGTTTTTTACGAACACCGCATTGAATCTGCTGAGGGATTTCTTATGGGCTGCTAGCATAACCGTTAGCATAACCGTTAGTATAACCGTTAGCATAGCCGTTAGATGCTCCCCTTGTCTTTTTTTTGCTCTGTTGGTCGTTGTCTCATTGGCTGGTGGCGATTCTACTAAAGCACGATGAATATTGTTTCATTCACAAGCACGTAGCGAATTTATAATAACATAATAGTGTTAAAGTGGGAGCTTCAGAAAGCGCGATCCGCTATAATGGAAAAGAAGAAGAAGAAAGTACAGCCACTTCATCTTGCGGTCAAACCGGAAGTCCCCAACATTAATGGAATATCATTGACATTTGTAATGGAAACACGGCTTATGACACACTGTTTCTTACCTGTTCAGGGGGCCGGATCATTATGGGATGCCGCGACATGGAGAAATGCGAAGCGGCAGCGAAAGAGATCCGAGGGAAGACGCTGAACCCGCATGTTTATGCGTGCCAGCTGGACCTTGCCTCCATGAAGTCCATCCGAGAGTTCGCAGAAAGAATCAATCAAGGTGCAAAAAACCCCAAACCAAACCGAAGAAACATGAGACAGAGTTTCTAACGAACCTGCTTTTTTATTGCAGAGGAGAAGAGCGTGGACATTTTGATAAACAACGCCGGAGTCATGCGGTGTCCGGCGGGGAAGACGGAGGACGGCTTCGACATGCAGCTGGGAGTGAACCATTTAGGTAGAGGCCGATACGTGTTTTCATCCAACTTCACTAAAAGTGCAAAACAAACGCAGAGAAAGCATTATAAAAGAGAAATGGTTTTCCAGACATTTTCACTCTTACAAATCTGAAAAGTGTGGCGTGTTTCTCAGCCACTTACCGAGAAGAACCAGAGGAGATTTTTTTTCCTTAGGGGGAATTTCCTCATATTTTCCAGCATTTTATTTTCCAAATATTTCTTTTTATCAAACACAACAGAACAGTCCAACTATTTTTAAATATGATGTTTGCTAACTCCACTAGCCAAAAAGCAGAGCTGGGTAGTAACTAGTTACTGTTACTCAGTTACATTTACTTGAGTAACTTTTATGAAAAAAAAATACTTTTAGGAGTATTTTTGCTACGCTGATGTTTTTCATTTTTACTTGAGCAATTTTATAATTTTTTTAATTTATTTTTATTATGAAGTATTTCGTCTCTTACTTGAGTAAAATTTTCTAATTTTCTCCTCTCTGAATGAACAACAAACTATTTTAACCCAAAATCTACCAGACACAGACCTGCAGTTTCTGTTAAAGTTTCATAAGTTTCTTTTATTGAAAGAAACTGATTTGGAAAAATGTTCTTTTGTTTTTTTTGTTACTTATATGAATTATTGTAATTTTGGACTTTAAAAATGTAATGTTTATTTCTCTCTAATCTGTGACTGCATCTTATTTTTATGACTTTTTAAAATATGCTGTACAAATCAACGTGACTGAACTTGATTTATTGAAAAGCTTTAAATATGGAAAATAAATCAACATAACAGCAAGTAAAATGAATTATAAACAAAATTGTCCTTCAAACAAGGGCTAGTTGAGACCAAAGCACCAGACTGAAGAGTTTTATCATCCAGCTTCTGGTAAAAAGAGAAAAACAATAAACCATGCAAGTGGAAATGATTGAATTTGTTTTAATCTATTATGCGTTTAATTGATTTATTGCCTATTTGCTAGCAGTAAAAAAGCTTTCTCTAAAACTGTAAACCTATTCCAAGCCTCTGACTTCCTCCAGGCCACTTCTTGTTGACGAACCTCCTGCTGGAGAAGCTGAAAGACTCCGCCCCCAGTCGTGTGATCAACCTGGCCTCGCTCGCCCACATTGTCGGAAAGATCGACTTCGACGACCTGAACTGGGAGAGGAAGAAATTCGACACGAAGCAGGCGTACTGCCAGAGCAAACTCGCCAATGTTCTGTTCACCAGGGAGCTCGCCAAGCGGCTAGAAGGCGAGTCCGCCGGCGCTGCGTTCGGTGTGGGAGGTGGTCCGGCCTGCGATGAGCGCGGTGTTCTAACCTGAGGTGTGTGTGTGTGTGTGTGTGTGTGTGTGTGTGTGTGTGTGTGTGTGTGTGTGTGTGTGTGTGTGTGAAAGGCACCGGAGTGACGGTGAACGCCGTGCACCCTGGGGTCGTAGCCACGGACCTCGGCAGACACACCGGCCTGCACCAGTCGCAGTTCTCCACCACCGTTCTCAGTGAGTCTCTGCTGAACTGTTCGTTAGGTTTTTAATAGAGAAACATCTGAAAAGTGTGGCCTGCACCTGTTTTCAGACAATCTGACAACCCTAAGTAAAAATCACTGTAACCAAAAGTATTTAAAAATCACTCGAAAACCTGAAACGTGTGGAGTACACCTCTCTATAGATCCTGTGAGCAACTGGAGCAACTGAAAATCTCAACAGAAAATTTAACGCCTTTATGCAAGTTCTCAATTGAATTTAGGTCTTGCGTATTTTAAGAAGTCGCTAGATTTGTTGCTATTTGGTTATTTGAAAATGTTGCTAGTCGCTGTTTAAGAAAAGTCGCAAAATGTTTCACTAGTGGCTTATTTTAAAAAAGTCTATTTGTTGCCAATAGTTTATTTGAGAAAAGTGGGTTTTTTGGGGGGTTTTTTAATCGCCCCGCAAGGGGTCTTTTTTTTGTGGGCTCTAGTGTCCCTTTTTTTCAAAGTAGGCTGACAGGAAGAGGGGGGAAGACATGCGGTAAACGTCGTCGGGTCCGGGAGTCGAACCCACGACAGCCGCGTCGAGGCTAAGTTTTGTCTGAATGTGGGTCGCGCTAACCCCTCCGCCATCACGGCACGCCCAAGTGGTTTTTTAAAATAAAAACTGTCACTACATTTGCCGCTTGTTGCTTTTTGAAGAAAGCGACTAGTTTTGTCTCTGGTCACTTAAAAAAAAAGTCACTATAGTTGTCGTTTGTTGAATTTTTAAAACTGTTTCTGAATTTGTTGCTTGTCTCTGGTGGATCTGAGAAGTTGCTAAATATAGCCACAAAGAGCTAAATTAGCAACTGTGAACCTGGTAACACCCTCCGCTCCTTCCTACTATTAGCCACGCCCACATAATCTCTTAGCCACGCCCACATAATCTCTTAGCCCACATTGGTGGAATGTTTCAGAAATTCTTTGTGGGCGGAGCTTAACTTTTATATCGGGTTTAGATTCACTTTAAATTGAAAACATTTTAGTTCTCCACTACTTTATGTTTAGCTATGATCAGAAATCCTAACAAAATCTGCTGATATTTCTGATTATAGGTGAAAATAATCAGAGACTATTTGCTGTTAGCCTCCTCTTCCTCGTCCTCTTCCTCAGGCCCGTTCTTCTCCATGCTGGTGAAGAGTCCGGAGCTCGGCGCCCACCCCAGCGTGTTTCTGGCCGTGGCGGAGGAAATGGCGGGCGTGACGGGTCGCTACTACGACGTGATGACGGAGAAGGAACCGGCGCCGCAGGCGCTGGACGACGTGGCGGCGCGGCGGCTGTGGGAGGTTAGCAGCAGGCTGGTGGGCCTGCAGGACGACACGTCGCCTCAAGCCACAACCGGACTCACAGAACCAGAACCAGCTGGAAGTTAGCTTCACTTAGAACAAGGGGGTACAAACTGTGGCCATTTTGTGGCCATTCGATTAATTTTCAGTTGAACCCAACTGCAGTTCAAGAACTAAACTTTTTCTTTTAATCTTTTAAAATATTAAGTGAGACGAAAATTAACCAAAAATTTTACTCAAGTAAGAGTAAAACTACTTCAAAAGTTAGGGGTAAAGCGGGATTTAAAGTTACCCTTTAAATAAAAAGGTAGAAAGTTTAATTAAAGATGGTGAATGTTTAAAATAATCACTTTGCTCAGAGACTCTGTACTACTGTGTTAGAGTTTCTGTTAAATAAAGTTGGCCTACAGCGCCCCCTGTCTCCCAAACATTTACAAGCTGCTGCTTAAAAATAAATGACATGAAGCCTCAGCTGTAGAAAACTGGCAATTAATTTAATTTTGTTTGGAAAATTTTATATTCACAAATATAATTGATCATCTTCACTTTTTGTACTATGTTTATTTGAATGTTGTAGGTCACTTAATATTTTTAATTTATTCTAATGTTTGTAATGTTGGCTTTTTGGGGGGTTTGTACCTTTATTGTAGAAGTCTGTACTCCTGGCACATTTTATTTCATATTCTGTTTCTCATTTTTTCTAAGCAAAGGTGTTTTTTTCAATAAAAAACAAAAGCGAGTGAAATATATTTTAGTATATTTTTTAAATTACTTTTATTTGGGTTTGTCATCTCATGATGTTTGGATCCTGGTTGTTCATCATGGAGGCAAAAAAGAATTAAAATGTAGAAAGAAAATAAATTTGACTTCTGATGAGTATTTCTTCTCTGGGTGTATGGAGCTAAATTGGGGCCACAAAGTTGGTTCAAAAGAAAAATGTGATTATAAAATATTATTTTGAAACTTGGGAAAAAAAAACTTGAATCTGAGAAGTAGTTTGAACTTTTTACATGTTTTCTTCTGTTTCAAGTATTTTTGTTCAGTTTTGAACTTTTTTCAGTTTCAAAATATTTTTCGTTTAATTCTTTTTAACAAACTCTATGGCCCCTATTTAGTTCCATACATCCAGAATAGTTGTACTTTTCTTACGTTTCAAATCTTTCTTAAATTGTATTATAAACATTCTTTTCAGTTTCAAAATCTTTCAGTTTCAAATATTTTTTGTTCCATTTTTAAGATATTTTTCTTTTGAACAAACTTTATGGCACCAGTTTAGCGCCATATGGATGCGTTTAAAAGCAGCAAATCCAGTTAGGGAACCACTCGGCTTGCTGATGCTCTCGGACACATCAGAGAGCAAATTACCCTCGGTTTCCATTTCACGGAGCTTTTTATTGTTGCGGAAACTCCCGACGGGTCGTGCGGCTCTAACGGAGACTGATGAGCATCAACCGGAAACAGGAAACCCGGGTCGGTTGGTTCGGTGTCGGTTTACAGGAGGAGAAACTCTCCGGTGCCGACAGAGAAGCTGATCGTTACTGGAGATGAAAGAAACAGTCACTGGTTTCCAGTCAAATCGTCTCATATCCTCAGAAAAATATATTTGAATTCCGATTTTTTTAAAAATCAATATACGACGCGGTTTCAGGGCCTTTGTAGACAGAAAAAAATGAGATTTCCGCCAAAAATTTATTTTTTTAGATTAATCTCAGAGTTTTATGAAGAAGAATCTTAGATATTTCTGAGATGGAAAAGTCGAAATTTTGCTCGAAGAAACATATTTCTGAGTCTCAAACATAATTTTTTTTTTAACTTTTCCAGCTCAGAAAATAAAATATTTTCTAGAAAATTTCTGAGATTAATTTTGAAATTTGTTGGGTTTTTTTCTAGCATATTTTTGACGCTTATAGGTCAGAAATTAAATTTTGTTCTAGAACATTTCTGAGACTAATCTAAAAATGTCTGAGTTTTTGTTAGCAAATTTTCGATTCTTCAAACTCAGAAGTTTTCAAGTTTTTTCTAGCAAATTTCTGATTCGATTTTTTGGCAGAAATTTTTCTATCTGCGCCATAAAATATTACTAGAAGAATAATATTACGATTTATTCTCGTATTATTTTCTATCATTTTATTTCTCTGTTTTCCATGTGTGTGTTTTTTAAAAGGATAGATTTAATACTCCGTCGTAGTAATGAGACCTTTAGGAACAGAAATAAACAATTACAGGAAAATACTTCATTACCCAGAATGCATCAGTGGAATTACAGCGACTGAGTTCAAAGTCCGAGGTCCATGTTGTGCTCCTGCAGAGCTTGAAGAACCGATCTGAAGAAGTTCTCTGTGACAAATTTGGGGTTTAGTTTGTTTTTCTTCAGTCACGCTGAACAGAACCAGAATCAGAACCGAAACCAGCTCATTTCTTGCAACAACCGAACTGACAGAAACCACTTTAACTGGACCGAAGAGAACAGAGTGAGTTAAAGGCTGTTAAATTCACTTAAGTTTAAGTTTACATTTTATAGAGATGTCTGTAATAAACTAGAGGAATGTTTGACTTTGAGCCCAAAATTTAGTAAAATAAACAACAATATTAAGTGTTTCTTTGCTTCCCAGTTTGATCCTTTTAAGCTTAAACTGGGATGTACTGGAAACCCGAACACAGCAGCAGGGACTTGCAACGCTTTGGAAAAGTTTTCACAGCCCTTTTTTACATTTTGCTGCAGAAAATTCTCTGTTGTGCATAGGTAGAAAATGGATTCATTATTTTTCTCTATCTAGTTTTTAGGTTTTTAATAAAGAAAACAACAGCAAGTATGAAATACTGGAAGTTTGCTCAACAAATCGGAAATCCTCCAGACCACTAGGGGGAGTCTGCAGTAAGAAAAAACTCAAATATGCTGGAGTTCTATAATTTTGTGAAAACATTAAGTATAACTCACCTTTTCTTTCTTCTTCCAACTTTCTTCTCATCCTGTCTTTCCTGTTTCTAGTTCCATAGGATTTGGTGATGGTCTCCCTCTAGTGGTCTGGAGGACTTTGCAGAGCTTCATACGTGCTGATGTTCTAATTATTTGTGTAACTTTTTTAAATTTGTTTTTGTGTATTTTGGAGTTTGAATCATGCATGTTTGCCTCGCCTTTCACAGTTTGCTGTGTGTTTCCATCTGCCAGCCTCCGTACATTATAAACTGGATTTAGCCTCTAATACAATCACTTTGATTCCTTCTGGGGTTTTTCATCAGTATGGCAGAACACAGAAGAACAGAAGAGCTTCCTGAAGATGTTGGTTCAGATGACTGCTTGGCTTCATACACACACATCTACAGCCCAGATTTACTACAGTAAGCTTAGTATATAATCAAATACTTATTTATTTACTTGTGATTTCTTGGATATATGCTGTATTTTCGTTACACTGCTTAAAAGAGATGTAATGTTCTTGTTTTGTTTAAGAGATCAAGTTGCTTTCATCACAGGAGGCGGATCTGGAATAGGACTTCGTATCGCTGAGATCTTCATGAGGTGAAGGATTTCCTGTTCTGTTTTAATCTGCTGTTAATAAAGGCTGAGGCAAAAAAAAACATTATTATTATTATTATTTTAGCACATTGGCAACAGTGGAAATAATGTTTGTGTTCCACTATAGTTAACTTTAATCTGCAACATTTATATTAACTATAGTTAACTATATTAACTATAGTTAATACTGGCCAGTAGTGATGATGGGAATCAACATTGTTGAAATTAGCACTTTAGCATTAGCTTCCACTGAATAAAATGTTGGTGTAGCGCTTTAGCTTTAATGAAGCTAATGATTGGTTCTTTAGGGTTAGCACTCACTACTGATGTTTGGGTATAAACACCATGGTTGAATTTAACGATTTAGCATTAGATTCTGCTAAATACAATGGTGGTGTAGCATGTTAGCACTGTCTTCAAATAAATATCATGCTGTTATAGACTTTCACATTAGTGGAACTATTGTTTATTAGTATTTTAGAGTTAGTGCAGCTAACATTTTAGCTAACAGTGCCTGCTAGTGGTGGTGGGTTGGTAGTTTTTGTTAAATATCATGTTGGTGTAGCAGTTTAGCTTAGCTTCTGCTAAATACCATGGTATTGTAGTGCTTTAGCATTAGTTAATGCTAAATAACATGTTGGTGTCACATTTTAGCATTAGCTTCTGCTAAATAGCTTGTTGATATCAGAGTTCAATAATTATTTATTATCTTTCTTTTCCAGACATGGTTGTGACACGGTGATCGCTAGCAGGAACCTGGACAAGCTGAAAGAGGTTTCCTCATTATCTGCCCAGCTCTGGTTGAATATTATCTATGTGCCCCGGCTCTGTGTCGACTTCATGAAAATGTTTTCTAGGCGGCGGTGAAGCTGTCGGCTGCTTCAGGACGACGCTGCCTCCCTCTGCGGATCGATGTGAGGCAGCCTGACGGCATCGCAGCCGCTGTGGACGAGACGCTGAAGGAGTTTGGCCGTTTAGACATCTTGATCAACAGTACGTGATTTATCCCGCATCGCGGTTCTGTTCACCTGAATTCCACCCAAAATGATACAATTTTAATGAAATGCAGCAGAGTTCACTGGGAAAGTAGAGCAAAGGTCGCAGATAGTGACTTTATTCAACCGAATGCTCATTTTCTCTCAGTAGTCCTTTAAATTATAGCAATAAAATAAGCAGCATTCTCATTTCAAAAAACCTTTTTTGCTAAATTATTAAATAAATACACATGAACTCAACAAAAACATGTTTATTGTTTTTAATCTGTTATTCAGCCATCAGATTGGTGCAAAGTTCAATTTTGCAATGTTTCAGGAACTCCTGATCATTCATGGAGAATATAGAGGACCAAAACTGACATAATTAAAAATAAAAGCAGAAGTATATGTATTTTTTCTTCTCCACACACATTCCTTTTCACCAATAAATGTTTGTTTTTTCTATCCCTTTATATGTGCGTCTTTGTCAAGAAATGTATATAAGGAAAAACAAAATGTATATTTACTTCCGCTTTTATTTTTCATTATGTCAGTTGTGGTCCTCTGTACATAAATCCCTCTTTAGAAACAGTGAAGAAAACTGATTTAACACAGATGCTGCTGGAAACTTCCTCTGTCCTGCCTCTGCACTCTCCTTCAACGCTTTCAAAACCGTCCTGGAGATCGACACCATGGGAACGTTCAACACCAGCAAGGTGGTTTATGAGAAATGGTTCAAGGTACGGGGCTCCATCTGCGTTGTTTTCATAAAAACAAAAACATTTTCATTCCTCAAAATGTGCTTTAATCTGAAACATTTCACTTTAAATCAATGAAAACATATCTGCCATTATTAGAAAGGAAGTGGACATTTTGACAATTTGACTTGGATCCAGTTTTAAAGACACTGATTCTGACCAAACGCATGAAAACTTCTGAATTCAAAGACAGTTGCAAAAAATGTCTGAAAATAATGTTTTTGCCAATATGTCTGGCACTTAGCAAATATAAATAGTTTTATTAATTCCAATGAAGCTTGGTCAAGAAAAGTTTGGTCTGATTTTACTCCAGACAGCAGCTGCGTTTCCATTGATCATATAACTGTAGGATTTGAAATTTTGAAAGAAATTTGTTTAATGGAAAAACGCTAATTAAAAAAACAACTTGTTTTTGTATAAAAAGTTTTTACATATTTCATATTGAATTTATTTTGCAAAACTGCAGTGGAAATACTTTTTTTCTGCATCATACGAGTCACATAACCAGCAAACAGGACATTACTACTGGCAGAAACGACAAAGATGACAAGAGGAAGTGTTGTAACTGAATTACTTGCATCTTTTAAAGATGCAAGTAATGAAAAAAAAGTCATGTAAATTTGACTTTTTTTAGGTGCTACAAGAGGGCAGTAAGTTTGCTAAATGTTTTTCAGTGAATTATCCTCTTCATGCTAACGCTAATGAGTGCGGCTGCTTTCCCAGGATCATGGCGGCAACGTGGTGAACGTCTCGGCCACGCTGGCGTACCGAGGGCAGGCCCTGCAGGTTCACGCTGGCTCTGCCAAGGCAGCAAACGGTGGGAACATTCCTGGTTTTATTTCCTGTTTTAATGTGAGAATGATGAATAAATAAATGACAGGAAGCTGCTGCTGTGTTCTAGATGCCATGACGAAGCACCTGGCGGTGGAGTGGGGGCCCAGCGGAGTACGGGTCAATGCCGTGGCCCCAGGTCCGATCTCTGGTACCGAGGGTTACCGCAAACTCGGTAAACATTGAACCCATT
Source organism: Xiphophorus maculatus (assembly GCF_002775205.1). NCBI lineage: Eukaryota > Metazoa > Chordata > Actinopteri > Cyprinodontiformes > Poeciliidae > Xiphophorus > Xiphophorus maculatus. The sequence goes on from NC_036452.1 coordinate 2,133,831, forward strand.
AGATTAGTGGTGCGACTTAATTAAAGTTTTTTAATTAATAGCAAATTTAATCATAAACCTATGTATGGACAAAATGAGCAACATTTTCAATTTAAAAACCCATTTTAGCTGCTAAACTAGTAAGTAGTTAAACATATGAGCTCAACAACAGATATTTATTGTTTTAATCTGTTATTCAGCTGAAATTTCCAATTTGTGAAACTCAGAAATTCAAAAGTCAAAAATTTACTTTTGGAGAAAAAACAATTCTAGAAAGTTTCTAAAATTACTGTCAACATTTCAGATTTTTTTTTCATATTAATTTTCTAATTTTGTAGCACAGAAACGTTTGAGTCTTTTTGTGCAAATCTTTGACTTTTGGAGCTCAGAAATCTTCTTGTTTTTTCAGAAAATGTCTGAGATTCATCTAAAAATGTAAACGTATTGTCAAGCAAATGTTTGTCTTAGTTTTTCTAAAAGGAAAATTCTAGATTAATCTAAAAATGTCAAAACTTCTTTTCTAAAGATTTTCAAACTTTTAAAACTTAGAAATTTTAATGTTTTTTTTCTGGAAAATTTTTTGAAATCTCAAAATTTCTGAGTTCTTTCTGGAAAATTTTTTCTTTTGGACCTCAGAAATTCCCTTTTTTTTTTTTTTTAATGTAAAAGGTTTTTTAGCAGAAATTTTCTGCTCTGTGGTAGAAAACATGCCTGACTTGCTCTCCGTTGTTTCCCAAACACCCAGGCGGTCCTGCTGCCGAGGCCGCGGGTTCGTTCCAGGCCGTTCCTCTGCAGCGAGCCGGCAACAAGACGGAGATGGCCCACTGCGCTCTCTTCCTGGCCAGCCGAGCGTCTTCCTACGTGACGGGCGCCATCTTGGTGGCGGACGGCGGGGCGTGGCTGACCTCGCCCAACGACGTCTCGGCGCTGCTGGGTATAGCTGCCTCTAAACGCGCTAAGCTGTGAGTCCTCCTCCTGACCAGGTGGGTAGGAGGAGGTGCAGCTTCTGGAGAAACTTTCCTACGGAGAAAGGCTCTGATTCTGTCCAAACAGAAATATGATATCTGATAATTATATTTATTTTGCTCCTACAGGTTACTGGTCGCCGGAAAAGAGGAAGGACAAGTGATCAGGAGAAATCAGGACCTTTCTAAAGAAATTAAGCAACTTATGGACAATGTTTGATGTTTATTATGCATTCTGCTGCTTTAGGTGTTGGAAGGTTTCTAGTAGAGAAGAACACAAATAAATTATGTTCATATTGTTTATAAGGAATTACAGCTGTGCATTAGGATTAAAAAATTAGTAAATTTCAGCCAAAAAATGTGAGATATCTCTTAGAAAAAAAAAATTCTGAGTTTCAGAGTTGAAAATTTGCTTTAAAAAAATCTCAAACATTTTGATATTAATTTCTGAAATTTTCTTGATAAACCTCTGACATTTCTGAGTTCCAAAAGTGAAAAATCTGCTAGAAATATTTTTTTGAGATTTTATAGAAAAAACTTGGAAATTCTAAAGCCTAATTTTTGAATTTTAAATTTTAAAATGTCAAAAATTAGCAAAAGAAAAAAAAATCTGAAGTTTTTAGATTAATCACAGACATTTTCTAGAAAATATTCTGAAACACCAGAGCTTGAAAAATTGTAAATTATCAAGAAAAAACTGAAATTCGGAGATTAATTTAAAAAATGTTCTAAAAATATGTTGGAAATTCAAATGTCAAAAATTTGTGAGTCCTGGAAATTTTTTGAGTTACAAACGTTGAAAATTTTTAAACTCAGAAATTTCATAGTTTTTTGCTTTTTGTTTTTAGAAAATTTCTGAGATTACTCTAAACATTTATGAGATTAAAAGTCAAAAGTATGCTGGAAAAAAAACATAGAAACCTGGAAATTAAAAAAAAAATCCTGGGATTGATCTAAAATTGCAAAAGTTTTTTTTCTGAGCAAAGTTTTTACATTTCAAAAAAATCTTAGAAATCTTGAAATGTTTCAGTGTTTTGGCAGAAATTTGCTCCTCTTTTTTCTGTCTACGGAAATATGCTGTTGTAGGTAAAGCAACAATCCAGCTGTCAGTACTGTAAAACATTTCCTTTGATTTATTCAGTAATAAAAATCTTTCTATTCAGTTGTTGCTGTATGACAACTTGCTTTCTCTCCAGTCTCTTCAGATTGTTGGGTAGAAATGGAAACTTACTGCAAATCATTTTTTGAAACTGGTAAATAATAAAAAACACCAGTATCTACAAAATAGTTTAAAGCTGGAATTTAATTTAAATGGTTTAATGTGATTCGGTTTTAATGTGATGCAGTTCTGCTGACCGTCAGAAGGGGGCGCCAGAATGCTGTAAATCAGGGGTCTCAAACTCCAGTCCTCGAGGGCCGCAGTCCTGCAACTTTTAGATGAGCCTCTGCTGCACCACCTGACTAGAATAATGAGGTCATTAAGGCTCTGGAGAACTGATCTACACAGGAGGAGGTAATGATGCCATTTCATTCCAGTGTTTTGTACCTGTGGCTCATCTAAAACCTGCAGGACCCTGGAGGACTGGAGTTTGAGACCCCTGCTGTAAATACTTCTACTAGCAGTTCAGTGGCTCATTATTATGAAACGAAACATCGCCCTGTTTTTTTTTTTTTTTTACTGTAAGTAAGCTATTGGCTTTGAAGAAAGTCATAAACAATTATCTGGATATGATTATAGTGACTCAGTGGTGTGACACTGTTTTAAGTTTAAGGCAGCATAAATAAAAAGCAAAAACTTACGAATGTATGTGTGTATTTATATATGTGTCTTAGGGACAGTGAAGATGTATTAAAATCACTGTAAAGTAAATTTCTTACTTATCAGAAATTTTAGTAAATATCTGCTAAAAAATAAAAACATTTCTAGTAAAAACAACATATTTTCTCAGCCACAAAAGTTGAAAATTTGCTAGAAAAAATTTGTGACTAATCTCAGAAATTTTCTAGAAAAAAGGGAAATTCTTGAGTTTCAAAAGTCAAAATTTTAACATTTGAAGGGTTTTTCTATGAAATTTTCAACTTCTCAAACTCAGAAATTTGGATGATGAAAATGCGTGAACGCATGAACGATCTCTTGTAGCCGTCTGAATTACAGTAAATATATTTGGTTTTATTTTTAAAGATTTATTTTATTTTATTTTTGGAAGAAGATGCGTATGTATGCCTTTTTATGATCTAAACATGATTCTTCGGGGGTGGCCATATTTCGAGAGGGTGTCATGGCCCCCTCGGCCCCCCCCTTGGTATCCCCCCTGCCCTAGCCGACCTAAAACACAACAAACGGTTTAATGCGGTTTAAAATTTTCCAGTGAGCAGAAAAGGTTATATATATATTTTAGAAACACTGTATGTAAATATGCGGTTTCCATTGAACATCGGCGTTATGTTGTGTAAAACAACTTCCGGTGGAAAGCTGCTATGGAACCTCACACTGCGGGGTATTTTCTATGCGTGCGTCTGACGTCATCGCTGAGCGTTTGCGGCTGGAGGAGGCGGAGGAGGAGGAGGAGGAGGAGGATGGGACACTGCTGATGCTGATGCGAGAGCTTTCTCTGTCTGTGATCAACATCGGTGGACAGAACCTCGCATCATGGATCTACCTGATCTCATTTGAACACCTTAGTTTTATTTTTCTGGAGAAGGAGAGGCGATGATCCGGAGAACGACGCCGGATCTGAGGAGGAAATAACGGTTTCGACTCGTCACTCTTCTCTTCTCCTGGCCTGTCTCGGCTGACACAGGTGGACAGAGCGGGGAGGGGGACGTTTAAAACAAGGAAACGGAAGGAAATGAAGACATAGCGTTGGATTATAAAATCCAAAAAGGAGAAACTGACCATTTTCGCTAATTAGGGCTAAAATGTTAACCTGTTAGCAGTCTGGTGGGCTAATTTGTGTAGCTAGTCGGCTAGCAGCCGCCTCGACCAATGGCCGCGGAGAAGGTAGATGCTCGAAGGAGGAGTTAGAGCCAGTTGTCCGGCATAAACACGGCGGCTCCGGGGCTGAACAACCCCAGCAGCTGGAGCTCGTTTCGGCTTCGTGTAGCGCTAATTACCGTTTGAGGCTCAGCCGCTGGTGCTGGTTTCGGCTCGGAGGCGTCATGTCGGCGGTTTAGCGGCTCGCAGGCCGTGAGGGAAGGAAGCGTGCTGATGTTGGATGTTTTCTGGCTCAGCAACCATGACAGAAAACCAGGCTGTGAGTGAAAACATGTCTTATGCGTTAAGGTAACGTTTTAGAAGTGTGGGTTTGGTTTTTGTTTTAATAAACGGAACTGATATTTTGACTCTTGTTCACTGGAAATTCAAAGTTTCAAGCATTGAAAACATGGCAGTGAATTTGAAAAGCTGCTTCCTAACGATAGAGGTTGTGTAGATGGAGCCTACAGTTGTTTCTGGCCCTTTGGGGCATGCTCAGTGGGAGCCAGAGCAGCCATTTTCGCTGGGATTTCAACCAGTGGATCCAGACTGTGGAGGTGTTCTTAGTCCCAGCAGTACTGGTCAGACTGGTTTGGACTTCAGGAAAGGTGACTATGACGATGCAACGCCTCAGAAAAGTGTGGAAAAGCCTGTGGACCTGGAGGACCTCATCACAGTCTCGGCTTTTTCCTGTGGGGATCTGCAGCTGGAAGGAAAACAAGCCAGCGCTTATCTGCAAGGGTTGACTTTAACTGAAAGTTTTGAGGAAATCAGCGACAGCACTTTGTCGTGGCTCTTCTCTCCAACTCTGACTGATGTGATGGGGAAGGAGTTGACTTTAAAAGCAGATTCCCATGAGGAATCCAACGCCGTCGCTGATCAGGGCGACCTAATAAGCCTCGGCTCTCCTTTTAACATCTCCAGGAGGAATTCTGGAGAGCCGTTTCTGCTGGTTGACCTCTCTGGGGTCACCCAGGACTCGCCCAGCGAGTTAAACTCTCAGATTGCAGAGGAGCAGGCAGCGCTCCCTCCCTCTCAGACTTTGTCACCTGAAACCGGAGACAAAGGTTTATTCCCTGATCAAGTGACTGATCTGCCTTTAACCAGCAGCTCTGCTGAGAGCTGCCATTCGCCACCTTTGTTGGATTTTGACAGTCCTGCTTCTGTTGTACCACAAAATGAGGCTCAGTCTGCTGTAATCGGCCATGTTCCTTCAGAGGAAAGGAGTGAAAACGATGAAGACTCTGTGGATTTGATGGAAGACCGAAGTAGTTTCGCTGCTAAAACGCGATCAAACCAGGAGGAAATGGCTCTGGATCTGTATTTGACTGCTGAGGAGGTTCATGATGATGATGATGGTGGTTCAGAGGAGAGGCAGCATCAGGTGGCGTCTTTTGATTTAAACCTTCCTCCTCCTCCGGCGGCAGCGGGAAACGCCAGACAAGACGACGTGTCTTCTCTGAAAGCGGTGTTCGACGCCTTGGACCAAGACGGAGATGGGTTCGTCCGCGTCGAGGAGTTTTTGGAGTTTGCGGCGGCCTACGGGGCAGATCAGGTGAGATGGCCGTTTCTCTTTTCAGGAGCCGCCTCTGATCGGAGCGAAGCGCCGAGTAAAATGATCCACAGATCCATTTATTATTGATTCTCTGAGAGTCCGACTGCAGGAAGCCTGTTTAGCTCATCCGCTTAAAAACATCATCAGTTCCTGTCTGGGTTTTAGGTTGTTACTGAATCAAATATACACTTCTGAAACGGTTAATTGGATTCATCATGATTAATCGACTATTTTAGTAAGTGATTAATCATTAACTTAAGTATACAGACTCAAAAAATAGGCCTTTTTCTGGACAAAAGCCTTCAGAGTAGTAATTGAGCCAAAACTGTACAGAATGTATACATATTTTGTATTTAAGATGGGAACACTTTTGTCTGTAATGTTCTTCCCACTGGTAGTTTTAGCTTCACCTGGTTCAGGTTTATAAAAATAATGCTATGGCGTTGTAGGAAACAAAATGTGTAATTTCTTATATGGTGAATCAATGCTGGTATTAGCAGGATGTTTGTTTCTGATGGGGATTTAAAATCTGCCAAGCATGTTGTCATTAATTCAAACCGAAACGCATCAATACGACACAGATTCATCTTTTCATTTCCACTTCCTGTGGTTTGGGATAATCTGGTGGTGTGACTGGTATGTCCACCCCTTCAAGCCTTTATCTTTACTGCTAATAAAATAAATCTGTAAAATATATTTCTAATTTAGAGATTTATTTTGAATGAAAATGGGACAGATTGCAGTTCCAGGCCGATCACTTTAAAAACTCTGATCAGCCAATTTAAACATTTTTAATAACTGACACTGTTGGGTATTATAAGGTCACAATAACCCTAAAATGTTTCTGTTTTATTTGATTAGAGACGTTGAACCACGCCTGTGAAACAATACAAAGTTGTTTTGAACATTTGAGTATTTCTGTCCAAACTTGGACAGTGGCTGATTTTCTGACCTTTTTGTGGATAAGATCGATTTCACGTGTAAGAATCGGCCGAACTGAAGGAAATTATTTTTAGTTTAATTTTCCAATCTGCTTGTTTATGTGGCTTTACAGTAATCAAGAGGCCCGGCTCTTTGTTTGCAAATTTTCTATCCTAAACAAACGTGCATAATCAACAATTAGGCTTAATTTCAAGTAAAAAAAAACCATTAGTATTTTTATCAACCAAATCCACTCGCTTACTTGATTTATAGGAAGCGTTAAACTTTAAATGTATCAGAATTTTTGAGTGATTTCAAATCGGTAATATTTAGAAAACTTTTTGTCCTATAATATACTAATAGGACAACATTTAAATATTTTTTCAGCTTTTTCTTTTGAGTGGTTGGTTATTTATATTAGCATGAGCTGCTGTGTGATAGCAGTCATTGTAAATCAGTTACATAGTTGACATGTGAAACTAGCATTAGCAAAAGGCTGAATAACATCACTGCCATTTAAGTCTATCAATTACTCAGTTTTATATATATATATATATATATATATATATATATACATATATATATTTTTATTTGGCATTTCCTGTTTTTATCCACAGTTTTTACTCTGTTTATTTTTAAGCAGTTATGAGACTCAATGGTGAAATCTTAAACTGCCTCTGGTCCAGTTACTCAGCAGGTCGTTGCTAGGCAACCAAAGAGAGAGAGTGAGTTGATTGCACCAGCCCAGCTAGCTAGCTGTGAGAGGTTGAGCAGCTAAAGCTTTTCCCTACCTACATCTCCCAGAATGCTGTGTGGTTATTGAATATTCAATCAGATGTGTTATCTATTGATATTGATTGCATATCTATCGCGATGCATATTAGAGTATTGCCCAGCCGTCCTTTAGCATCTTTGATGATTGTCATTGAGAGTCTGTGTTGAGCTCAGCTAACAGTTGCTAACAGCATCTTCCATGGCTGAAAGAGGTTAAAATCAAATGTTCAGTAATGGCGTAATTACTGAAGAGTGTGTTGCTAACCTGGTATCACTGGCTGAACTGGAGCTGATGTTTCAGACCCTCTGGTCCGTTTCAAACAGGCCTCACCTTGTTGATGTTGTACCCAGTTTGGTCGCCCTGCTAAATCTTTTGAATCCCTTCTCTCGGGTCGAAGCCCCCGTTTGGCCACACGTCTGTCTCCCCGGTTAGAAATGTGAAGGATTAGGACTGAAATGTTTTCTCATGAGTCAGACTGTCCACCAACTGAAAACCTGTTAGATAACTTTATTTTGAAGGGCTGATTTTCCATATTTCCCAGTAGCAACTTGAATGTCGGTATGACGGCCATTTTCCAACACCCTTTTTAACCAAGCATTGCCTTAAAATGTCACTCATTTTCATGACTTGGATGAACTTGATGTCACACATTGTGTTTTTGATGCCGTCATTTTATTTATACAATTTTAAAGTGATATGTACCAAAATAGACCACCAAAACTGAAACTGAGGATGTTGCTGTGACGACCCACCTCAGTTGTCAACTGGAGGAGATCATGTGACAGACTGAGGTACAGTCATCTTAATGGTTAGCTTTAGCCTTTTTATATTTAGACATTTTATTTGTAGCTCTTTCTGAAAGCTTTGCAGAAATTAAGCACTGAAGTAAATCAAACAAGCTCAGTGGTTTGGTATTAACTTCTAATATTTTGTGTAGCATTAGTTTCCACTAATATTTTTACATGTTTAGAGTTAGCTTCTGGTAATTTATGTTTAGGATTTTAGCATTAGCTTTTGTAATTTTATGTATTTAGCAAATTAGCTTGTGATTATTTAGCTGTTTATGGCTACCTTATGATAATTTTGTTTTCAGTGGTTTAGCCTTAGCATAACTAAGATTCTTCCCTTATGAGTAAGTGGTTAATGAAGCTAACATTAACTACTGCCTATTTTAGCACAAACATGTATTCTCCATTACAATCGTGGTAGCCATTTTGAAAAATGTCTGCCAGAAAAAGGAAACGCAGGATCAAGAAAATAATTTCTATGGTTCAGAATATGTAGCTACAATTGATGCCAAATAGATTCGTATAATTTGTGATTTTAGTTCAGAAATTAATTTTCCATGATGACCACAGTGGCCATCTTGGAAGATCTAAACATTGTCAGTACATATGATTTCTATAAGTCCAATTATATATGATTTGACACCCAAAACATTAAACTGTGGTAAATATTAAGTCTTCCTTGATGAACATATTAGCTGCCATCTTCCATTACTCAGTTATTTAAAAAAAAAAAAAAATCAAGTCCCTGGGAACATTTGTACCAATTTAGGTTGGTTCTTCAGACTTGACAGTCTGCACTCGTCCAGATCACATTAGAGTGTCGGCGCTGATCCGACCAGGCTGGCACTTTGCACACGCAGTGATTGCATCTTTTTGCTGCGGGAAGCAAACGCTTCGCTCCCCTCCTATCAGCTGGGATACGTGTTGACACGGCCTCCATGTTTGACAGGGCTCTGCCCTCATCTGTCCTTGCACAGCAGTAATCTGGTGATAACCGTTTTGAATATCATCCACGCCTGAGCGAGTCCAATCCACAAAGTGTTGGTTTGGACAGCAGCGCCAACAGAAGCATTTCAGCACGCGGTTGGGAAAATCACAGGACCAGAAATGAGTGAAAACCATTCAGACCGAGACGTTACTGTCAGGTTTCCCTGTTCAGGTTAAAATTAAAGATGATAATGACGCCTGTCTTTCTGCCCAGTAGTTGGATTGTTCTGATGTTGGTTATTAGCTGGAAACGGGTTTGGATTTGGCTATCTTTGCAAATTTCCCAGGAAGCCGCCAGGCTGCAGGGAAACATTCATCTGGTATTTGCATGAATTCCGGTTGGTTCTTGTAGGTCAAACATGCAAATGGGGTCAGGATATGTTACAAAGATGGCAGATATATTTATGCTCACACACACTTTATTGTTGAGAATATTTGGTCTGGATTAGATCCTCATGGTGCAACATGTTGGGCTTTTCCCAAAGACTCATGATTAGGCCTGTTGAAATAAATCGATTAATCGCATAATTTTTATTTAATTTATTTTTTTCTTTTTGCTCTTTTTTACCAAAAACAGGGTAAGTCTCCAGTTTTTTTTTTGTTTTTTTTTTTTAAGAATTATTTTGTTGAGTCTTTATAATGAATTGAATATTTAAAATGTTTTCCAGTTCCAGTGTTAGCTCTTCATTAGAATTTTAAGTTGTTTTTTTATGTGTTATGTTATTATGACATTATCGTTATATCACTTTAAAATGGTCTCAAACACATTATTATAATTTCTGGGACAATTTACCGTCCAGCAAAATTTACCATCGTAACCCAGCAGTAAAATTTGTGCATCAGTTTGAACTTTTTTTTTTTTTTTTTACTAGTTTCTCAGGATGTTCAGTATTTTCTGCTCTGAATGTGAAGTAAAATGCAGTTGTAGTGCAAACAGATTTTTTATTTAATTTTTTTCCCTTGTGACCTCATCATTGTGCTGATGACCTGCTGATGAATGCTTTGCCTCCAGGGGGGAATGTCCTGCAGCTCGCATCTTATTAGGGTTTTTCTGCTGAAGAAACCTTTCTATCCTTGGGTCTCTCCCCGATTTTGACCCCAATTCCTCACAAAAGCTGCGGCCGTGTCTCCCTTTACTCTTCCACCGCTAGTCCACAGAGGAATGTCCCGCTGTCAGAAACCACCGTCGTTGTTTTTAATTCCTCCCCTGGAAAAGTTTAAGATTATTGCTGCTGCTTTTGTTCCAACCTGCTGGTGGTTTTCTCCGTCTTGTCGGAGCGGGTCAGAAGTCCCCGCGGTGGAAGCCCGTCGCCCCAGGTTGCTCGTCTCGGTGAGGTCACGCACAGTGGCGGTCTGAGCCGCGGCGCTCGGGCGCGCCCCGCCACCGGTCGCACACAAATAGAGGAAACAGAAAAACCACAATGCTTTGCTGCTCTAACCAGCAGAACCCGCTGCTGCATCCGAGTTCAGCTGAACAGAACATGTAATTCAGGAACGAGTTGGCATGAGATTCTCACGGTGCAACTTGAACCAAAAATAACCAGTGGTGGGACTGGATTACATTTTTAATCCAGTTTATTTGCAGACTCTGTAATTTTTTGACAAAATAAGAAACATTTTAATTCAAAAACAAGTTTTGCAACTAAACTGAATTAAAAAAACAAAACATCTTAGCTCAAGTACAAAAATATTTATAGCTTTTAACCTATAATTTAGGTTATTTAACCATCAGATTGGTGCAAAGTGCTGCTACAGCCATTCAGCTTTCCAGTGATCATTCATGGAACGTCTTGAAACAAATCCGTCGTTAGACATGTGAATTGTCGGGACGCAGTAAGAAATGTTAGTGGAAGTTAGCACCACTTTGATCATTTTTGTAGGAAAATTTGCAATAAACTCACAATTATGCATTTTTTGTGTGAATTTCCACAATTGTGGAATTCAAAAAAACTGCAATATTTGCCTAAAAATAAGATTAATTTTGTTTAGGGGGAAATTTAGTTATTGTACTTTAGAATGGTGAATGAAAATGAGTCAAAATAATCAGCAACAAAAAATTCTGCCACCTGCAGGTGGAAATTAGTAGTCGCTCAACACAATGTTGACCATTTTTGTGGGAAAATTGGTAATAAACTCATAATTATGCATTAGCAGATTGGATTTTTTGTGAATTTTCATGAATATGGAATTACAAAATATGGAATCTGCTTTAATAAAATTAAAATGATTTTCTTTGTTTTAGTCAAATACATATTTTACTTTCAAATGGAGAATAAAAATTAGATGATTTGGTGACACAAACGAAATACTGCCACCTGCAGGTGGGAGTTGGCATCACATAAAACTATTTAACAATATTTGTGGATTTTTTTTTTTTTTCTTTGATGTGGATTTCCGTGGTGATATTTTGCAATTATTTACTCTGTTTTGGGCAAATGGTTTTAAATGGAGAATAAAATGAGGAGAATTAATCAAATGACAAAACTGGTTTTAAAGGAAACTAGATGAAGAAAAAGGATTTCAGTTATAAATGTTTGGCCCAGTTTATCTGTGGTTCTGCTGACCTTTAGTTCCAGCCCAGATGTAGATTAAACTCTGCTCTACTGGGACCTGCTGCTGCGACTCTTAATAACTCAGATGGAGGCCGGCTTCAGCCGTCTGCCTGCTCTGTTTAGCATCCTGTGGTTGTGAAAGGAAAAAAACGCTTGTTGAGCCGTTTGCTGCTAAATATAACAGATTATTAAATAAAGTCAGGAGCTTGTCGTGTTCTCGCAGCCGAGGCGTTTCTGGATTGGAACATCATGACTCATCGGCGTGCGGCGAGAAACTGGAAGCTAAACACTAAACGCGTTCCCACTGACCTCAGGCAAGTGTTTCCATCATCGGGTTCAACCCAAAGGAAACCTCAGTGAGGGTTTCCTCTGCAGGAAGGAGCATGATGTTTACAGAACCAAACACTGTCACTTCCTGTCGCCTACCTGACAAAATCCTTACATGCTTGAATTTCATTGATGGGTTTTCAAGGTTTGGAAAGTGCTTGGTTTCTGTATAAAGTCCTTGAAAGTGCTTGATGTTCAGACTGCAGAGTTTTGCTGTAAAATTAATCCTAATGTTTGATTAAAAGCCTAAATGTGGAAAACTTTTTACAGTAGAAATAACATGTAAACTGTAAAAAAAAATACACTTTTTATTCTCTTGCCTGAAGTTAAATCAGACTAAACTTGCTTTAGATCAGTTAAAATGACCAAAATTATTTATTTTGCTAACTGCTAGAAAACTTAGCAATAATGTTTATTTTTCATAACTTTCATTGTATATTGTGTTTAAGTATTTAATTTGAGCAGGAAGGTAATTCACCTTAGCATGATTTGCTTGAATTGTTACATTGTAATATTAATAGCTCAGTGACTTATTGATTGTCTTACGTTATATGTTTAACAACTTGTCCTAACTGGATGGGATCCGCGGCCCAAGCCGCCATCTTGGTAGGCAAGCGCAGCACAAAGCGAAGATGAACCAACAACAAGAAAGTATATGGAAAATAAACTTCAGGCTTAATAGCTGTTACTTAATTTTATTGCTTAAGTTGGAGATAACCGAGGCGAGAGCTTCTCTTAAGCTGTTGCCATAGCAACTACCATGACAGTTGGTTATGTTTATCTATCAAGATGGCTGTCGGCTTCAAAGTTTCCAGAAATGTGACATCACATGAGAATTATGTAATGAAACTCTTTGTTTTGTTTTTTTTTTGTTTCTTTGTGTTATTTCCAAGGTGTGGTTTTGGAAAAGTTTGGAAACTTGCCTTAAATTCTTGAAAAGTTCTTGACTTTTCCTGCTGAAACATCGGACCCAGACCCTAATCTCTCCGGCTTGTCGGCGTTACTTTGTTGGGATTTTCTGGCCTCTTTGAGTCGCAGCTCAGAGTTGCTAAGGCGATCAGCTTGTTTTTATTTGTAACTGATATCAGGAGCGAAGGAGAGGGAGGGATGAAGTTCATGTCAGACATTTTGGACTCAGTTTGGTCGGGATCCTGACCCAGAGTCCAGATTTGATTCTTGTGTTCATGAATCTGTTTAAGCCGCCCGTGTTCGGCAGATAGCAGGTCCCCGCTGGCTCCCTGTTGGGATTTATTTCCAGCTCCATGTAAAGAGCGACTGGTTGCCAGGTAACCGGCGGAGCGATGCAGCATGTAGGTGCGCTTATGTAACCCGTTTCCTGCAGCTCCTGCGCTGCACCGCTCCATGCTGTGAATGTGAAACCAGGCAGTCGGCTCTTTTAATCAGCTTTTCTTCCTCATTTTTGACTGCAGGAACTTTCTCCTAACCTCTGGTTTTTTGCAAACATTTTGAATTGTCTATAGCCTTTTTTCCCTCAGAGTTTAAAGACTTTGCTCTTTGTAGTGCGTAAAAAGCTTTTATGAAGCCACTGTTGCACTCAATTCAGGACAGTTAAACACTTGAAATCTGCAAATGCAGATTTTTATTTCTGGAGGGCAGCAGCGTTTTATTGGGCATTTTCTGCCCTGTAATGACTTTATGCTGCTGTCTCTGTGAAATTATGTAGAGTGAACTCTTTATATCATAAATGTTTCTCACCGAAGTCACAAGGCCGGTTACTCATTTACAGGATCTGAAAGAAAAACCTTCCCTTGTCATTTATTACATGATGGTTGAGTATCTACTGCTGCTTTGCTGAAAGTAAAATTTATTTTATTTATTTTTCCTCGTTCAGGTGAAGGATCTGACCAAGTTTTTGGACCCCAGCGGTCTCGGCGTCATCAGTTTTGAAGATTTCCACAGAGGAATCTCTGCGATCAGTAATGGAGGTGAGGTCCATGCGTCTCGTTTCATCAGGCTGTAGTTTAATTTGTTGTTCCTGTTTTCTCTGAAACCTGAAGACGGATGATTCTGGTATTCCAGATTAAGGCTTAGAATGTAGTAAACTCTACCTCAGATGGTTTTCATCTATAATTCATGATGGAGTCGTTGCCTGTTTGGATAATTATTCCCTGTGCAGCTATACTGGTAGACAGCTGGTGTGATGTGCAACTATGGTAACTGGATTTTTTTCTTCTTCTTTTTTTTTTACAATTTGAAGTAGCTGTGTTGCATCTCAAACTCAAATACCTGAACTTTGTCCCCAAAGTTTACAAAAGAAAAGAAGGAAGTTCAAACAATTTCTTCCATCCATCATAATAAACAAGGATCTTATCCCCTACCCCAACATCTTTAACCAAACAGTGTTTATGTCCATTAAAGGCCCAAAATATTAATCCAATTAACTTGATACAGGTCTGTGAGTTTTATAGAGTACAGTACAAACATTCAGTAAACAAAAATATCAGTGGCTGTTGAATCTGCAGAAACCTCTGACTGAAAGCTGTTACTGTACGACGGTCTCATAATTACCACGAAGGCTAGCTCTGCTAATCCACGTCATTTGCTTTTGCCGCTCCTCTTTAAGGGAGCATTCACACTAACGCTGTTTGGTCGCTTTAACCAACTCCAACTCCAATCCATTTGTCTAGAAAGTCCGGTTTGGTCGGGAAGTGTGAACGTGAAATCGATCTCTGATTAGGACAAAAGAACCGAACTCTGGTTCTACTAACCTCGGTCTGGGTTGGGTTGAAGTGAACTCTGTTTCAGTTTGGATGCATATGTGAAGCCGACCTGTAGACCGCTCCAAAAGCAGGAAATGGACTACAACGCAGGGCTTTCTGGGTAAATGCCACCAAAACAAACCTAGCATTAGCAGGAGAAATGGTTGGTGTTTTTTTTTTTTTACTAAAGACAAACGAGAAAACCGCTAAAACGCCTCCATTTTTATTTACATTTTGTGAAGAAGGAAGCTGTGCTCAGCGTCTTCAGAGGTTTCTGTCGTTTCCTTTAGTGGTTCTTGGTGCAGCGCCCCCACAGATCAGGAGGGGAACAGGTTTCTCAATAAGTTTGGTTTGTTTGATTCAGTGCAGTGAAAGAACAGCAGCAGCTGGAAATGTAACAAATGTTACAATTTTGATCTCCAATCGAACTGAATCTGCTGAACCTGCAACTAAGTCTGTCAGGTTGGAGATGTTGGAGTAGGGGATAAGATCCTCCTTCATTATGATGGATGGAAGAGAAGCTTTGAATTTCCTCCTCCTCTCTGTGCATCCATGAAGCCTCATTTTCAGGTATTTAAGATGCTGATGAGCTTCTCCCAGTTCTAAAAACGTTACCTTGTTGCCACGGTTACGCTTCATAACTGTCCAATGGAAAAAGAGTAAAAAAATCCTTCCAGCTTACGGCATCCAGAACCGAAAGCCATAAGACGGAACAAATCTGAGCTAATGTAACAGATCTGTGTTCAACATGGCGGTCTGGCCCACAGCATGACTCCGCCCCTCTCAGCTCCACCCACACATTGACTTGTAGGATTGTTTCTGCGTTGAGTGTCTCTGGTTACTGACGATATGAATAAGTCAGGATGTTTGGAGACACATGGTCTGATTGGCCGGCTTTCAGAGCGCTTGGACAGAGCGTCCTGTTCGCTTCAATTATTCACCCTCCTCCTCTCTGCTTTCCCTGCGCCGGCCCGGTTTCTGGTTCTGACCCGTTCATCTGCTGCTGCTGTAAAATCACGGCTGGGCTTTACAGCCATGTAATGACAGATTCTTATAAAATACGTCCAACGTGAAATTAGTGGTTTGGCCTGCGTGTAAAATGTGAAACTAGAGTTGAGTTTCGGTTCAGGATTCCCACACGACTGATTAACAAAAACCTGCTTTAATTTTTATCTGGATAAATCCTCATCTGATCCCCCGGATCCATTTACTCTCATTGTGTCCAGGATGGAAGGAAAAAGGAGCCAAACCTGCAGATCCAGCCTGACGTGGCTCCCACTGCACCATGAAGAGCTTCCTTTAATCTGACCTCACAGCCATGAAAACACTTTAATGTCTTCTAGGTGAACTTTATGCAGAAAACTGCAGTTTTGTAAGAAAACTTAATAACATTTTTGACAGTAAAACATTATTTATGGTTGAAACACTTTTTTTTCAGTCTGATGAATCAAATTAAACTTTTCTTGTTTTTGAGAAGTTAGAATCACCAAAATAATATCTATTTGCTAAATTACCAAAAAAAAAATGTTTTTAAATTAGAAAAACATTTTATTAAGGAATATTTATTATTCCTTAATGGCTCATTGACTTATTGATCTGTGCAGTCAAAATAAAGGTTGGCTTATATTTTATGTTAGACATTCTTATTGATTTAGTTTAAATTATGGTTTTGTTCTTAGACCAGTCGGGTGCAACAGACATTTCAAAACATAAAAATGTTACCTAGTCAAATTCAAAAGTACTTTATTGATCCCAAAAGGGATTAAATGCAACTCTTTTAGAGTTAACGCCTCGCTCTAGATGGTGATGGCTGTGGGCAGGAAGGATCTCCTGTAGCAGTCTGGATTACAACACATTTGAAGAAGCCTCTGACTGAAGACACTTTTATTTTTTTCCCAATAATGATGCAGTCTGAGGCGTCTAAAGATTCATTTTTATGGTTCCACTTTACAACTTATCAACGACTATAGATGAATTGATAACATGGCTATTAACTATTACACTCTTTATAAATCATTAATTACTTATTATGTCTTAAGGGTGAAAATTAGATTACATAATAAAAAATTACATTTACAAATGCTTCATGTGTTTACAAGGTAGAATAACAACTCTAGATAAAATATCTAAACAAACTATTTGGTAAGAATCTGTGATTGTCTCCTCTTCTAATTAATGCATAATAAACGGTTATTAATGATTTATAAAGTGGTAACATATCTAAAAGCTATTGGCCATCTACAAGGGAAACATTATTGCAAAATGGAACCATTTTTAGTTTTTTTGTTCCAGCTGCAGGATGTAAAATACTATCAGAAGATATTACCATCAGTAAAAAAAAACTATTATATTGAAACTGGTGATTAGAAATTAACTGAAAAAGTAAACCTGCTGCTGAGAAAGTTAGAAAATGTTAGAAAACTGTTAGATTTTTGCAGTAGTGAAGTGAAGGAGGCGTGTTGGATGAAAGTGTTGCCCCGGGCCGTGGAAATGCCTCGCTCCCCGCTGAGACTGGAATGTCTGAAGCAACGTTAAATATTCTCACTTTGACGTCAGACCAGGTTCTGCAGGCGTGTCGGGTCCATTGCCACTGGAACCAGTTCATGTTGCTTCCTCCCAGTAAGGTGCCGTTGGCCGCAGTGGCTGATGGGACGCGGCTCAAGTTACGGCTGCTGCTGCGGGTCTCTGCTGTGACCTCACAACTGGCCTCTGGTTCGCCTCAGACGGAGGTCATGTCATGTTTACCGTCGCGTCTTACTGCTGACCAACCTGCCCAACCAGGACATCTGGGGCTGCAGTGCGCTGTAAAAACATTCACACCAATTCAACTACCTTGTCACGTTACAACAACCAAACCTTTGTGTGTTTTTATTCTCGCTTAATGTGATGAAGCAGCAGAAAGTTGTGCAAAGTTATAAATTAAAATCCCAAAGGTGTGGAGTGCATTTTTTAAACAGCTGCAGGCTTTTCTGAGCTTCAATCCAGATTTTCACAATCAAAAATCTATGAACATTAAAATTCAAGTCTTTCCACATATTATTGGTAAAAATTGGATTTAGACTTGGACTAGGCCAAAGTCAGGCTGGATATCCCTTGATCTCTTGATTTCATGTGGCTCCATGAAATCTTTCCATTTCAGCTTTTTGTTACTGGTTGTGTTGGTTGCTGAGCAATAAATCAATTTGATCGATTATTAAAATTTTCTACTTAAAGATAAAATTTTTTGGACAATCTGGATTTTTAATTTCTTTTTTTTTTTTTTTTTTCTCCCTGCTATTTTTTGGGGTCTCATGATTCAGTGACGTCAGGCCGCCATCTTGTTTTTCTGTTTTAGCTGAACCTGTAATTCAGGTCAACTTGATGAAAGGATGAAGAACATGTTAATGTTTCTGCAGTTTTCCACCCAGAGCAGAACGTAAACAGAGGACTCCTGCCCTCATGTTACCTGTTTGCACATCAACAGCCGCTCCTCCATGTTTGCTCTGCTTCTGTTTGTTTCTGTTGCTGCTGCGCACACCAACACGCCTCCCTGCTCTGTCGGCAGGTCCAGAACCGCAGCTCTACAGCTACAACCCAGGGGACGGCGCCGGCGGCTGCCCAGAGGATTACGACGAGGTGAGACGTCCTTTCTACTTCCTGTTGGACTAGTTGGTCCCTTCCACTTCCTGTTGGGTCCCTTCCACTTCCTGTTGGTCCCTTCCGCTTCCTGTTTGTAGGGACCCATGGCCTGAACTCCGTCTGCCCTCGGCTGTCGTTACCGTGCCGACGGCTGTGCAGGCCCAGCACCATCCTGGCGGGTTTGGCTTCTGGCCCTCGAGGCGTTGGGTTTCCCTTGACATAAAATCGACCAGCTGGAATGCGCAGCAGTGTGTGAAGTTGTGTGAATGTGTGTGTGTGAGGTTGTGTGTTTCCAGTTGTGGTCGACATTTCTGGAATTCCTGCCTCCGTTCGGGTTCAGGACTTTGTATATTTAACCTGCGTTATGCAGAACCGACAGTTTCTGCTGCTCTGGGCCTTTTTACTGAGCTGCAGTGTTGGTGCCCCCTGTTGGCCATGGCTTGAACTACAACTCTTCTGCAAATGTTTTCCTGACCAATCTGGGATTATTTTGAGTTACAGTTGAATAAGTCTGCTTAAAAAAAGAAATGTTTATTAAATGAATGTGATGATTAGTTACATAATTATATATAGCTTGCCTTCCTGTTTCATTGAGATTCTTTTCTCACTAAGAATCACTGAATATTGGTGCTGGAACTAATAATTTAGTAATATTCTGACTAATTGATCGGATTAAAAAAATGGCACAGTGTGCAGATTTTTCTTTTAACCACTTAAACCCTTATACAAAATTTAAAAATACATTATATATATATATATATATATATATATATATATATAGATTTTTTTTTAGGTATTTTATTGCATAAATGTAACAACATATTCCTAAAATGAATTGAATCTGGTGAAGCTAAAGCTATGCTCTTTGTGGAGTTTTGGCTAAAACATGTCGACAGATGAATGTTTATCTTAAAAAGCAACATGTTAATATTTTGTACAGTTTTGGTTCAACTGCTCTCAATACGTTTGGTCTTTTTTCTTCTGTAGCAATTAATTCAATAATTGACAATAATTTCAAAAGATTAATTGTGATTAATGGATTAGTCATTTTAGTCCTTTTACTATTAAAAGTTGATTTTCTTCATGAGGTCCACACATCAAAAATTACACTAAAATTATAATAACCCGATAGCAATAACAAAACTAAATGCAATCAAAAGCAACCATTAATCATCATAAATGATGTATGTGAGAATGTGGCTGTTCTTTTATTTTTTTTGCCAGTTTGTTGATTTTTGCGTTGTGTGTGAATTGTGAGACAGTTATTTTTTGTTTTTGGGCATGTGCACCGACTGATGGCACCCTTTGAATTTTGTTGTCCTTGTGACAATGACAATAAAGATTTATCTCATCTTATCTTAATATTAGAGATATTACAAAATAAGTAGGACTGTCATGGTAACAAATTCTCCTGGACGATAAATTGTCTGAGAAGTTATTGCGATAAATGATGATATTGTTTTGAAACCATTTTCAAGTGATGGTAATATTGGCATAATGATGCAAGAACACATTCTCAAAGATCAATGAACTTAAAATCCTTGTGAACATTTAACATGTAGCCAAAATAAATGAAACGGAAACAACAAATAAAATGAATTGTGATAAAAGGCCAGTTGAGACCAAACATCAGAGTGAAACTTTTATCATTCAGTTTTTAGTAGAAAGAGAAAAACAATAAATGTTGCAAATGGAAATTGAGTTTGTTTTAATGGACTTATTGCATATTGTGACAGGCCTAAAATAATAAATCCCAAAGAGCCCAAACACTCAAATAAAAGTGAATGCAGACTCTCTTCAGTTCAGATTATTACAGCTGGGAAAAGATGGGGAGAAACGGGAGTGAAGTTTTTCTCCTGGGGAAACGCTCCAGCGGCTCCGCTTGCTGAAACGTGTCGCCTGAGTTTGGAAGAAGTTCGGCCCTGACCTGCGTCCGCCGCCGCCTCCTCGCTTTTTTCCTTTTGGGGTTTTTTTTTATTTGGCCTGAAAGGCGTCTCTCTCAATGGCTGATCTGTTCTGTTGCTGTTTGCTTTGAAAACACGGCGAGCTGAGGACGTTTGGTCGCAGGAACGCCTCGTCAAACACGCTCAGAACGTAGTTCCTGTTGGTCCCTTCCACTTCACCTGGTTTGATCATAAACAGCGTTGTTGTAATTTAACAGTTTTAGTTTGGCCCTGCATCGCGGCTTAATGATTTCTAGGGCCGGTGGGTTGGGAAGTGGCAGCGGGGCAGATTACCCAGCTGAGACGTGCTGCTCTTTGGACTCGGCTCAGTCTCCTCCCCTCGGCCCGGCCAGCCGCTCAGCCGAGTGTCGCTGCGTTGTCTGTTTTCTCCCTGACATCCTCCCTGTGCCACGCTGACGGCGGGAGGCGCAGGAGTTACTGAAGGTGTTTCATGACGACTCTGTGGGTCAAACCCAGTGGAAAGGATGATCCTGGACATGGCGGTCGTCCCTCTGAGCCCCACTGCTTCCAGTGCCTCCAGTGAACTGGTATGTGGTGGTGTAGCTGGCGTTGTTAAGGTGTCGCCTTAATGTTGTTGTTTGAACCTGTTGCTTCGAGGTGTTAAAGCTTTGCTGATGGTTGGTGAGATAATGAGCTTAACTTGTCTGGATCCACCGTCTCTAAAGTATCGTTTGATCGTTTGTTTGCTTTTCTAAACAATCCAAGTGAAAATTAAGTTTATTTTATTGTAACAGGTTATTAAAGAAAGGAGAGTTTTAACTGCAGAAGTGGGGAGAAATGTTTTTACTTGTCCTAATTCTCTGTTGTTTGGCTGATTAAATACAGGTTGCTGAATAAATGCAGGGCTGCAGCTCAACATTACGTCAGTAATTGATCAATTATTCTAATGATTAATCAATTTATTTGATAAGAAAATATGCAATTTTTTCAGATTAAACAAAAAAAATTTTATTTGCTTTTTATACAATCTTATTAATTTAAAAAATTTAAATGAACAAATTCAGTTTGTTTTTCAATTAAGAAAATATTTTATTTTCTAAAAGTCAATGAAGGAGTTTCTTTAATGAATTCTTGATCTCTTGTTACAAAGGATTCATCTGCAGCTTAAATCCGTCCTTTCTACTTAACTTAACATCAAAACAGCGCAGGACTGATCTGTTTTTATTTTAAGTTACTAATTAATAATTGGATACCAAAAGGTGTGCAATGTGATGCTTATTTTACAGAATTTAAACCAGATTAATTTTATGGAGTTTTTTTCTTTATTTTAAATGCAAAATGTTTTATTTTGTTTTATTTGGCCTATTTACTGCTCTGAATGTGAGCTGTAAACTCTTGCTGACAATTAATAAATTACTAAATTAGTTTATTTAAATTATCGATTAATCGTTTCAGCCTTGGATAAATGCATCAAAATTAAAAACTTAATTTCTTTGTCTGTAGATGAATCGCTCCTCACTTACTTTAATTCAGTTTTGAGCCGATTTGAAGATCAGATGAAGGGTTGGAAGGATTCTTTAATTTGAAAAGTGTAAATCTTTCTCTGTTGGGTTTCAAACCTCGCCGGGTTTCAGCTCTAAACGTGATGATCTGTTTTCTGCAGCAGAATGAGGTGACGGACAGCGCGTACCTGGGCTCAGAGAGCACCTACAGCGAGTGTGAGACGTTCACCGACGAGGACACGGCGGCGCTGGTTCCCCCAGAGATGCACGAGGACGTGGAGACGGACAGCGGCATCGAAGCCACGCTGCACGACCCCGACGATGGGGGAAGCAGGTCTGTAAACGCGGTGTTGGTGATTTCTGTGTTCTGACCCGGCTCTGACCTTTCGCACAGCATCACATGACCTCCGGCTTCGGGTCAAACCCAGGGTTCAGGCCGCCATCTTGACTTAATGACCTTAAGTCCAATGTGTGATTCAGGTTTGGAGAGCGGGTTAAACATTAGAGCTGGGCGATTAAAATTGGACTCATTTCATACCAAATCTGGTTTTAATCAATCAATACATTTTTGCTCACTTTTTTTTTCTAAATTGAAAACTTATTGAAAATATTTTCAATAAGCGTCTGTAATTGTAATCATCCCTGCTGTGGCATTAGGGCCAGATGACGAGAATTTGTAATTACAGAATATAGTTAGTTATCAGAATATGACGCTAATATCGGTTTAATATTCTGTTGTAGAGAAGCTGTAAAACACACAGGTCAAACAAGATGGCCGCCCTCAGCGTACTGACATCACTCTGAACTACGGAAACCCAAGTAGTTCTAAAATGACATTTTCAAAAACCATAAATGATCAAACTCGATTAATTAAATTCAATTAATTGATGAAATTTGATTATTCGAATGGACTCAATTAATCACTAAAAATCTGATTAATCACCTAACTCTAATAATCATACTGCAGGCTTTGGAGCCCCACAGTATTTTCTTTTTTTAAAGTATTTTTAGTTTTTCTCTGAACTTGGATCTGACCGCTGCTTTGAATCGCATCCAGTGCAGAAGTGATGAGTATTTTGTATTTTTTCGTTTGAGCAAGTTGCTTTGTGCAGCAGCAGCAGGAAGTGCAGCGAAGCTTCGGTATCTGCTGACTGGGGAACCCGTCTGTCCGGCTTCTTGACAGGGACGCCTTCGGACTTCCCGTTCCATGTGTGAGCCTTGAATTCCAGGAAGTGTTGATTCAGCGTTTTTTGTCTTACTCTGGCAAAAGCTAATCTAATCCCTTCATTCCTCTCCCACTGACTGAGGCTGACCTGCTGCTGCTGACTGGAGGTTAGCAGATAAACCGTGTGACTCTAGCCTTCGTCTGCTCGTTCCAGCAGCCTGTTTACCAAACGCCGGGCATATTAGACCGTCTGAGCTTCTGTTGTACCAGCAGCTGCATCAGGTTGTAGTTTTCTTGCTAAATCAGGACATTTTCCACATTCTGTCACCTTACAAACATCAGCGGGTTTTATTTGAACTTTGTTTCAGAGCAGAACTAAGGTTAATGCGTTTATACTCGTATGTCAGAATGGATGCGTAAAGGTCCAGAAAGCTGCTGAAGAAATGAGCAACGTTGATCAAAGAATTTGATATTAAAGGGGAGCCGTGAGGCAAAATGTACTTTTTTGACTTTTCCATCATGTTATAATGTTATTCCCTCATCAGAAACACCTGGAGTGTTGCTTTGATGCTTTCATGAATGTTTGAAAAATACTTTAACCTCCATGGCGGTATAAAACGCCTGAGTGGCCCTAGCCCCGCCTTCGAGACGCAGCTCCTCCTCAGAGGGTCGGTGTTATTTTACAGACACATGCTGCCATTTTATAGCACAATCAAGTTACTATGTTGCCTTCAGTTGTTATGAAAATGCTGCAGTTATCAAATATGACTAAAATAACTTCTTGATTTAAAGCCCTGAAATTGGGCATCTGTCTCTTTAAAAAGTTTTGCTTTGATTCTTTCATGCATGTTTGTGAAATCCTTGAATCTCCCACGGCAACCACTTGGCGGTGCTTAAACACCGGCTGACATAAATTTCTGAAGCTCCGCCCTCTTTTCCCAAAGCTCCGCCTCTGGTGTAGCGTCACTCAGTTCCTCTGAAATCGAACATTCAGCATTGAATCTCATTACAAAGTATGGCTTCATAATGTATATTTATAGCTTCCTTCCAAAAAGTAGATTAATATTGACGTGTATGTATTTCTGTTTTTGATATTTATAGCTTTTAAGTTTTGACATTACATCAGTTTAGTGTTATCCAGGAAATTACTCAAGAATAAAAAGGTATTTGTTAAAATGTCTTTCCAGGTTCAGAGTAACTGATCAGATTATCAGTCATTTAATATTCACATGGACCAAAATATAAAGTTAAGTGGAAATTTTGTCATCTTAAGAACTAAAATGACAATAATTCATGTAAGTAACAAAAATAACAAAACCAGACAAAAGAAAATGTTTCCAAATCAGTTTCTTTCGATAAAAACTGCAGGTGTGTTTCTGGTTAAAACATGTTTGTTTTTCATTCAGTGGGTAGAAAATCCGGAAATTTTACTTGTTATACTTCATAATAAAATTACTCGGGTAAAGGAAAAAGTACGGTTGAGTAACTTTTGAAAAAGTTACTTAAGTAAATGTAACTAGTTCCGACCCGACTGTCAAACGTTGAACCAATGAAACTTGTTGTTCAGTCGTGGAGTTTGGTCAGATGAACCGACTCATCCAGCAACATTTAAAGTACGAGTCTGTTCACTCGGCTCAGGATTAACAATCTAACAGGATTAGTCCCTCCTGCCTGCGTCCACACACACACACACACACACACACGCTCGTGCTCGGACCTCGGCTCGGTCAGCGGTACCGTCTGTTTGTCGCTCAGCCTGGAATCTGATTAAGCCAATCGGAGCGGCGTCCTTCATGTGGCGTCTGGTTCGGTCGCCGTTTTGCTTCGTGCCGCGGTGAACCGTGAAACTTCAGGATTCCTCTCTGGTTGTCAGGAGTTTTGACCCCAGTCGCCCCCAGGCTTTCTCGCCAGGGCAGCGCAGGGCGTTCAAAGATGCGATCGCGCTCCTCGCCGGCCCTCGGTGCCGGGGACCTTGGCGTGGGGCCCGCTTGCAAGGAAAAGGGTAAAACGTAAGTCGTAAACTAGTAGTTTTTAGAATGTTGCGACTCGAATCCGTCATCTCAACCCGTATTTATTATATTTTTTTTACTCCTGGTGATTTTAACATCCTCATCCTGCGATGACTTCAACGTCCTTTAAACAGGAAGAGAGACTCATGTTTTCATGAAGTCGACTGTTTGTCCCGTTTAAACGGCACAGATGGCCTTCCTGCTGCCACAGAGGTTGAGATTTACAACAAGTACAGGAGGAGCCCTTGGGATTAATGTGAATTAGCAGATTATCTTAACGAGCAGCCATTGAACTTGACCAGATGGCTGCGGTTCCTGGGGAAAGATTAGTCGTCGTCTGGTTTTTACTCTAAAACTGGGCCGGATTCTGGGTGCTGCACCAGTTTCTGTTTTTCTGTCTTTAAATGGAGGCAGGAAGTATTTTCACCTTTTCAGTTTCTCATTCATTACAAACACAAAATCCAACGTCTTTTATTGGGGCTTTATGCCATAGTGCAACAAAAAGCAACTTATAACTGAAGTGTTTTTGTTTTTAAACTCATAATCTGTACATTTGTGTTCAGTACTTTGTAAAGATACTTTTCTCTGCATGTACAGCCAGAAGATGGTGGTAACTTGTTACTTATTCATTGCAAAAAAAGTACTTTTAGATGTACGACGCTGTACTTTATAGTTTCACTTGAGTAAAATTCAGGGTCACTACTCTTCAAGTTCAGTAAACTTTCTGGATGCTCTATTTGCTGAGAAGAAGTTCAATGAAGGAAGAAGAAACATGTTTGAACTAAACCGACGTTGTAGTGAGACCTCGTGTTTATACACAAGCTTTGTTCAGCCTGAACAGTTCCTCAGTTCTCCAGTAAAAAGATGCTGAAGTAAAAGATGCTCTTCAGTAAATAAAGGCACTTCAACAAAGATGTTAAACTGCAGATATTAAGATCTTTAACATCTTATAATAAAAATGTTGAAGTAAAGAATTCCACAACTTCAGGATCTTTTTACTCAACAGTATTTAATGCTACTTTAAAATCCCCCCCAAATGCATTAAACTTTCTTTTTTTGTTTGAACACAAATACTTTTCCAAGGCACTGTTCCTTTAAATTTGAGCTGCTATTAGCACCCAGCTAGCCATCTCTTTCATAGGTTTTCTCCTTCCTCTCTGATTTGGACCTGAAGTGAACGTTTTGTGGTTCTGGTGTTGAACACCGTCTTATTCGTGTGTGCCTCAGTAACCCGATGTGTCGACGCCCCCTGCAGGTTCTCCCTGAACTCGGAGCTCCACAGCCACTCCCTGGTGACGGTCATCAGCGGAGAGGAGGAGCACTTCGAGGACTTTGGGGAGAGCAACACGTCGGACCTGCTGCTGGAGAGCAGCGTGGACGGCTCCATGGGGAAGGGCGCCGCCACGCCGCCCGAGCAGATCAACGGCTCCGCCGTCATTTCCCCCAGGTAGGAGCGGTCGCCATGGTAACGCCTCAGTGCCATTTTTAAACGGAGACACTGCAGAAACAATGTTTCCCATCATGCTTGCTGATAAGGCGTGAAACACTGTCGCGTTCCCAGCTGCTCGAGGCTTAAATTAACGTTCACAGGAAAAATGTATCCAATGCGGTTTACTCCCACCTGACTCCTCCTCTGATGGATGGAGAGTTACTTGGACTGGTCCCATTGAGCTTGATGGAGCTACTTCAAGGTTTAATCTGGGACGGACGGTTCTGACAGAGTTAGGAAAATATTCAGCCCAGTTTGTTTCTCCAGCACCGATGGAGACCTGCTGAAAGCTAAAACACGCTAACGGCGCGTTCAGCTGTTTGGTCCGCTTTGACCCGACTCCGGTCCGCTTTGACCTGACTCCGGTCCAGTTTGGTGAATGCATAATCGAACCAAAAAAGTGAACTCTGGTTCTACAAACTTTGGTCTCAGTTTGGTTGAAGTGAACTCGGGTTCGGTTTGAATTTATACGTGAACACCAAGCGGACTGGAGACCACTCCAAAAGCAGGAAGTGGACTTCAGCGCAGGGCATTCTGGGTAATATAAATGCAACCAAAACATTCTTGCTAGCCTAGCACTAGCGGGAGAAATGTTTCTAATCTGCTAAAGTCAAGAGAAATCCTTCAACCGCTAAATTCTGATGCTACAACATTTTTGTTTGTTTTGTGAATGGAGGCGCTTCCGAGGTTTTTGTCGTTTCCTGCTGTGGTTCTTGGTGCAGCGCCCCCACAGGCCAGGAGGGGAACAGGTTTTTCAAACGATTTGTTTTGTTTGACTCAGTTAAATGTGGAAGGAAACAGCAGCAGCTGAAAATGTAACAACTGTTCCTATTTTGAACCAATTCAGCTGGAAAATGCCATAAATTCTCCCTTCATATAAATGCTTAAATAAAAATCAGCAGAATGTTCCACCTTTTTCACCAGAATAAATTTAGAAATAATCACCAGCAGAATCGGTTTTAGTTTCTTTATAAAGTGAATTAAATGAGTTTGATACTAAATGTCCAGCTTTGGTTGTTGAGATAAAAGAAACAAACTTCCTGCAGATTTCACCCACTCAGTGTGAATGCGTCACTGTGTTTGGAGACAGTCACCCTCACGGCTGTGCATGTGTCCACACACACACACACACACACACACACACACACTCACTCACTCCTACCTCCATATTCCAGCTCTCAGAACGTGTAAACAGCTTAAACGCTGCTTAGCAAAGCGTTTCTTCACAGCAGTGACTCGATACTAGAGTCAAAATAATGATCAAATATTAACTGGAGTAAAGGTTTTCTGTCCAGTTAAAGTTCCTCAGTTTGCGCTTTCATAAATACTAATACTTAAAGTTTAGTTCAGCATTAGTTTTATATTTTTCTAGTTTTTAAAAACACAGACAGTTTACAGTTTAATGCGTTATTCATTCATGTCACAATCTGTAAGGAAACACCAGAAGGACAAAAAGGATTCTTCTCTCGGCCGGCTTAAAGCTTCATAAGTGAATTGTTTCCAATAGGACATTTAGCAGCGAGTACCTGAGGATGATTGACATCACTAAGCCTTCCTGGCTCTGATTTTTATTTATTTTTTTGGTGCATTTCTTCAGACAGCAATATTAGCTCAGAGAGAAGATCGATCTTTTCTCAGATTATCTGACTCATAACAAACTAACATGGAGAAAAGTTGAACAATTATGTAAAAAAGCATTTTTTAAATTAAAGTTACATACTGCAGCTTTAAGTGCAGTCCTTGTTTCTGCCCACCTAGGACCACAAATGGCCCCTGCGCCTCACTTTGAACACCCTTCATTTAGATGAATCCACAGTTTTTATCTCATTTTGTCCAGAGCTGAACCACAGCCTCACATCACTTTAACTCTTTAAAGCTCTGCTTTACGGGACTTCCTGTCGCACCTGAATGCACCTTCACCACCTCCTATCTGCCACTCACCTCCTCCTTCTCTTCCTCCTCTTCTTCTTCTCTCCTGCCTCTCCAGCGCCCCCGCCTGCCTCCCTGACTGCTTCCAGAGCTTCCTCAGGGAGGAGGCGCTGGACTTTTTCTGTAGCCAGTGTCACAGGCAGATCAGTCGCCTGGAGGATCTGTCCACACGCCTCAATTTCCTAGAGATGACTAGGTAACACATGGCTGCTGCTGCGGCTGCTGTTCATGTCTGCAGTGCTGATTAGGTCGCATGTCCCCCTCATGTCTGCATGCTAACTTGTAGAAACTTGCTGTGTTGTGGTGAACGTCCTCACATGGTTATAAAGTTCTGATCCCGTTTTGTTTTTCCATCCTGGCTTCTTTTTGTGGCTTTAGTTTCATGAGTTAAAAACGAAGTTTACTTTGATGAAAATAACCGTAAACCGTTATCGTATGTCGGATATTTATTTGAAATAAAGTTTGCTTTGTATTGTTTCCTTCATGTCTGTAAAGGCCGGACAGAACCGGCCGGTTTTGGAGCAGATTTGCTGATTCAGGATCAAATTAGGCTCCAGGTTTTTAAACGGCTTGGAGGAAAAATGTGGAATGAAGCGTGAAAAATGAAAACAGGAGAATCTAAAAATACAGGTGGACAAACTAAGCAAAATTATGTCTGAATATTTGTTTCCTTGCTTGTTTCTGTCCTGGTTTCCTTTTTGCTTTTTCCTCGTTTCCTCGCTCAGGTTTCTGATTTAACCTGCAGTATTTTCTTTTGTTTAATCCTCTAGAGATGAACCACAACTTTTAAGTTTGGAAACTTAAAAAATCTGGAGATTAAAAATGTAAAGTAACTCTTAGTAACATAAATCAACAGACCAATCAGGCTTTGAGGTTTATTGATTCTTCATCAGTCCTGATATTAAATCTAAAACTTGTATTTTATATTTGTGTAAATCCTGTATGTGAATCTGCTCCTCCATCAGAGCCTTTAGAGCCTTTAAACCTGCTGCGGTTTGTTTGCTGTGAGTCGCTGAGCTTTATTTTGGTGACGGTTTCTTCCTCTCACCGTGTTTCCTGTCTCCCTGCAGCGCCGGGAAGCGGCTTTCCAGCAAGAAGGTGGCGAGGTGAGTGAAGCGCTCGCCATCGGGTTAGCAGCCGTTGGCGAACGCCGCTCTGACTCCTCCTGGTTCCACAGGCATCTGCTGCAGAACAGCTCCATGACTCTGGACACCATGAGCGACCTGACGCGGGACATCCTGGAGCTCGCCGACAACGACATCACAGACAAGGTGACGATAAAAAAATTATTCTATAATCAGTTGATTCAACAGAAACTGACTCAATTCAAAACACTGAAAGATTTTAAAATGTGACCAAGTTGTGTAACTTTACTGCATATTGTGGTCGTTCATGCACCGAATATAATTTTAACAATTTTAAAACTGTTTTTTATTCAGTAAAATCAGACTTTTACAAAAATCTTTCTATCATGTTTTAATGTTTTTCCTCATCAAAAAATAAACCTGGAGTTTTGTTTTGATTCTTTCATGAATGTTTGATAAATCCTTTAGTCTCCATGGCAACCATTCAGTTGTTAAAATACCTGTGTGGACCTTCGAAGCTCAGCTCCTCCAGACTAGCCAGCAGCAATTAGCAAACAGCTGCTGAGCTCATTATAGCAACTGCTGCTCAGAGCAACGCTGGTAAAAACGCTAAAGGAGCCATGTTGGCCTCCAGGAGGCAGGAGCTTCTTAAAGAGACAGAGGTGATAAATGAGGAAGCAAAATTTCTTTATATTGGATATAAATGGCATTTTTATAACAACCGAAGGGAACACAGGTACCTGATTGTGCTATAAAATGGCTGCCATGTGCATGGCGAATGTAATACTGCCCCTCTGAGGAGGAGCTGCGCCTGGAAGGCGGGGCTAGGTCCACCCAGGCGTTTTATAGCTGAATGGTTGTCATGGAGACTAAAGGATTAATCAAACATGCATGAAAGAATCAAAGCAGCTCTCCAGGTTTGTTTTTGATGAGGAAAAAATTTTATTGGAAAGTCAAAAAAGTTGGTTTTCCATGATGCTTTGAGTAAATATTCTATTTGTTTACAGTTTTTTCCACATAATTTAAACTGAATTTCTGGACCGATTGAACAGAAAAATTTGTTTTTGAATAAAAGTAATAAAAGTAAAAGAAAAGAAAATAATTACCATAAAATGAAAGATTAATTTCTCTAGTTTGCATTCAGCTCTTCAGCGCCCAGTCTCTGGTCCTGACCTCTGACCTTTCCCAGGTGCTGCTCCTGGAGCGGCGCGTGGCGGAGCTGGAGAAGGAGTCGGAGGCGTCGGGCGAGCAGCACGGCCGGCTGCGGCAGGAGAACCTGCAGCTGGTGCACCGGGCCAACGCGCTGGAGGAGCAGCTGAAGGAGCAGGAGCTGCAGGCCGACGAGCTGCTGCAGCAGGAGAACCGCCGCCACAAGGAGGCGCTGTGCAAGCTGGAGAGGGAGAAGGGACTGGAGCTGGAGAACGCCCAGGCCCGGTGAGGAGACGGGTCTGGGTCACGGGCTGGCTTCAAACCCACGGCTGATCTGTGATTATAATCTGGAGTACGGAGAGAAATAAAGGCCATAAACTTGAGTTTAAAAAATGATTTAGGACACCTATGGAACAAAAATAAACATTTGAAAGTAGGAATTAAGATTTGAAACAGAAAGAAAATATTTGAAAAGCAGTAAAATAAAAACTTTAATCTGAAAAGCTTTTAACTGATTTTTTACTTTTTTTAGTTTCGAATTAATTTTCATAAAACTCATTTGGAGCATAAGCAAACAAAATAAATGTTTTAATTCAAGACTTGAGAAATATATGTTTTTTTCCATTTTCATATTTTAAAGCAAAATTAATAATCTGCGTTTTGCGAAGCAGAAATGTTGGTGAATGACTCCGGATGTTTGTTGCTCAGGCTGCAGCAGCTGGACGATGAGAACAGCGAGCTGCGGTCCTGCGTTCCCTGTCTCAGAGCGAACATCGAGCGGCTAGAGGAGGTAAAACTGATTTTGTTTTATTTCTCGTTCTGTTGTCTGTTTTTGTTTTAAGTTGCTCAACCTTTCTTCATGGTTTCCAGGAGAAGCGGAAGCTTCAAGACGAGGTGGAAACTCAGACCGACAGGCTGAACGAGGAGACGGAGTCCCGCAGGAAGATGGCCGACAAGCTGAGTCACGAGCGCCATCAGAACCAGAAGGAGAAGGAGAGCACCCAGGAGGTGGGCGGGGCCTTCTGCAGCAGGACTGGGCTGTTGCTAGGCAGATTCTAACGTTTCTCCATTTCCGCCTCAGCTGATCGAAGACCTGCGGAAGCAGCTGGAACATCTTCAGCTCTACAAGCTGGAGGCCGAGGCCAAGCGAGGCCGAACCCCCGGCGCCGGGCTGCAGGAGTACCAGACCCGGACCCGGGAGGCCGAGCTGGAGCAGGAGATCAAACGACTCAAACAGGTACACGACTGAAACAGGTGAACGAATCTCCCGCTCTGCTGCAGCGTCTTAAAGGGACAGTAACATGGAAAATTAACTTTAATCTTTCCATCGTGTTTTTCTGTTTTTCCCTCATTAGAAACGAAGCTGAAGTTTTGCTTTGATTCTTTCATCATGTTTGAGAAAGCACTTAATCTCCATGGCAACCATTCAGCTGTTAAAACGTGTGGTTGGCCCTAGCTCCTCCTTCCAGGTGAAGCTCCTCCCACATTCAGCTCCTCCAGACTAGCCAGCAGCAATTAGCAAACAGCTGCTGAGCTAATTATAGGAGCTGCTGCTCAGAGCAACGCTGGTAAAAACCTTAAAGGTTTAATAGAGGAGCCATGTTGGGACGACTTCCTGGAGGCGGAGCTTCAAAGAGAGCATGAGCTTCTTAAAGAGACAGAGGTCCAATTTCAAAATGTTAAATCAGGAAGTCAAATTTGTTTTGTGTAGCATTTTTAAAACAACTGAAGTTAAAATAGTTGCTTGATTGTGCAATAAAATGGCAGCATGTGCTTCAGTTTTTGTTTACAGGTTTTAAAATCTGACTGTTTGTTTCCAGGACAACCGAACTCTGAAAGAGCAGAACGACGAGTTGAACGGACAGATCATCAACCTGAGCATCCAGGGAGCCAAGAACCTGATGTCGGCCTCCTTCTCCGACTCCCTGGCAGCCGAGATCAGCTCCGTGTCTCGGGCTGAAGTGAGTTTAAAACAAACTCGATTCAGTTTGATGCGTATTCAGAGTTGCTCAAACTGGCATCTGCAGGTCCGGTAGATAGATCTGCCCTGATCATCTTCATTTTCGTAGATTGACCGATAAGATGAGAAACCGATTAACTTAGCAATTCTGTTGCTATATTTAGCAACTTTTCAGACCAAAAGATCAGTTTCGTCCAGAACCGGAATGGGCAGGTCAGAATTTTTAAAGATCTGTGATCGGCTGTAGAGCTGACATATTGGTCTCCAAGTTTTTTTCTGTTAGCTTCGTGTTTATGACCAACTTCTGTCTGTCTGTTTGCAGCTAATGGAGGCCGTTCACAAACAGGAGGAGATCAACTACCGACTCCAGGATTACATCGATAAGATCATCGTGGCCATCATGGAGTCCAACCCCTCCATCCTGGAGGTCAAATAGGCCGCAGGCAGCCTTACTGGGAACGGCCGCTGCTGCCGGCTCCACAGGCTGTGAACTTATTTATAACAAACTGGCACTAAGAAAACGAAGGAGAGGATGTAAAAATTAATTTATTGGACCTTCTTACAACACTCATGACTCCAGACTGGCTTAGAAAAGAACGACGATAAATTTCTACAAAGTCCAAGGCTGTCAGTAAAAAATAAGCTTGTTTTCGTTTCTTTTCGGTTTGTGTGGATGTGCGTTGGCCTCCTGAGCGCCGTTGGGTTCTGGTGACTTCCATGTATTTGGCTGGAGGAACCCGAGCCCCCTGGTGGCTGAATGTGAAAATGCAAGTGTAGATTAGCTCCTCCTTTATTCCCAATCAGCTTCTAATCCACCTAAAACCGATCCGCTAGTTCTACCAAAACGCCTTAAAGGAAGGTTGATCAAAGTATTTCATTCTGCTGAGTGCACCGTAAGCGACTCGGTCCGACCCGAGGAAACCCGACCCAGGCTGAGTCGTGTTTTTACGACCCGCATGAAGCGCAGGTCAGGGGTCAACGACGGTTGGTCTCTAAAGCTCAACCCGATGAGGGAGGTTTCTCCTGATCAGAAACTCCAACAGGGTTTTGCTTTGTGTGTGTGTGTGTGTGTGTGTGTGTGTGTGTGTGTGTGTGTGTGTGTGTGTGTGTGTGTGTGTGTGTGTGTGTGTGTGTGAGACGTTCCCTTGCTTTTTCTGTGTTTGTGTGAACCAAAATGGCGACACTAAATGCAGTGAAAAGCATAAAACAATCATTCCTGTAGGGGAGAAAACTAACAAGATGAAAGAAGTGGTTTATTGTTTGGTTTATGTTTACAATGAAACAGGGTCCTGGATGTCAGGCGGGCTGGAACAGCACTACACACATTTAAAGGGCCAGCTGGAGAAAATAAGCACTTCTTCTTACCTACAGTAGATTTCTCTGTCTGCGTCGATTCAGGATAAATCCAGAGAACTCGGCTCCAGAAACAGAAGCATCGGCTAATCCCAATGAGTTAGCCATTAGCTGTAAACCTCCAAAAACATCACTTTGGTTTAGGTGAATCTTATTAATCTTTAAACAGTAATTTACAGAGACAGATCATTGGAGGCGGTGCGCCACTAAAAGTCTTCCTGTCTGAAAAAGTGAAGCTAACGGCTACTACGAAAAGAATTGGCAGGTAGCCTCAAAATATTAATTAAATTCACAAAAATCACATTGATAATTTGAACAGTCATTGACAGAGATAATCATTGTTTGCATGGAGGCTGGAGGTGGTGCGCCACCAATAGTCTTCCTGTGTGAAACGCCTACGAAGAATGAAAAAACTGAAGCATTTATAGTCAGCACCGTCATTTTTTTGTTTGTTTTTGTTTTTTAAAACAATGCAAGAAGCTAAACATATAAATCGACTTGTGTGTCTGGTACTTGTTATGATCAGTTTATTTCACACAGGAAGATTATTGGAGTCACACCAACTCTTTAGTTCCCCATCTAAACACTCAGCAGTTTTTCTTTAAAAAGAAAAGACAGCTTGATGCAAACAATGTAACGGTTAGCTTGAGAGGCTGGAGCTAACTCTGGATTTACTCTGATTTAGGACTCCAAGTGAGCATGACACTGTAGGGTAAGATATTGACTGTGCATAGCCCTTCAACAGATCCTCAGTTCAGTAATTCTGCGCTGTCCCTTTAAATGAATCCCGACCAACCCAGTATGTAACCCAGTACAGCCCGCCTGATCCCAGCGTCGTCTTGCTGAGTGCAGCAGGGAAGTTTAACGTGTTTTTTTACTGCAACTATTAAATGCCGGCATTTTGACAAGTTGTATGTGAAGAATTTAGCGCTTGTGTTTTGCACTATGATTTGTTTTTGTTTTTGGAAGTAGGATGAAATGCTATGAAATGATTATTTGTAGGAATCTGTTGAAGAGGGAAAAGTATCACACTATGACGCCATGTTGAGTCGAACATATCCGATGATTCTGCAGCGTTTCTTTAAATGCAACTCTGAGCATCAAGCTTGGAGACTTCAGACGTTTTTGTAGCAATAATGCAGGATAAGAAATGAATGGAGGGTAATTCTTCCTTCCTTCTGCTGGGTGAAGACATCATGAACTGATTCTGGACTCTTAACGCCAACCTGGATGTGGATTTATATCACGACCTTTGACACCAGTACGTCTGATTTCCTCGTTTTTTCACTCTGTTCGCCTCTTTCTCACTGCTCTTCACTCGCCACTCCATGAAGGAAAGACAAAAAAACTAAACAATGGCCTTGGATGTAAATGTCTTGTAAAGTTTTTTTCTACACTCATTCTAGATTCTAGGTATTTTTCTAGTCGCAGCAGAGGAACGGAAGGTCGCCTGTGCTCTGTAGCATGTAGCGTGTACAGTTTCTGTCGGGGTTCTTCGTCTCACGCCGGTATTTATTCGTCGACGGCTCACACTGACCTGTTCTGCTGAAACAAATATGTTTGTGCTTTATTGAATTCACACTTATTGACACTGATCAACGCGGCGGGAGAGTTTATTAGCGAGGTAAGAGTTAGCTGAGCTGCACAAGATGGCCGCCTGAGGTCAACGCGCTCTTCCGTGAAGGTGAAGTTTTTCCTGTTGTCTTCCCGGAGGGAGTCGGTCCTGCATGGATGCACAGAGTTCTTGTTGTACATCTTGATCCACGATCACTAAGATGACATTTTAAAACCTCCTGGCTTTCACAAGGGTGAAAAAAGGTTTTTAATAATTCCTGATTTCTTTGAGCAAAAATACGACGTAGACGTATTTTTAGGTGTCTAATTATGCCTGTATATTTTTTCTTTTTGTAGATTAGATTTGCACTTTCACCTGATCAATCATCTCATTTCCTGGGTTAAAAATGACCAAAGACTGATTCTGTTCTGAATTTTTTCTGAAAGAAACTGACCTGGTAGCAGAGCCGGTCCAAAAATAATCTACGGCCTTTGGCAGAACTTGATTTTGGGCCCCCAAACTACCATGACAGCTAAACGATATATATAAATTAAAGCAGTTTTTTCTACTAATGCTACTTCTAAGATGTTAGCCTATTAAACCAAAAATATTTTACTCAAAGTGTTTTCCCGCCTGTCGCTTCTAAGGCGCTAAGTTGCCGCTCAGTTTGCTTCTACCTTGGTCCGGCTCTGCCTGTAGTCTAAACACTGTCTCTCGCTAAACCTGATGATGAGCCCTGGATAAAGTCAGTTGGTTTTAAATTATGCGATATACATCTGAGCTGTAAATATAAACATTTTTGCAGACTTCTTTCCTGTTTCCTTCAAATGCGTCTGAAGGTTTGCTGAAGGCGTCGCCATCCGAGTCGTGCTCAGCTTGTGTGACGGAGAAGGACAGGAAGCAAATACTGTAGAAAAGAGAATCTGTAAGAAGTAAATTTATTCCTATTTTCAAAGATAAATGTATAAATTAATGTATAAATTATAACAGTATTGGGTACAGCTGTATAATATTTTTGGAGCTCCCTACAAATGATTTACTCCTAATTGTTACTGGGGAAATATGTCATTTATTGTAAGAAGAGAATTTAAAGGTAAAAAGTGGAAGTAAGAATAAAATAAATAAATGGAATAAAAAAAACTGTTTCTGTTTTATTTAAGCACTTAAAAAATCTGCAACATCTTTGTCATAATTTGTCATTTATGTTTAAAGGTAATTAATCTGATTAACACCAACAATCACTTTACTGACTAAACATTAAGCCACTAGCTCCACCTGCTGGTTGGAAATATTTACTGCACTGTAAATGTTTTTACAGATTTAAATGTTAAAAAATAGCAACTGTCATGAAAACCACATATTGGTGTGAAAGATTAGTTAAGTTTCATAGTTCAGATTAATTAGAGGCAATAAAATAAAAGTTTTAAATGTTTTTAATTGGTCCAGCAAAGAGAAATGTTTGTTTTCCTTATCAGTAAAAATGCAGAAAGTCACTTTCACAGTTTTTATTGTAGCAATAAAGTAAAAAAAAAATTGACGTATTGAGAAAGAATCAGGAATCTGCAGCCCCAGAGCCACAAGTGGCTTTTTGACACATCTTAATATAAAATAATAAAAATATTGCTTTTTTTCTCTTCTATTTGTTCTGTGGTCCCACTTTGCCAGGGCTTGTAATTTTAGTGTAGGATCACCACTGCCAAAAAGCAAAAAAGGTTTTTGTTTTTCTTTTTTATAAAAGCGTAAATATTTTTTTCTACAGTTATCTTCGATCTGCATTATTGCCCAATGAGTTTAGTTAAAATGAATATCTAGACCTAAATAGTTTTTTCATAATTATTCCACTTGCACGTTTTCAAACAGACAATGCAGACGCATTAATTTATTTTAAAAACTATTTACAAAACAATTCAGTCAGAAAAAACTGATTTATAAACTACACAATCATAACCATCACGGTACAACTGGACACCCGGAACCAAAGTTACAGCTGTTGCTCTTCCCGGTGGTGTTTTGATGAAGGACGCCGGAGAGTCAAATGCTGTCGATGTTTCACGTTTTTCCACAATATTTCCATTGAAACTTCAAACTCCAACTGTTGATAAAATGTTGTAGTTGTAGTTCTGTGACTGGACGAGTTGCTGGATGTTATATTTGATGCATTTTGCACGTTTTTAGCAAGTCGAGTTGACGAAGCTAAAGCTGATAATTTACTGAAAACAGCGTCATATGATTCTGAGAATAATCATAACGAAACATCTTTTCCTGAATTAGTGAGGAAACTTTTGATTTTGTATTTTTATGGATTTATTCCGCAGCAAGATGTCAAGTTAGCAGTTGTTAATCTTCACATAAATGGCGCTGGGTTCGGTAAGTTCGGAGGTTCGACTGAAGGTGGCCCAGTGCTTCCGGTCGCTCTCCTCCTCCTCCGCGGATCATACAGACGTTTTTGACGCCCTGGAAACGCTGAACTCGTATTTAGATGACGGGGCTGAAAGCAGCAGCACCGCGGCGGAGCGCGAGGAGTTCCGGAGGACCCAGTACACCCGAACCCTGCGGGTTCTGGTCGGGCAGCTCCAGGCTGACTGGACCCACAGCCTGTCCGCCGCCCAGCGCTCCAAGCTGTGGGACCCGCTGTTCCTGAAGGGGCCGCCGGATCAGGCGCTGCTGGTGCTGATGGAGGCCGTGACCCAGCTCCGGTGAGACGAGTTAATTAACTGAATTATCCGAGTTAATTTTTGATCTAAAATATGAAAAACTACGACGACGTATCGGGGACCTGAAGGAAAAGCAAATTTCCCCCCAATAAATTTGACTTTTGAGCTAAATCTCAGACATGTTCGAGAAAACATAAGAAAATTTCAGACATTGAAAAGTCAGATATTTGCTAGAAAAGGAAAAAAAATCGGAGATTAAACTCAGAAATTTTTAAGAATAATATGAACATTTCAGAGTTTGAAAAGTGAATTCATTATACTCAAAAATGTCCATGTTTATGTAAAGTTTTTTTTAGGGTTTTTTTTGTTGTTGGAAATTTACTTTTTTCTATACAATCACAGGATGGCGATATGCTGATAATCTGCATGATCTTATCTGTTAATGTAAGTCTAAAATAAGTAGAAGTACAGCGGTGTATTGGGACCATAGGAGACAGGAAAACAGGAGCATATTTCTGCCCCAAAATTGTTTCTAGATTTGTCTCAGAAATTTCATAACATTTTTGACATTTCAAAATTGTAAATTTGAAACATTTGCTAAAAACTCTGAAATTTTGAGAGAAAAAAACAAGAAAATTATCTGAGTTTCAAAAGTCAAAAATGTTTTCTTTTAAAAAAAAATTCTGAGTTTTGCATTTTCTTTGTATTTTTTGCACTGAAAAATGCAAAGAAAGAAAAGGTTATTTTAAAATGAGCTGGATAATTTATATTCTGAATATTAATATTTCTTGAAGGGTAATTTTGATTACAGACTAGATAATCTATTATTTATGCTTTAGGTTTTTTGTAGTTTTTATTAAAGTTTTTATTTCCATTTTTATGTACAGATTTTGGTTGTTTTATTTTGCATATTTAAACTGAAACATAGTTACTTGATTATGGTATAAAATGTAACTATGTGTTCAGAAAACACATCAAACTGTCCCTTTGAGAAATCTGCCAGTTCCAGTGAAAATTGTTCTGTGCAAAACTAAAGTTTATTGATCTTTCAAAGCCTTATTATAAGCCATTATTATTGTATTATTGAAAATGGCATCAAAACGACAATATTATCGTTTATCGCAATAGTTTCTGGGACAATTTATCGTCCAGACCTGGCTGATGAAGTCCTCTGTCCGCTCCCTGCAGCCCCAGCGCGGGTCTGGACCGCCTGGTCAGCGTTACGGAGCGCTTCCTGCAGAGCGGCCGCCTGGCGGACTTGCTGTGGTCCTTCTGCCTCCGGTCGGTGCCGCCAGACTCGGCCCAGCTCAGAGAGACGCTGCTGGCCCGGTTAGCCGCTCTGCCGGACCTCACCGCCAACAGGCTGCACCCCAACAACCGGCCGCTGTTCACGCCCCAGCGGTTCTACCCGCTGCTGGCCACGGAGATGCTGGCCGCTCTGGAGAGGATCTGCCGCGCCCTCAGAGGTGACGCCATTTAGCTAGCGGAAATTGTCCTTGGTGCCATTTAGCTAGCGGAGATTGCTATTGGCGCCATTTTAGAGGTTTCCGTTGGCGCCGTTTTAGCTAGCGGAAATTGCCGTTGGCGCCATTTTAGAGATTGCCGTTGGCGCCGTTTTAGCTAGCGGAAATTGCCGTTGGCGCCATTTAGCTAGCGGAAATTGTCGTTGGCGCCATTTAGCTAGCGGAAATTGCCATTGGCGCCATTTTAGAGATTCCCGTTGGCGCCCTTTTAGCTAGCGGAACTTGCCCTTGGTGCCGTTTAGCTAGCGGAAATTGCCCTTGGTGCCATTTTAGAGATTGCCGTAGGCGCCGTTTTAGCTAGCGGAAATTGCCCTTGGCGCCATTTTAGAGATTGCCGTTGGCGCCGTTAACCAGCAGGTTGTTGCTAGGACACCGGAGCCGAGTTGGGTAATAACTAGTAGTTAGATTTACTTACATTTGCTTGAGTATTATAGTTTACTTTTAGGAGTATTTTTACTGCGCTGTACTTTTTACTTTTACTTGAGTAATTTTATTATGAAGTATCACTATGCTTACTTGAGTAAAATTTCTGGATTCTCTAAATGAAAAACAAGTATGTTTTAACCAAATATTCACCTGCAGTTTTTATTAAAGTTTCATACATTTTTATTGAAAGAAACTGATTTAAAAAAATGTTCTTTTGCCTGATTTTGTTATTTTTTGTTACTTATTTGAATTATTGTCATCTTGATCCTTAAATACCAAAAATTCTGCTTAACTTTATATTTTGGTCCATCTGATTATGTAAATTTAATATTTAAAATTTACAGGTATTGTCTGACAATACTTCAAAAATATTTCATCAATAAATCTTTTTGCTCACTGTTTAGTAATTATTGCATTAATTTAGTGTAAACGCTGCTTCATACCTCCTGATTTTAGTTGGCAATTAGGATTATATTATCACTTTATTAATCTGATGTTGATGTCATCATATGTTTCCATATGTTTCCATATTAATCCTATCACATGTGTTATCTATTGATTTTGATCATGTGTCTACTGCGATATATATTGTTATTGATTGATTGATTGTTGTGATGTCTTCCACAGATGGTGTCGATTGCTCTCTGACATTCGTAGCTCAGACACTTGGGAAAGTTTGCCTCCAAGGTCACAGCGGTGAGTTTAAAACAAGGCAGACTGACGGATTTAATGGTAGCGTTTGGTAAAGTTGTGTAAAAATGGCTTCCTGGGAAAAAATATGGCATCATAAAGAGATGACTGGATTTCTGGGCAAAGACTAGAGTAGAGTTCATATTCAGCAAAAGAGATTAAAAAGACCAAAAAATGTTTTTTTTGCTCAGTCCCAATTTTGGCAAAATCCAGTTTCTTTTGTCCGTATCCTACTTAACCCAAATCTGAATTTTATTATAGTTTTTTTATGCCATCTTGGTAGGCAAACGCAGCGCAATGCATAGCAAACCCAGGGAGACCAACAAAAAGAAAATATGTGGACAATGTGCAAGAGAAAGATACATGAACAAAATGGCTGCTGTCGGTGAACTGTGGAAGTAAACCGCTGTAAATTCAGCATCTCTGACGTTCTGAGCTCAACGTTCTGCTCTAGAGCGCCACCTGCAGTAAACCCCGTCCTGCTGTGTCTGTACAGGCCTGGTTCTGGGCGTGATGGCGCCCCGCCTGGCCGTCTGCACGCGCTCAGACGTGGTGTGGCAGAGGGTGAGCTGGAAGCTGCTGCAGGACGTCCCAGAGCGCTGCATGGAGAGCGTGCTCACTGGCCTGCTTCAGGCGGCCGACAGGTGAGCCGTCCGGACAGGTGAACGGGCACCAGGTGAGGGCAGGTTCTGATTCTGTCTTTGGTCCATTTCCAGCTCTGACACCTTCAGCCGCATTGCTGGAAATCTGGTGTTAACCAATAAAAAGGCTCAGTTTGTGCTGACTCATAAAGTGCTGCTGCTGCAGTATAAGTACGAGGTAGGTCAGCAGCTGACAGTGAATATATTATATGTGTATTTATATCATGTGTTGTTGTTTTTAATGGTGTTTTGTTTCCAGACTCAGGTCCTGAGGACTGTCCTGGGTTACCTGGCCTCAGACCGGGATCGGAGGCCGCTCCTCATCCAGGTTCGTTTATCTAAACATTTCAAAGACAAAATCATAGAGTTCCATTTTTATACTATCTTTAGCATTTTATATGTAATTAGCATCACATGTTGCATGTTCCAACATCTTATTTACATGAAGCTAATGCTAAAGCGCTTCACGAACATGGTATTTATGGAAATGAGTATTGATAACACGAGAGGAAAGCTGTAATATTACAATAAAGTAGAAATAATTTGTGAATAGTTGTAATAATACTGGAATAAAGTCATTATAATATGAAAATAATGTCATAATAATGCAAGTGGTAAAATTCATGAAAAAAGTTGTTTGATGATAAAGTTGAAATAGTACAAAAATAAATTCAGAATAATACGAGTATAGAGTTATATTTTAGGAGAATGAAATAGAGGAATTCCCCCCATAAAAACAATAAAAATGTTTCCCAGGTCTCATGCTGGAGTCTCCTGTTCTACATGTTTTCTGAATGGTGTGGTGCTTGACGTTTGCTCTGTGTGTGTCTTCAGGTTTTGCGCAGTGTGTCGCAGGCCTGGGCCAACCC
The DNA here is from genome assembly GCF_002775205.1 of Xiphophorus maculatus. NCBI lineage: Eukaryota > Metazoa > Chordata > Actinopteri > Cyprinodontiformes > Poeciliidae > Xiphophorus > Xiphophorus maculatus. The sequence goes on from NC_036452.1 coordinate 2,175,895, forward strand.
CAGCGCGGTGAAACACACGCCTCAGGAGCAGCAGCTCTACGTTAGCAAGACGCTGCTGCTAGCTGCTAGCCTGCTGACGGACGCCGAGCTGCAGGAGCTTCGCTCAGGTGCAAAATCAAACCACCGAAACTCCTCTACTTCCTGATGGTCTTCTGATTTATTTTAGTTCTGAACAACATCAGAAAATCTTACGATGACGACATTAGTTGCGATTTTTCTTGCTGTTTTCTTTTCTTCCTCATCTGTTCCTCCATCACTCTGTGACCTTTAGCAGTTTTTGTAGCATCATTAATGTTTGATGTGGGATTATAATCTCATGAGATTCTTTTTCAACTGGATAAACATTACATCAGCATGAGAAATGCCAGCAATTATTGTCAAATAATTGATATACAGTGATGTTTTGTTCCTACGGCGAATATTAGAGCCGGGCTAAGAATTATTTTTCATGATTACAAGAATGTAATAATTGTAATAATACAATAGAAAATTTTGAAATAATACTAAAAAAAGTAATGATTTTATGAGAAAAATCATAAACGAAAAAAAGAATAACACGTGAACAGGCATGATACCGGGATGAAGTTGTGCTGCTACACAAAAAAAGTTTTACAATGATAAAGTAGAAATAATTTAATAGTTGTAATATTAGGATAAAATCCTGATAATACGAGAATAAAGTTATACAACAATAATAATCAATGCTTTTTAACTCGGATTGTTTTTTTAACTCAGATTGTTTTTTAAATTCAGCTCATTGTTTTCTTTCAGATCTCCTGCAGTGCCTGCTGGACGGCATGCAGAGCCACCTGGACAGCAGCGCGGTCGGCATTAGGACTCTGGGCATGGTGGTGGGCGAGTGTCTGAGCGCCCGGATGGATCTCAACGGCGCCAAGCTCAAGTTTGAGGTACATTCTGTGAATGTCTGACATCAGTGGTGGTGGCAGCATGATGCTGTGGCCTCAGCAGGGACAGGGAAGCTGGTCAGAGTGGACAGGAGGACGACCGGAGCTCCAGGATAACAGAAAAGAAAACGGAGGATAAAGTTGAAATAATGAGAATAGTAAAAATAAAATTTAAAAAGTTATAATACAAGAAAAAGTTACAATAAGAGATTAAAGTCAAAACTAGAAAAACAAAATTTCTGAAGAAATTTAGCCGGGGCCTGCCAAGGCGCGCCCGTCTGGTTTGTGCCCGGCGTCGTCACGCTACAAATTGGCATCGACGCTAAAGGATGCTGCAATGTAATCAAGTTCAGATTTCTTTAGCCGAAATCTCTTTGCTTCCTTGTCTTTCGTTAGGCGATGAAATACGTTCATGTTTGGTTCGGTTCAGTTCTACTCTAGTGGGCAGACTGTACCGCAGCTGCTGCGCTACAGATATTTCTCCGCTGATTTTCAGTAAAACTCTACAACGGAGAACCTGGAGGTTCTGGTTCGGATGAACAAAATAAACCCAGATATTTTATGTTTTATTATTAGAAATTATTGATAGGCCAAGCATAATGAAAAAAAACTCAGATCATGAAGTTATTTTATGTAATTCAAACAAAAATTATAATTTACATCATACCAAGGTAATATTATGTAGTTCTGCTGTTTTTCACTGTCGGCACAAGACGGCAGCTGAGAGTATCTGTATCCGAAGCAACTGATTCAGTGAAGTAGCTTAATATGCTAGTTCCGGTTATTTGTGGCAATTTCTGCAAGTCACAATAGCTCTAGGTTGAGGTAAAACAAAATTGCCTTATTTCAGCTGATCAGATTGATGTTAACAGAGATTTTGTAGCCTAACAGGTTTCACGAAAGCCAGTTAGCAAAGTGCTAACATGTGAACAAATTGTGGTTCCATCAAGCTAGCAGCTACGCTATCAGAGCCACAACAAAATATCCCACAGCAGTCAAACTTTTAAAATCGATCACATTTCTTAAAGAACACATTACATTTAACAACTGTAAGCAGTTCTAATAATATAGTAATGAAATTAAATAGTATATTTTATGGACAGAACACAAACACTTCTTACCTTAACCAAGCAGTCGGAAGCAGAAAGCTCTTCTTCTTCTTTTTGTTTTTAATGGCGGTTGGCAAGCAACTTAATGGTGTGCATTACCGCCACCTACTGGTATGGAGTGTGGATCAGGGCGCAACTTAAAAAAAAAAACACTAAATCCTTTCTATCAGTTTAGTTTTCTTAAGAAATTTTATGAAATAACATAAATATTCATGGGGCGTGCTGTGGTGGCGCAGGGGGTTAGCACGCCCCACGTTTCAGTTAACCGCTCCCCAATCTAAAGTCTTACATATAATCCTGTTACCTTCAAAAATGTAATAACCGCTTTATTTATTTTGTGTTTAATTAATATCTTATTAAGTTTAAATGTCTCTATATCATATTTCCTAATTTATTGTACTTGCTTTATATTTTCCACAATTAATTATTACATGTTCTACTGTTTCCATATCCATACCACACTCACATCTACCTGTTGGATGTTTACCAATCAAATTTAAAGTTTTGTTTAATCCAGTATATCCAAGGCACAATCTTTTTTTTTTTTCATACTTGCTCTTTTCGCTTTTCAGACTTACAATACTTCATTTGAGCCAGCTGGGGGAGACAATTCTCTGTTTTAGCCAGTAGGGTATTAGGGCGTTTGTAGGAGTTTTCCCATTGAATTATAATGGGGTTTTTTTCGTAGTTTTTTGCGAATTATGTCGCCATGTTCATCCCGAATCCCACCAAAAGTAATAGCTGGAATGGCGTGAATTTTCTGCAGGTTTTGATACCTCTTTTGTAGGTGTGCACGCAGCAGTATGAGCCGCATTAACGGTTACGGATGAAAAATAAAGAATTATAATAATAACTAGAAAATTTCGGAAGAAATTTAGCCGGGGCCTGCCAAGGAGCGGCCGTGGGGCTTGGGCCCGGCGTCGTCACGCCACAAATCGGCGTCGACGCCAAAGAACGCCGCGAAGTAATCAGTGGCACGCGGTGAACCGCAAGAACGTTAAGCGAGGCGGACGTGCACCGTTCGGTACGATTTAAAATGTTGTCAAGGCTTTTATTTTGGAAGTTTTGTTAAACTTTATTTCAAAGGGCCAAACTAATCCCATGCGTAATAGTCCTTGGGTTAAAATAGTTATATAATGCTCAAAACACAAGTAGCTGATGTAAAAAAATGCAAGGCTTTTATTTTGAAATTTTCAGTATGCTTCATTTTTAAGTTCCGAACTAATACCACGTGTAAGAGTGCTTTGGATGAAAAAGTCAAAAAAAGCCAAAAAGAGCTATTACCTCATGTAAAAATATTCAAGGCTTTTATTTTGAAATTATTATTATGCTCCATTTTAAAGTTCCAAACTAATCCCATGTGTAACAGTGCTTTGGATGAAAAAGTCATATACGGCCAAAAAAAGCAATTACATGATGTAAAAATATTCAAGGCTTTTATTTTGAAATTTTCAGTATGCTTCATTTCAGAGGGCCAAACTAATACCACGTGTAACAGTGCTTTGGATGAAAAAGTCATATACGGCCAAAAAGAGCAATTACGTCATGTAAAATATTCAAGGCTTTTATTTTGAAATTTTCAGTATGCTTAATTTTAAAGTTCCAAACTAATCCCATGTGTAACAGTGCTTTGGATGGAAAAGTCAGATAAAGCCAAAAAGAGCAATTACATGATGTAAAAATATTCAGGGCTTTTATTTTGAAATTATTATTATGCTCCATTTTAAAGTTCCAAACTAATCCCATGTGTAACAGTGCTTTGGATGAAAAAGTCATATACGGCCAAAAAGAGCAATTACGTCATGTAAAAATATTGAGGGCTTTTATTTTGAAATTATTATTATGCTTAATTTTAAAGTTCCGAACTAATCCCATGTGTAACAGTGCTTTGGATGAAAAAGTCATACAAAGCCAAAAACAGCAATTGCATGATGTAAAAATATTCAAGGCTTTTATTTTGAAATTATTATTATGCTCCATTTTAAAGTTCCGAACTAATACCATGTGTAACAGTGGTTTGGATGAAAAAGTCATATACGGCCAAAAAGAGCAATTACATGATGTAAAAATATTCAAGGCTTTTATTTTGAAATTATTATTATGCTCCATTTTAAAGTTCCAAAGTAATCCCATGTGTAACAGTGCTTTGGATGGAAAAGTCAAATAAAGCCAAAAAGAGCAATTACGTCATGTAAAAATATTCAGGGCTTTTATTTTGAAATTTTCAATATGCTTAATTTTAAAGTTCCAAACTAATCCCATGTGTAACAGTTACTGAGTTAAATCAGTTATATACAGCCCATAGCAGCAGGTAGTTCTAAAGGCCAGTTCTCAGTCCTGATCTGTTTCAACTGAGGATAGATAGAACTACAGTGATGCGTATTCGTAGTCCTAACCAGCAGCCAATAGCCTCTTGAGTTCCGTTGCTATGGCAAATAATGGTCTCAGCAGGTGTGAGCTGTGAGCTCTGAGCTCTCAAACACACAAGTGTGTTTGAGCAAACACACTTTACTGAAAAAAAGCATTGGAAACAAATCCTTCTTGTTCGGGAACCGTAATACATATTCGAAAAGCGTTTTAAGCGTATGACAGTTCAATGTGTCTTCTGCGATAGTCCCGAGATTCATATCTGTACCTCACTCAGAGCATTTACAGCGATGAGAGAAAGAAATGTTGTGCCCATATCTGATCCGAGAGCGGCTGTCACTGTAATTTCAGCAAAAATGAGAAAGTTTGGGTCGCTTAGAGGCAAATTGTGGACAAACCGTAACTGGTATCGACGAGCCGTCTTCACTTTCGAAGAGATCACAGACGTATCTACAAAATGAAATTTGAATGGCATTTCTAGGTGAATTTGTGACGACACAGCAAATCCTCAAAAATAGGGTATTTCTAGGATTTTTCCCATTGAGTTATAATGGGGTTTTTTTCGTAGTTTTTTGCGAATTATGTCGCCACGTTAAGCCCAAATCCCACCAGAAGTAATAGCTCCAATGGCGTGAATTTTCTGCACGTTTTGATACCTCATTTGTAGGTGTGCACCCAGCGGTACGAGCCGCATTAACGGTTACGGAAGAAAAATAAAGTTCTATAATAATAATAATATTAAAGAGACGCTTCTCTCCGACAATAGTAATAGGTTCCTGCCATTGCTTTGCATGGCAGGCCCCAACTAGAAAATTTCGGAAGAAATTTAGCCGGGGCCTGCCAAGGCGCGGCCGTGGGGTTCGGGCCCGGCGTCGTCGCGCCACAAATCGGCGTCGACGCCAAAGAACGCCGCGACGTAAGCAGTGGCACGCGGAGAACCGCAAGAACGTTAAGCGAGGCGGACGTGCACCGTTCGGTACGATTTAAAATGTTGTCAAGGCTTTTATTTTGGAAGTTTTGTTAAACTTCATTTCAAAGGGCCAAACTAATCCCATGCGTAATAGTCCTTGGGTTAAAATAGTTATATAATGCTCAAAACACAAGTAGCTGATGTAAAAATATTCAAGGCTTTTATTTTGAAATTTTCAGTATGCTTCATTTCAAAGGGCCAAACTAATACCACGTGTAACAGTGCTTTGGATGAAAAAGTCAAATAAAGCCAAAAAGAGCAATTACGTCATGTAAAATTATTCAAGGCTTTTATTTTGAAATTTTCAGAATGCTTCATTTCAAAGGGCCAAACTAATACCACGTGTAACAGTGCTTTGGATGAAAAAGTCAAATAAAGCCAAAAAGAGCAATTACCTGATGTAAAAAATATTCAAGGCTTTTATTTTGAAATTATTATTATGCTCCATTTTAAAGTTCCAAACTAATCCCATGTGTAACAGTGCTTTGGATGAAAAAGTCATATAAAGCCAAAAACAGCAATTACCTGATGTAAAAATATTCAAGGCTTTTATTTTGAAATTATTATTATTCTCCATTTTAAAGTTCCAAAGTAATCCCATGTGTAACAGTGCTTTGGATGAAAACGTCAAATAAAGCCAAAAACAGCAATTACCTGATGTAAAAATATTCAAGGCTTTTATTTTGAAATTATTATTCTCCATTTTAAAGTTCCAAACTAATCCCATGTGTAACATTGCTTTGGATGAAAAAGTCATATACGGCCAAAAAAAGCAATTACCTGATGTAAAAATATTCAAGGCTTTTATTTTGAAATTATTATTATTCTCCATTTTAAAGTTCCAAAGTAATACCATGTGTAACAGTGCTTTGGATGAAAACGTCAAATAAAGCCAAAAACAGCAATTACCTGATGTAAAAATATTCAAGGCTTTTATTTTGAAAATATTATTCTCCATTTTAAAGTTCCAAACTAATCCCATGTGTAACATTGCTTTGGATGAAAAAGTCATATACGGCCAAAAAAAGCAATTACCTGATGTGAAAATATTCAAGGCTTTTATTTTGAAATTATTATTCTCCATTTTAAAGTTCCAAAGTAATCCCATGTGTAACAGTGCTTTGGATGAAAACGTCAAATAAAGCCAAAAACAGCAATTACCTGATGTAAAAATATTCAAGGCTTTTATTTTGAAATTATTATTATGCTCCATTTTAAAGTTCCAAACTAATCCCATGTGTAACAGTTACTGAGTTAAATCAGTTATATACAGCCCATAGCAGCAGTAGTTCTAAAGGCCAGTTCTCAGTCCTGATCTGTTTCAACTGAGGGTACATAGAACTACAGTGATGCGTATTCGTAGTCCAAATCAGCAGCCAATAGCCTCTTGAGGTCCGTTGCTATGGCAAATAATGGTCTCAGCAGGTGTGAGCTCTGAGCTCTGAGCTCTCAAACACACAAGTGTGTTTGAGCAAACACATTTTACTGAAAAAAAGCATTGGAAACAAATCCTTCTTGTTCGGGAACCGTAATACATATTCGAAAAGCGTTTTAAGCGTATGACAGTTCAATGTGTCTTCTGCGATAGTCCCGAGATTCATATCTGTACCTCACTCAGAGCATTTACAGTGATGAGAGAAAGAAATGTTGTGCCCAGATCTGAAATTCTATTCAAATACATGGGAGAGAGCCTCAGACAGCCTCAGAAAATCCTGTCGCATGACTTTGCTCTGAAGCACCGTGACAGAAAACCGTACGGTCTAGATAAATTTCGAAAACATTTTACCGGAGCAGACAGGCGTATCAATGTCAGGACCGATTTTGATACTAATCGTGCGATATTTGTGGGCGTGATGGCGATTTCAAAAATGATTTGGGTTGAAAATGTTGTCTTCATCTCTCACTCTAAGCAGCCAGAAACGCACTCTAACTTGAGCAAAAATGAGAAACTTTGGGTCGCTTAGAGGCAAATTGTGGACAAACCGTAACTGGTATCGACGAGCCGTCTTCACTTTCGAAGAGATCACAGACGTATCTACAAAATGAAATTTGAATGGCATTTCTAGGTGAATTTGTGACGACACAGCAAATCCTCAAAAATAGGGTATTTCTAGGATTTTTCCCATTGAGTTATAATGGGGTTTTTTTCGCAGTTTTTTGCGAATTATGTCGCCACGTTAAGCCCAAATCCCACCAAAAATAATAGCTCCAATGGCGTGAATTTTCTGCACGTTTTGATACCTCATTTGTAGGTGTGCACCCAGCGGTATGAGCCGCATTAACGGTTACGGAAGAAAAATAAAGAATTATAACTAGAAAAACAAAATTTCTGAAGAAATTTAGCCGGGGCCTGCCAAGGCGCGCCCGTCTGGTTTGTGCCCGGCGTTGTCACGCTACAAATTGGCATCGACGCTAAAGGATGCTGCAATGTAATCAAGTTCAGATTTCTTTAGCCGAAATCTCTTTGCTTCCTTGTCTTTCGTTAGGCGATGAAATACGTTCATGTTTGGTTCGGTTCAGTTCTACTCTAGTGGGCAGACTGTACCGCAGCTGCTGCGCTACAGATATTTCTCCGCTGATTTTCAGTAAAACTCTACAACGGAGAACCTGGAGGTTCTGGTTCGGATGAACAAAATAAACCCAGATATTTTATGTTTTATTATTAGAAATTATTGATAGGCCAAGCATAATGAAAAAAAACTCAGATCATGAAGTTATTTTATGTAATTCAAACAAAAATTATAATTTACATCATACCAAGGTAATATTATGTAGTTCTGCTGTTTTTCACTGTCGGCACAAGACGGCAGCTGAGAGTATCTGTATCCGAAGCAACTGATTCAGTGAAGTAGCTTAATATGCTAGTTCCGGTTATTTGTGGCAATTTCTGCAAGTCACAATAGCTCTAGGTTGAGGTAAAACAAAATTGCCTTATTTCAGCTGATCAGATTGATGTTAACAGAGATTTTGTAGCCTAACAGGTTTCACGAAAGCCAGTTAGCAAAGTGCTAACATGTGAACAAATTGTGGTTCCATCAAGCTAGCAGCTACGCTATCAGAGCCACAACAAAATATCCCACAGCAGTCAAACTTTTAAAATCGATCACATTTCTTAAAGAACACATTACATTTAACAACTGTAAGCAGTTCTAATAATACTTACCTTAACCAAGCAGTCGGAAGCAGAAAGCTCTTCTTCTTCTTTTTGTTTTTAATGGCGGTTGGCAAGCAACTTAATGGTGTGCATTACCGCCACCTACTGGTATGGAGTGTGGATCAGGGCGCAACTTAAAAAAAAAAAACACTAAATCCTTTCTATCAGTTTAGTTTTCTTAAGAAATTTTATGAAATAACATAAATATTCATGGGGCGTGCTGTGGTGGCGCAGGGGGTTAGCACGCCCCACGTTTCAGTTAACCGCTCCCCAATCTAAAGTCTTACATATAATCCTGTTACCTTCAAAAATGTAATAACCGCTTTATTTATTTTGTGTTTAATTAATATCTTATTAAGTTTAAATGTCTCTATATCATATTTCCTAATTTATTGTACTTGCTTTATATTTTCCACAATTAATTATTACATGTTCTACTGTTTCCATATCCATACCACACTCACATCTACCTGTTGGATGTTTACCAATCAAATTTAAAGTTTTGTTTAATCCAGTATATCCAAGGCACAATCTTTTTTTTTTTTCATACTTGCTCTTTTCGCTTTTCAGACTTACAATACTTCATTTGAGCCAGCTGGGGGAGACAATTCTCTGTTTTAGCCAGTAGGGTATTAGGGCGTTTGTAGGAGTTTTCCCATTGAATTATAATGGGGTTTTTTTCGTAGTTTTTTGCGAATTATGTCGCCATGTTCATCCCGAATCCCACCAAAAGTAATAGCTGGAATGGCGTGAATTTTCTGCAGGTTTTGATACCTCTTTTGTAGGTGTGCACGCAGCGGTATGAGCCGCATTAACGGTTACGGATGAAAAATAAAGAATTATAATAATAACTAGAAAATTTCGGAAGAAATTTAGCCGGGGCCTGCCAAGGCGCGCCCGTCGGGCATGGGCCCGGCGTCGTCGCGCCACAAATCGGCGTCGACGCCAAAGGACGCCGCGACGTGATCAGTGGCACGCGGAGAACCGCAAGAACGTTAAGCGAGGCGGACGTGCACCGTTCGGTACGATTTAAAATGTTGTCAAGGCTTTTATTTTGGAAGTTTTGTTAACCTTCATTTCAAAGGGCCAAACTAATCCCATGCGTAATAGTCCTTGGGTTAAAATAGTTATATAATGCTCAAAACACAAGTAGCTGATGTAAAAATATTCAAGGCTTTTATTTTGAAATTTTCAGTATGCTTCATTTCAAAGGGCCAAACTAATACCACGTGTAACAGTGCTTTGGATGAAAAAGTCAAATAAAGCCAAAAAGAGCAATTACGTCATGTAAAATTATTCAAGGCTTTTATTTTGAAATTTTCAGAATGCTTCATTTCAAAGGGCCAAACTAATACCACGTGTAACAGTGCTTTGGATGAAAAAGTCAAATAAAGCCAAAAAGAGCAATTACCTGATGTAAAAATATTCAAGGCTTTTATTTTGAAATTATTATTATGCTCCATTTTAAAGTTCCAAACTAATCCCATGTGTAACAGTGCTTTGGATGAAAAAGTCATATAAAGCCAAAAACAGCAATTACCTGATGTAAAAATATTCAAGGCTTTTATTTTGAAATTTTCAGTATGCTTCATTTCAAAGTTCCAAAGTAATCCCATGTGTAACAGTGCTTTGGATGAAAACGTCAAATAAAGCCAAAAACAGCAATTACCTGATGTAAAAATATTCAAGGCTTTTATTTTGAAATTATTATTATGCTCCATTTTAAAGTTCCGAACTAATCCCATGTGTAACATTGCTTTGGATGAAAAAGTCATATACGGCCAAAAAGAGCAATTACTTCATGTAAAATATTCAAGGCTTTTATTTTGAAATTTTCAGTATGCTTCATTTTAAAGTTCTGAACTAATACCACGTGTAAGAGTGCTTTGGATGAAAAAGTCAAATAAAGCCAAAAAGAGCAATTACGTCATGTAAAAATATTCAAGGCTTTTATTTTGAAACTTTTGTTAAGCTTCATTTCAAAGGGCCAAACTAATACCACGTGTAACAGTGCTTTGGATGAAAAAGTCAAATAAAGCCAAAAAGAGCAATTACATGATGTAAAAATATTCAAGGCTTTAATTTTGAAATTTTTGTTAATATTCATTTCAAAGGGCCAAACTAATACCATGTGTAACAGTGCTTTGGATGAAAAAGTCAAATAAAGCCAAAAAGAGCAATTACGTCATGTAAAAATATTCAAGGCTTTTATTTTGAAATTTGCAGGATGCTTCATTTCAAAGGGCCAAACTAATCCCATGTGTAACAGTGCTGTGGATGAAAAATTAATATACGGCCAAAAAAAGCAATTACATGATGTAAAAATATTCAAGGCTTTTATTTTGAAATTATTATTATGCTCCATTTTAAAGTTCCGAACTAATCCCATGTGTAACATTGCTTTGGATGAAAAAGTCATATACGGCCAATAAGAGCAATTACGTCATGTAAAATATTCAAGGCTTTTATTTTGAAATTTTCAGTATGCTTAATTTTAAAGTTCCGAACTAATCCCATGTGTAACATTGCTTTGGATGAAAAAGTCATATACGGCCAAAAAGACCAATTACTTCATGTAAAATATTCAAGGCTTTTATTTTGAAATTTTCAGTATGCTTCATTTTAAAGGGCCAAACTAATACCACCTGTAAGAGTGCTTTGGATGAAAAAGTCAAATAAAGCCAAAAAGAGCAATTACGTCATGTAAAAATATTCAAGGCTTTTATTTTGAAACTTTTGTTAAGCTTCATTTCAAAGGGCCAAACTAATACCACGTGTAACAGTGCTTTGGATGAAAAAGTCAAATAAAGCCAAAAAGAGCAATTACATGATGTAAAAATATTCAAGGCTTTTATTTTGAAATTTTTGTTAATATTCATTTCAAAGGGCCAAACTAATACCATGTGTAACAGTGCTTTGGATGAAAAAGTCAAATAAAGCCAAAAAGAGCAATTACGTCATGTAAAAATATTCAAGGCTTTTATTTTGAAATTTTTGTTAAGCTTCATTTTAAAGGGCCAAACTACTACCACGTGTAACAGTGCTTTGGATGAAAAAGTCACATAAAGCCAAAAACAGCAATTACCTGATGTAAAAATATTCAAGGCTTTTATTTTGAAATTATTATTATGCTCCATTTTAAAGTTCCGAACTAATCCCATGTGTAACATTGCTTTGGATGAAAAAGTCATACGGCCAAAAAGAGCAATGACGTCATGTAAAATATTCAAGGCTTTTATTTTGAAATTATTATTAAGCTCCATTTTAAAGTTCCGAACTAATCCCATGTGTAACATTGCTTCGGATGAAAAAGTCATATACGGCCAAAAAGAGCAATTACGTCATGTAAAATATTCAAGGCTTTTATTTTGAAATTTTTGTTAAGCTTCATTTTAAAGGGCCAAACTAATACCATGTGTAACAGTGCTTTGGATGAAAAAGTCAAATAAAGCCAAAAAAGAGCAATTACGTCATGTAAAAATATTCAGGGCTTTTATTGTGAAATTTTCAATATGCTTAATTTTAAAGTTCCAAACTAATCCCATGTGTAACAGTTACTGAGTTAAATCAGTTATATACAGCCCAAAGCAGCAAGTAGTTGTAAAGGCCAGTTCTCAGTCCTGATCTGTTTCAACTGAGGATAGATAGAACTACAGTGATGCGTTTTTGTAGTCCAAATCACCAGCCAATAGCCTCTTGAGTTCCGTTGCTATGGCAAATAATGGTCTCAGCAGGTGTGAGCTCTGAGCTGTGAGCTCTCAAACACACAAGTGTGTTTGAGCAAACACACTTTACTGAAAAAAAGCATTGGAAACAAATCCTTCTTGTTCGGGAACCGTAATACATATTCGAAAAGCGTTTTAAGCGTATGACAGTTCAATGTGTCTTCTGCGATAGTCCCGAGATTCATATCTGTACCTCACTCAGAGCATTTACAGTGATGAGAGAAAGAAATGTTGTGCCCATATCTGATCCGAGGTCGGCTGTCACTCTAATATGACCAAAAATGAGAAACTTTGGGTCGCTTAGAGGCAAATTGTGGACAAACCGTAACTGGTATCGACGAGCCGTCTTCACTTTCGAAGAGATCACAGACGTATCTACAAAATGAAATTTGAATGGCATTTCTAGGTGAATTTGTGACGACACAGCAAATCCTCAAAAATAGGGTATTTCTAGGATTTTTCCCATTGACTTATAATGGGATTTTTTTCGTAGTTTTTTGCGAATTATGTCGCCACGTTAAGCCCAAATCCCACCAAAAGTAATAGCAATCATGGCGTGAATTTTCTGCACGTTTTGATACCTCATTTGTAGGTGTGCACCCAGCGGTATGAGCCGCATTAACGGTTACGGAAGAAAAATAAATAAAGAGACGCTTCTCTCCGACAATAGTAATAGGTTCCTGCCATTGCTTTGCATGGCAGGCCCCAATAAATAATAAAGAAACTTTTCTTGGGAGAATAGCAATAGGTTCCTGCCATTGCTTTGCATGGCAGGCCCCAATAATACTTAAAGAGACGCTTCTCTCCGACAATAGTAATAGGTTCCTGCCATTGCTTTGCATGGCAGGCCCCAATAATAAAGAAACTTTTCTTGGGAGAATAGCAATAGGTTCCTGCCATTGCTTTGCATGGCAGGCCCCAATAATAAAATTCTGAAACTTTGTGCTGGTTTTGTGACAGTACGACGAGAATGAAGAAACCCGGGAGCTGCTGTCTCTCATGACCCCCAGCGCGTGTGACCCTGAGCCTGACCCTGACCCCCATCCTGACCTTGACCCTGAGCCTGACCCCCATCCTGACCCTGAGGCTGCTGATGGGTGAGTTTGAGCAGATATTGATTTAAAACAAAACAAAATTATTACAGAATGTTTGATATTTTGTTCATTTATTTAATTCCTTAAGTTCCTTCTTTTGTTTTTCTTTCACTTCTTTTTGCTCTTTCCTTTTTCATTCATTTGTTCTTTGTTTTGTTCGGTGCAATGTTTTGTTTCTTTTGTTCGTGTACATGTTCATTTTGTTCTTTTTCTTTTTCCTTTCGTTTCTTCATTCTTTCTTCCTTTAGTTCCTTTGTTCTCTTGTTCTTCCCTCTTTCCGTTCTCAGATTAAACGCTTCGTTGGGTTCTCTGTCTCTCAGTGAATGTTTTTCGGTGAATCTGTTGTCCGCAGGTCTGAGGCGACCAGAGAATCGTCTCAGGTCAAATCGCCCTCCCAGAGGTCAAAGAGCGATCCAGACTCTGACCTCGACAGGTGAGACGTTTCTCTAGTAGTCAGATTTTAACTTTCATTTTAATCAATATTTAGATTTAAATGTAATAACCTCGTTTCTTATGGACGCAGCGATGATGACCTGCCTCCGTACGACATGTCAGGAGACGTGGAGGCGAGTCGGGCGGCGCCGCCTCGTTACCTACGGGACTGTCTGGAAGGCACGGTGCAGATCAGTTCTCTCTGTTCGGTTCTCTCTGTTCGGTTCTCTCTGTTCGGTTCTTTCTGTTCGGTTCTCTCTGTTCAGTTCTTTCTGTTCGGTTCTCTCTGTTCAGTTCTCTCTGTTTTTCTTTGTTCGATTCTGCTGCAGAAATAGAAACCCGTTTCTAATGTTCTCCTGGTTTTGTTGATCAGCTTTGATTTCCTCTGACGACTCGCAGCGAGTCGAGTTCAGTCTGAGAGCGGCGGAGAGTTTGGTGAGGAGGAACGTCTTCGCAGCGAAGGAGGTGAGAGCGGAGGGAATATTTATATGGAGTTTATTTTGTTCTTTCTTCTTATTTCTTGTTCGTTCTTTATTGTTCTTTTATTTCATTTGCTCATTTGAACAGAAGAACGAAAACATGGTTCTGTTCTTTCTTTCCTTTTCTTTCATTTGTTTGTTTGGTTGTTGGCTACTGTTGCCATGGCAGCCAGAGCCTGGAGAAAGTTTACAAATATCTTGTTTGACATTATTTGAGGCCTGGTTCTGTCTCAGATTCACTGGTTTGCATGAAAAAACTATAAACTCAGGTCTGTCATAATATTTTAGACATTTTTTGACTCTGGTTTGTTTACGTTTTTGGTTGTTTTTTTTAGATCAGTGTCCAGATGACCAAAGTGCTTCTTCACATGGAGGATAAATTCAGCGTTAGCGGCTTCCTGGTTCTCCGGCAGGCGGCCATGGTGGCTCTGACCGCCGTCGACTCTGTTCCTGTACGACTTTGATTCATTCTCTGCGTCCAACCTGATCGCGTTACGCATCGTAAATCAATCCGTCTCTGTCTGTCTCAGGTTACTCAGTTCTTGACTACAGAGTTTTACTCCTTGAACTACAGCCTCCGGCAGCGACTGGACATCTTAGAGGTGAAACCAGCAGCTTTAGCCACTTTTAAATCTTTTAAATCTTTATGAATTTGATCATGTTTGGGTTCTGCAGGTCCTCGCCTTGGCAGCTCAGGAGCTTTCCAAACCAGCCGCCGATAAAATAACCGCAGCTGCCTCGGAGCTGACGCCTTACCAGAGCAACAGCGCTGCCAGCTGGAGACAGGAAGTGGAGAAGAGGATCCAGAATAAAACCAAACGCATCTCTAAGGTCGCTGCTCGTCTTAGCGCCTCGCTAAACTTTATAAATAGTTATTTTACAACCAGAAATATTACTGCTAGATCTTGAGAGGCGCAAGTTATAACTCATTTGGGTTGCTAGGCAACAGGGCTAGGCTCTGCCTCGGTTGCTAGGCAACGGCTCACTGGCCTGGAATGTGATTTTGAAACGGAATTTTCCGGACACCAAAAAACACGAACTTATTTGCAGAAAATGACCGGCTGTTTTTAGAGGGAGCAGAAACCCAAATGGAAGTAAAAAAATGTTAAAAATGGGAATTAAGCAGAAATACTGAACTACATGTTTAAAATAACATACCCAAATCTAATTTTTTATTTTTTTTTACAGACTCTTATTTAAATAATCTCTGTACCAAAATAAAGCGAAACCTTTGTAGGATCCATCAGAAGTCCAAACATCACAGCAGCTGCTGAAGTTTCAGAGAAAATGAAGACGTAACACAAAAGCATTTATATATGTATATTTTGCTCTTGATACGTTATATAAACCTTTAAAAATATTAATTTTGATTCAGCTGAAGTAAACTAAAGCCTAGTAACAGAAGTTTTAGTAAAAGAATACCACGTTGTTAAATCCACTTTGGTTAAAACCGTGTTTTATGTGACTTATAGACGTTTCCCTCTGTAGAAGTCATCCCGTTGTTTAGGTCAGGCATTAAATAAGACGACCTGTAAAGCTAACTGTGTTGCATCATGTTGCGTTGATGTTCCTGCAGGGCTCCGCCCAGCCGCGGGCCGGAGCCGCTCCAAACCGCTACGCTCCTGTTGCTGGATACTTCTTCTTTCCTCTCCTCAGAAACTACGACAAGTTAGTATTTTAGTGAAGCTCTGAAGATTGGAATAGTTTTAACTGATGGGATAAAGAAAAACTCCTTTCTGGCAGGCCTGAGGTGACCTTTGACCTGCTGGGCAGTGACCACCTGGTTCTGGGCAGGTTGATCCACACTCTGGGCCTCTTCATGCACCTGGCCGTCAACGCACCGGTATTATATTATATTATATTATATTATATTATATTATATTATATTATATTATATTATATTATATTATATTATATTATATTATATTATATTATATTATATTCATGTTTCCCTTCTGTTATTGCCCTGATTTTAAAAAGTCTCTTTAAAGAGAAAAAGTTTGGATGGAGTTATTAAGCAGCTCAGTCTGTGTCCACATTTGTTTCAAAGTTCTGCTACTGATAATAATCTGATGCTAATTGTTGAATTTTTTCAAATTTGTCAGTCATATGTAAACATTGTGTTACCATTTCTGCTAATCCAGGCTGATCTGACTGAGCCATGCCAGCCGTTCAGCCTGTTTCCTGCAGTCAGGCTGATCCTCATGCTGTTTATTCCCAGATAGCTGCACAGATGGGAGCTGCGTTGTTGGACTTTGTGTGGGCCGTTCGGTACCACGCTGACCAGTACGTCTGACTCACATCGCTGCTTCACACACAGGTTGACTGGAAAGTCTGGAGTTTTTATTGGTTTCTAACTGGGTTTCTTGTGGTTTCTGTTGGTTTTGTGTCGTTGAAGGACGGTGAGGCGAGGCGTCCTCTTCGCCGTCTGCTCCGTGTTTCTGAGCATGCCCAGTCAGGCTCTGATGATGGACCTCAGCCAGCAGCTGATGGAAACAAGAACCTGGCTGGCAGGTAAAATATTAAAATAACAGAAGAAAATATGATCAATAAATCACTAGATTAGAGCATTCTGGGTTTCAACGACTCAGGATTCATGATCCCACCGTCTAAATGTTCCTCTCCTTCCTTCCTTCTTTCCTTTCTTTGTTTAATTTCTTTTGTCCTCTCTTTCCCTCCCATTTTCCTAATTTCTTCCTTTCCTTCTGTCTTTCTTTCCTTGTTTAATTCCTTCCTTTAATGCCTTGTGTCCTCTTTCATTCCTTCTTTCCTTTATTTAATTCTGTCCCTTTTTTCTCTAATTTCTTTCATCTTTCCTTCCTTCCTTCTGCCACAGATTCATGGTATGTTTTTATATTTTAAAATCAACATAAAAAACTAAAAACGGGAAAAGTCTCGAGTTTCTCCGTGAAACTGAAACCAAATTTTCACAACATGAAAATCTGACGCTGAAGATACGAAGCATGACGGGATATTTCTCCATCTGAGCTGTAGTCACATCTCCACCTGCAGAGTGTATTTCTGTCAGCGGTTTCCCATCAGACACACACACACACACACACACACACACGTTTGCGCAGCTATCTGTGTGGGGACTTTCCATTGACTTCCATTCATTTCTACAGCCTAAACCTTATCCTTACCCTTATCCTAACCCTATCCATTACATACCTAACCGTAACCAAAACTCAATTCATAAATCCAAAACTTAGTCCTAAATCTGACCCCTGACCCAAAAACAGCGTTTGCCCTTGTGGGGACCGAAGCCTGGTCCCCACAAGGAGCAGTGGGTCCCCACAGTGTAGTATATGTCAGGAAAATGATCCCCACAAGGTATTAGAAACAAATGCGCACACACAGACACACAGATTTCTGGGAAGGAGATGAGGAACCAGGATGTCCTGTGATGCGATTTGCTCTGTTTTTATTTCTTTTTTCTTTTTGCCTGGAGCAGAAAATCAGTGAACTGAGACTGAAAGCACTAAAACAATGTTTAGTTTCCTGTCTCTAAAAACTGGTTCTGGTTCTGGTTGTGTTGTCTGTCCACAGATGTGGCTGAAGCGGACCCGGACGCCGACTGCCGCAGTTTAGCTGTGCAAAGCCTGGTTCTGCTGGATCAGAACCTCAAGAAGCAGCTGCAGAACCCGAATGGCCTCAGCCTGGAGTCGTGACCGGTTCAACATCTGCGTGAAGAGAGTTTCTGATGATTGTCTGGTGGAGATGACGCTCCAGATGTTTCCTGGATGTTTCCCAATCATCCGGATCAGGGCGTCCTTTAAACTCTGCATTTACTATGCAGAGATACTGCGAAAGTGAATGATCCACTTCCTGGATCATTCAGCCAGACACAGGAAGTGGACTGGTGACCAACGTAATGCCATTCACTGCAAAAACACAAAGTATTACCAAGTCATTTTGGTCGACTTTCTGTTTCAATTATCTTAGTTCACTTGAAATAAAACAAAACTAACTTACAAGTTACTTTTCATCACGATGTAGGAGCTGGCAGATTATTTCACTTTCAATAAGACATTTTTTCCATTTTATAAGTAAAATAACCTGCCAATGGAACTAGTTTTTTTAATATATTGTTTAGCAATATTAAGAAATTAGTATCTTAAAACTAAGTTCTTATTTTGCCTTAAAAGTTACTTTTAAGTTAGTTTTGTCTTATTTGTAGTGTAATAAGACATTTGCACTAAAACTAGACAAAAATACTTGGTAAGATTTTGTGTTTTTGCAGTGTATAAGTCAGTTCCTTAAAGGAATTCCTGCTTCAATTTCTGGTTTAATTCTAAATATCAGGATTAAAACATAACTTCCTTTTGACCAACATCTTTCCGGTACAAGCAGCAGTTTGTTTCCAGAGAACATCCTGTGAATATTTCTGTACAGAAAAACTTTTGGAAGTAAGGGAAGATGGAAGTACTACTACATTCGGTCGTCACAGTTTTCTGTACAAGCTGGATTATTCTCCAATTAAAATGTTTTTTGTTAGACCAAACTTTTTTTTTTTGTTGATTTTTTTTTCTCATGTAAACTGATGAATTTGATGAGTTTATAAATATGTGTTGCTTGGCAAGCCTCATAAATATGTATAAAATACCTTAAGGGCAGTTCATTATTTTTACTTTGATAGCATAAATTTTACTGTAATAAAATAAAATAAAAAATCCAATCTATTGGTTGAGTAAATATGAGGTTAAGATTGAAGCAACTAAACACTCTGTTGGGTTTGGTGTGAATCAACACGTATGTTTCACCAGATGAAAAAGTTTATCTAGGATACCAATGAAATTTTCCCTTTTTATTTAAAATATTGCACCTTATAAATCAAATTTTACCCTTTGAAAAAGGCAAAATTCTGAATTCTGCTCTTTTGTGGAGCAGAATTCTGGAAACGTCCAGCTACCATTTTAGAACAAGCTTAATGTTGGCTTATGTTTATGAAAGTACATTTGTAGTACTCTAAAACTATTATTAATAAATAAAACGTATACATTACCATAAGCAATAAGAATGGCTTTATAGAGATGTAAATGATCAAACATTTACAAAGGCACACAAAAACAATACTCTTAAAGAAATTGGTGCATACATAATTAATCAGAATACTCAAAAAAATCTGCTAACAGCACAAAAAGTAAGGAAATTTGTGATTGGAGGCTTAAGCCAATTTTTGTACATCATAATAAAAGTACTGTTTGAACATATTCTACTAAATAATTGGAACAACATAAAACGTTAAAATAGCGCCGTTTGTGATCATCTTATGGGTTTTCGTACAGGCACTTTCTGAGCCATCTATGGCTCACCATCAATGTTCCATCTTCGGTACGGACTCGGCCCCGTTCGCTGTTTTCCGTCGCTCCGCCTCCTTACGTAGCCTCTGAGGTTGTCATGGGCAACTGAGAAAGACGCTTTTCCAGTAGACAACACCGCTTGAAGTAACGGTCCATATGACGCGCTCCGTCCGTTGTGACAAAGCGAAGTGTCGCTAATTGAAAAGAAGAGACAGTAAAGTAAGTCTTCATTGCCAAATAGTTTTTGTAGTTTTTGTTTTTTTGTGTGTTTCAGCGAGGAAGAGACTACAGGCGCTAACTTTGCTAGCTAAGCTAATGCTAACATCTAATTGATGCTGTAAGGTTTGTCCTTTTTTACACATAAAGCCTGTAGCGTTCTTCATAGCTGACTGTTACGTATTAGAGACCGTAATCGAGTTCATTTAAATCTGCCTGTGTTAATGTTATACGTTGTTAATGCAACCTTAAAGTAAAATTACCCTGAAGGTAAGCCAAACTAGAATAGAAATATCATTTAATGTGAAGAAATTCGGTTGTGTTAGAAGCCAAGTAAAAGACAAATGTAAACATGTAGCGTCACAACATAAAAAAATATAAAAATAAACAATAGGAGACAAGTAGTACAGTTATTAAAACTAGCACATCTGTTTAAAAGAAATGTGCAATAGAGCGGGGTAATTTAACAAAAAAATGAAAACAAGAGATTTTTCAAAAAAAAGAAAAACTGCACATTTTAATTCTTAAAATGATTCTTAAGAATCAACTTCTGATTCACCACCTATAACACCAAGTAAAGAAGTGATCTGTATCTGTATTACTTTATTATTGTCCCCTGAAAATGTTTCCTTGCAGTAAGGTGAAAAAGAAAATAAACAACACAGAGACAATCATATAACAACATCAGCAAGACAGTAAAGCATCTACTAAATATCTGTACAAATATCAATAAAACAGATTGGATGTAGTAATAAGTAAATAATAAAATAAGCTTGATCATTTCCATTCTGAAAATTAATATTTTTTAAGGGAAAATTTGTTTACATAGAATCATAATCCATTTTATTTATGGTTACTATTGTTTTTATGTTTTAATTTTTATATTTATTGTTTTTGATTGTGTTTTATTTTGGATATTTAAAGTGTTCGTACAATTTTAAAGTTTATTAGAGGGCAAACTTGCATTATTATGTCTTTACTTAAAAATATATAGATACAGGTAAACAACAATACTATCGTTTATCGCAATAATTTTTGAGACAATTTATCGTCCAGCAAAGTTTGTTTTACCAGATCAGGCCAGATCACATTTTAAACTCACCTGTGAGAAAGATATTTAGAACATGATTACTGATTATTCTAGAATAAAGAATAAAGTTCTGTCTGATTTAATGTACGTTGAATAAATCGTCACACACACATATATATACTGTATTTTGGCAATATGTTCCTAACTCCATCTCTGTCATCCAGCCGTACTGAGGGAACATGGCGGTGTATTTCGACCACCGCATCGAAGCCCCCGACAGAAGCAATCTGCCGTCTCATCTGACCTGGCACTCCACGCTTCCCATCCTGGCTGTGGCGTCGAGCGGCCCTGCTGCTGGTGGCAGCGTGGATCTTTACCTGCAGCAGGTGAACTGGGATCAGACGGTCGGATGGATCAGCTGCAGCGTTACTTCAACTCCGTTAAAAACGATTCCTCTCATTAGTTCCCGTTTTGTTTGCGTGGCGCATTGATATAGTGTTTGTGTTTTAGAAAATATCCAAGATGAAATCCTGGGCCCTTTATTTCCAACGTTATGGGAGAGGAACAAATATTTCAGCTGTTTGAACTGTTCCCCCTCCTTCACATGGGAATTAATTAATTTACCAGCAGGTCTTTAACTGGTTATTCCTCTCACTGTGATCAACAAATCCTGTGGATTTGTAAACATTTACCAACTTTTTAAGAAAAAATTATTTTACTATGGTTTTGTTTTTTTGTATATATATTTTGCTGTTAATAGTAATTATGCCAATTTTTTACACTTTTGTTAAGTGTATTATTAGTTATGGAGGAATATTTAAGATATATTATCTAGAAAGAATGTTTAAATGTGGTTGTTGCCATTTGTTTGTTTTGTCGGTTTTTATGATATTTATTGGTTTTCTGTTAAATAATCCACAACCTGGTTGTTACATTAATGTTAGCACCGTACCGTATGAGTAATCTCCGTCTGATATTAACATCTGCAGTCATATTCAATAAATTAGGATATATTTTCATACAAGGCTTGTTTATTATATTAAAAACTCCTTCGCAAAAACTGTTGATGTCAAAACCTTTCCTGTTAAAATTTTAATTTCACAGCGAGATTCTTATTTTTAAGCCAGTTTTAAGTTAGTTTGAATTGAATACAACATGGTGCATATTTCTAATTAAAGAGTTTATA
The DNA here is from genome assembly GCF_002775205.1 of Xiphophorus maculatus. Classification (NCBI taxonomy): domain Eukaryota; kingdom Metazoa; phylum Chordata; class Actinopteri; order Cyprinodontiformes; family Poeciliidae; genus Xiphophorus; species Xiphophorus maculatus. The sequence continues at coordinate 2,197,865 of NC_036452.1, forward strand.
TTGATAATGAAGACTGATTGATAAATTCGTATCAGTACTGATGTTTGAAGCCTTACGTGTTTCTTTGTGGTCCTTTCCAAACTCAGGGTGAGTGTGTGAAGAGCTGCCATGTGGACCGGGCCCAGCCGGCCGCCGTGCTGCGCTGGCATCCCGCAAAGCCGGTTCTGGTTCTGGGCTGGGAGAGCGGGGAGGTGGTGCTGCTCACGCATCCGTCCGGAGATCAGACCGTGCTGCCGGCCGTTCACACGGCCCGCATCGCGCTGCTGGAGTGGAGCGGCTCCGGAAGCCGCTTGGTAACCGGAGATCAGGTTTGCTGCTTCATAACGTGAATAAAACATAAACGCTGTTTTTGTTCTGAATTTAACAATCATTGTGTTTTGGCAGAATGGAGCTCTGGCCGTGTGGAAATTAGATGCCAGAGGGCGACTTTTAGGAAATTACCTCGTTAAGCACGACTACAACAAACCTTTAACCTGCTGCATTTTCAAACCTGCCTCTCCTGGGGTGTAAGTAGCTCACAGATTTAAAGCTAAACATGTTGCAATTAATCAGTTAAAATGAGATCAATAACTTTCATTCTGATGATCAATTCAAATCTGTTGTTGGGGAAGATGAGATGGAAAAAATGTGGAGCTAAATTGGGTATTTACTTTGAAACAACAAAAAAAAGACTTTTAATTTGAATAGTAATTTTGAGAAGTTTGACTTTTTCTTTTCAGTTTCATTTTTTTTCTTTTTAACAAAATTTATAGCCCCGATTTTGCTTTATAAAAAACACTTTTGTTTATGTTAAGAGATTTAATAATCCTTTTATTTATGTTTTTGGGGGTTTTGTGGTTATTTCATTTTTTATTTATAGTTTCTGGTTATTGTTTTATTTTGGATATTTAAAGTATCTTCCAGCTCCAGGAAGAAGTATTCTTTACTAAATTAGTAAATTAGTTTATTGATCTTCCAGGGAGTAAACTTGCATTATTAAGCCATTTTCATTGAAACCGTTTTAAATGGTTTCTAAATGACAATATTATCATTTATTGCAATAGTTACAGGGAACATTTATCATCCAGCAAAATTTATCATGACACTTTCTGTTGTTTCATCACATTAAATGCAAATTAAATACATTGAAGTTTGTTGCAAACAGGTGCAAAAGTAGTACAAAGAGTTTTCAAAAACACTTTCTAACATTATTATTGTTATTGGTTTTATTTGAAGATATATTATGTGTTGATTGTGAAAGAAGAAAACAGAAAAATCAGAATCTTTCTTCACACAGTCAAAAATGTAGATCCACAGGAACAATTATAATTTATACGTTTTTTAATACTTTATTTATCTTAAATCCATTATCATTAGTTTTTAGTTCAGATTAAAGAAGCCGCAGCAGAGAAGCTAAATTGAAGAGATCCTAGTACTTTAAAAGTTACATATAAAGTGATTTATAGATAAAGATTTAGATTTTTATTAGTAGTATAAGAGAGACAGAAAAGTTCCCAGGAAATGTTTGAACATTTTGACTTTTAAAGCAAACCATATTAAAATCTAAAGACATTAAGAGGAATGTTTCAGGTGGAAATGAGCCTGTTTTCACACCTGATCTGATCTGTGTTGTTTCCATAGCGATGTGGCGATGTTGGCGCGGGCGTCGGTGAGCGGAGACGAATCGGCTCTGGACATGTTCAGCTGGAAAGGGGCGCCTCTGAAGATGGGTCCTCAGGAGGGACTGGGCTTCTACGTCAGCAGCTCCGACGGTAAGACGGTTCAAACGTTTCTGTGACATGGCCCCCAAAGGCCCGGGAACCCCCTCTTTACAAACCCAAACACAAAGCTACAAAATATGTTAAAAAAAATCCACTGCTAGAATGTTTTATCCACTAGTCAGTAATTATTTTATTCATTTAGCATAAATGCTGCCTCATTTTTTCTTATTTTAAATTATCCTGTAACAGAGAATTTTATTATCATAGAATATATTATAACTTTATTAAAGGGCTGGACAATAAATCAATAACAGTATTAATATGTGATCAATATCAATAGACAGTACATCTGATACAATATTCAATATAAAGAATATTTTAAGTTGGTGGAACCTACTAACTCACTCTTTGGTTGCCTAGCAACAACCTGCTGGGTAAGAAGCAGTTTCTAGCTCCCCCAAACTTCGGTTACCTAGCAACAACATTCTGAGAAACCTTCCGAGCAGTTTCAAGTTTCTCCACTTTGCCTCATAACTGCTAAAAAGTAAAAAACTAAATGGAGAAAAAACTGGATAAAACATTTAAGGTCACGTCACCAGTTTGGCTGCAGTTCAGATATTTAAAACAAAAAACTTACCAATAATTATCAATATCGACTGATATGAAAAACTTATATTGTGATAAGTTATTCAGCTCGACTTTATTACCAGATAATCACAATTTTTTTTTTTACCACAAACCCCTTACTTGATTATAAGATAATATTATTTTATAATAATCACATCAAATTTAATTTGATTCCTATAGTTCTTATGGTTTATCACAGCAGAGTTTGGCTCCTTTGGTCTCCTTTTGTCAGAAACTTTTCCATTTCTAGCTCGCTACGCTTGCTTGAGCAGCAAAGCAACTTGATGAGTTTAACTGGCAGCCAATCAGAAAATAGGCAACAAAAATAACATTTAAATCAGTTACATTAACTTACATTTATTTAAAAAAAAATTTGTATGGGATTCAATCTTTTTTTAATCAATTTTGGCGCCCCCTGTGTTTTCCGCGCCGTTTAAACTGTTTGAAGCCGATGTGTGATGACCTGCAGGAAAGGTCCATGCTGTGGACGAACAGGGCAAGACGAGCCCGCTGCTGAGCGAGGACGGCTCCATCAGGAAGCTCTTCTACCTGGAGAAGAGAGGTGTGCTGGTGGTCGTCACGGACACCCTGATGCTGTCGCAGTACACACTGAGACCAGAAGGGGGAGCTCACGAGTTCATGAAGGTACACTTTGACCGTAGGTTCCTAGAGTTAGATGTCTGATTTCTGCAGTAAATGTCTCATCTTCATTTTAATAAATAAATAACCAGGTTATGTTTAATGTAACAGGCAGAGTTGGGTACTAACCAGTTACATTTACTTGTAAAATGTACTTTTAAAAGTGTTTTCACTACGCTGTACTTGTTACTTTTACTTGAGTAATTTCATTATGAAGTATTTCTACTCCTACTTTAGTAAAATTTCTGCATTTTCTATCCACTGAATGAACAACAAACATGTTTCAACCAAAAATCCACCAGACTCAGACACACACCTGCAGATTCTGCTAAAGTTTCATAATTTTTTTATTGAAAGAAACTGATTTGGAAGAATTTTATTTTGGCCAATTTTGTTATTTTTTGTTGCTTATATGAATTATTGTCATTAAAATACCATTATTTTCCTTAAAATACCAAAATTTCCACATAACTTTGTATTTTGGTTGGTCAGATGATGTAATTTTTAAATATTAAATTTTTACTCAAGTACCTTTTTTTACTCCTGTATCAGTCATTTCTTTTTACTTTTACTTGAGTAAAAACACATTGAAGTAGTTCTCCTCTTACTTTGTTTGGTTTCTGTCTGCAGGTGAAGTTGAGCAGCACAGCCGGGCAGAACGTCGACATCATCTGGACCGAGAACAGCCTCCTCATCACAGCGACAGGCGAACCAGTCATCAAGTCAGTTTCTACCCGCCATTCCTCTACAGACCAACATAAATGAGTGAAGCGTGATTTTAACCTGTTGAATTATTTTCCTTTAAACATGTCAGAATTTGGGACCTGGAGAGAGATGAGAACTACGTTCTATCTCTGGACGAAACTCTGGGATTTAAGAAGGGAGAGATGATCAACTGTGTTTCCTACTGCGCAGCCAAAGGTAAATTCATTTAGAGGCAGAAAATCTGGAAAATACTTACTTTATCCATCCATTATCCAGCGACACCACCAGCAACACCTACACTGCAAAAATGCAAAATCTTACTGAGTATTTTTGTCTAGTTTCTACTGCAAATATCTTAGTACGCTTGAAATAATACAAAACTATCTTACTAAAAACTATCTTGATCCTTTGCAACTTCGTCACTCAAGCACTGGTAACAGTGGGGTGTCTGTTGTTATCCGGAAACAGGCAGACATGACCCGGTGGGCCGGTCTGTTGGCCCAACCTCTCAGACTGCACAGCAGAAGAGGATACGGCTGATTTTTAGACCTTTGCCAAGGGGGATGATCGGCCCATCACCGATTTCCCAAACTTAAAGAAACTGGCGCTGATAAATCAGTGGACCTTTAGTGATTATCTTTAAGGCTGAGGGGCTGGTCTGTCCGTCAGCGGCTGATTTTCAGGATTGAGTGGCGGTAGATAAGATCAGTTTTGAGATGTAAGTATCGGCCGACTGCCCAATCTTAAGGAAATCGGACCCAACTGAAAAAACCGACCCACGCCTCCCGTCATTATTTCAGCATGCGGTACTACTGTTGAGTAGCTCTGAATTATTTGTTTTCTTTAATAAAAATGTGAAATGTGCAGAGATCCTGGCAGCTGGAACCTCCAAAGGCCGCATAGCGATGTGGAAGACGGCGATGCAGCCGATGAGCAGCAGCAGCTACAGAGCCGACGCTAAAGCCCTGTGGAAGCTGCAGACTCCCACTGAGATCCATGGAAACGTCACCGAGCTGCAGGTACCACCTCAGTCTGAGCACAACATTTAAACAAACGGTTTTATTCCAGAAATACAAACAGAAATATCCTGCCTCATCGCGCGCGCGCGTGTGTGTGTGTGTGTGACATCAGTGGGGCTCCAATCAGAACCTGCTGGCCGCCAACAACTCCAGAACGGTTCTGATCCTCAGTGAGCATGTGATGTCGGCGCACTTCGGCCAGCAGGTGGCAGCAGTGCAGCTCGCCCCGACTCAGCTCAGCATCACGAACTTCAGCAGAGGAGAGACGCTTCCTCTGCAGTGTGACATGCACATCAGAGGAGTGTGTGTTAGCAAGGTGAAACCAAACAAAACAGCTGGACTCTGCTTAGTTCTGCTCTGACAGGCGATGAAATGAAACGTACTTTTCTGTTCCTCCGACAGGACTCTGTGACGGTCTGGAACGGGAAACACATCTCTGTCTTTGAGCTCTCAGGGACGGCTCTGCATGTTACAGGTATTCACCCTTTGCAACTACGTCAACTACTACCCTAACCCTAACCCGTCACTGAATCATTCCAGGCGCCATGACGGACGTCAGAAGTGAAGGACAGAGCGATGGAAATAGATTTCCCAAATTGTTTTTGCCAGTTTGTTTGTGGCTTCTTGTTCGAGTCGAGTTAATTTCTCGGTGGACGTAACACACCTGGTTGGGGCTCATAGACGGCAGGATTTACGAAAGTTGGAAACAGCTAGCTTAGAAACCGACCCATACGTCCTCCATCCTGACGTGTTGATCAAATTAAAGGCGAGATGCTAACCAGTTCTTTCCATACATGCTAGGCTACATGACGGTGCGGCATCGTTTCCATGGTTACCAATGGTTAGACGAGTACCTTCTCCATAATGCGATATTTGATTGCATATTTGTGGTCATAATTACTTATAAAGTATATGAACGTTAATCTTTTTACTGTGCGATTTCACAGAGGGCTGCCAGTCGTTGTGATTGACAGCTGCTGCCGTATCTTTCATCATTAAAAGTTACACAATAAAATGTTTGGATTTATCCTGCAGCCGACAGCGCAGCCTCCTCTTAACATTTTTAAAGCGAAATAAACTGAATAAAAGCGACATCAGGTTACACACGTGTGTTTTCTGACAGGAGTGCAAAGGTCGTTTTGACTTCCGTCACGGCGGAGTGGGCGGAGTTCTGGGAGCGTGACGTCATGTTCAAAGAGTCGATAATATGTCACTATAAACTCCCTGATCACTTGCGAAATTACGACAGAGCATCGGGGTCATGCTAAGAAAATGAAAAAATAAAATAAGAATAAAGTCATAATATACTGAGAATAAAATGGTACAAGAATAAAGTCGAAATAATACGAGAATCATAATATAACGACTTTATTGTCATGCTTTTTTTAAACTTTATTCTCGTAATACTGTGACTTTACTCTTGTATTATTTCAACTTTATTCGTCCGATTTTATTCTCATAATCTGACATTATTCTCTTTTTAAAATTATTTTATTCTGACTTTTGGAAGGTCCAAAGAGCCACAGGTTGAAGACTTCTGGTGTAGAATATAAAATGCGTTAAAGTTTGTGGGTGAAACGTGAAAAAATGTGAATAATTCAGGTAGTTTAGCCTGTTTTCCTTCCATCCATCGCAGGATCATTTCCTTGTGATTCCCACATTGTTGCTGTTCATGACGAGAACCTTTACACCGTGGAACCAAACAGAGTCCAGATCCGAACACCTCAGGTACGTTGCTACCAGCTGTAGCCGCATCCTGCCGTGTGAAGCTCAGACCCGGTTTAAACGTTGCTGCTGTTGTTTCTCCCTCAGGGGACAGTGAAGCAGCTGCTAACTTTCTCCCGGGCCGAGGGAAACCCCGTGCTGCTGGACGTGTGCCAGTCGTACCTGGCAGTAGGAACAGACACGGCACACATCAGAGTTTACGACCTCTCCAGACGGTAACTAATGTATCAGAGCATCAGGACAAAAATAAAGTCGTAATATTATGAGAACTCCAAAACAAAAGATCAGTCTTTCAACAGTGGTAAAATTAGGAATATTGAGCATCTTGAGAAGTTATACTTTGGTATTTGTTTTACAGATAAGGAAATACTTAATCTGTTAACACATCATGATCAGATTATTATCAACAGCAGGCTGTGCCCTGTTATTTATGATAATCTGATGTTTATGTGTGTACTATGACTTTATTCTGGGAATATTGTGACTTTATTCTCAAAATGTGTCTTATTTATAACTAGTTGTGTTTTCTTAATATTACAACTTTTTTCTCTGATTATTTCTAATTTATCACGAGAATATTATTCTCAACATCTTACTGTGACTTTATTCTGGTTACATTATAGCTTTATTCTAGCATTCCTATGAGCTTATTCTCGTAATATGAAAATAAACTCATAATATTCCGACTTTATTCTTGTACAGATTTATTCTTGTATTATTACAACTTTATTCTAGTAATATGTATATATTTTTCCTCATGCTGGCCCTAATCCTCCGTCGCACCTGAACGCTGTTTTGTCTTTTTGCGCTGTTTTCTCTTGCAGAGACGCCAAAGCTCACTGCGGCGCTAAGAATTTGTCCGACCACATCAGCGACCTCGGCGCCCTGAGGTCCATCAAATGCAACGCCAGCGGCAGCCAAGTTAGCCTGCTAGCCTCTCAGGTGACTCGGTGTGATTCAGTCACACTTTTTAAATCAAAGAGACATCATCTCCTTTTTTTAAGCTGTAAATTTAATTTGATCTCGACTGTTTCTCAGGTCAACGGGCGACCCGATCATAAAGTATATTTCTACGACATCGAGATGGACACCGTGACGCACTTTGACTTCTTCACCGGCAGACCGTCCACTGGCGTCTCTCCACCTGATGAAAGTGATAAGTAAAGATATTATTCTTACTGCTCATGTATCAAACTCATGGCCTGTGGGCCAAATCTGGCCCGCTGTAGCTACTTCTGTGGCCCTGTAGGCTGGGGTTCTGCAACCTGCAGCTCTTAATAATTTTATTAAAAAATGCTAAAGAATTTGTGTTTTTTAAAATGTAAAAGTAATAAAAAAATACCAGCTGATTTCATGTAATATACAAAAAGCATTTCCACAAAAAATAACAAGAATGTTTTTTTTTAAAACAGCGACTTTTTTGTCTTTTGCTTGCAAAGTATGCACTTTTTAAAAATTATTTTCTATTAAAAAATGTTACATTCCACTTAAAAATTGTCATGTTTTTTTGGTGTTTGGAAAACGAGCCGTTTCAAAAACCAAATGAGCAATTACTGTGCCGTTACCTAGCAACCCAAGCTGAGCTGCAACATGTTTGGTCAGCTGGTTTTCCCGCTGTATGCGCTTTACAATGACTGCTGGAACAGACAAAGTGTTTTGTTGTTAACTTAGCATCCAGAAACCACTTGCTGCGTTCTTCTAGGTTATGCAGGATTCTCCACTTATGCTTTTCAAAGATGTGTGATTGAATAATAGCACATCTGTTTGCAGCTATTTTCACGTGTGAGAGTAAACGTTGAGTTGTAGCCAACAGCAACTTATTTAAATTTAAAGTGACAGACTCCCTAAAACAACTCAATGGTTCAGCTGAGTAGAATAAAATCTCACTATCTAAGATGATTTTGTGTAAAAAATATAATAAAAATGTTTTGCATAGACTACAGACCTATAATAACCTGTTCAAGAAACAACATTGTTCAACTTCATAGAAGTATATAGTATTATATACATTTGCCAGCCCTTCCTTATTGATTTTGTTCAATAAGGCAGGCACACACTAACTCGTATTTTCTGTCATTTCAGGCAAATGTTTCAGGAAAATGAAATCAGTGGCCGTTTTCCTGTGGCCCACTGCTGGGATGAGAGCGAACCTCGACTCTTTGTCTGCGAGACCGCGCCTGTCGGCTCGGAGAAATCAGCCAACGCTTTCTCAGATTTGGTAGATAACACGCTGCAGTGATCGTTCGTAACCTTTTTGGCGTTGTTGGCAGGATTCCTGACGCTGTGACGGTTTCTCTCTCAGGAGGACGTGTCAGTGGTGACGCTCTTCTGTACGCAGGAACATGGACTCCTGCTTCAGGACTGCTTCTCCAGGCCTTCAGGCCTTCAGGCCCTCCTCGCCCTGGATGTGCCATACTACTACTTTACCTGCAAGGTGAGTTCAGTCGCTCTCTTTGTTATTGTATTTGGATTATGGGGCAACTTCTGGTGAAAATAATTTTAGAAATGTTCTGGTTGTATGTTTGTATAGGGGCCAAACTTAGATTATATTTTTAAATTACAAGAATAAAGTCGTAATATTTGCAAAATAAAGACACAATATTACCAGAGGGAAGTTGTAAAATCACAAGAAAAAATCAGTTTTATAGAAAAGTCAGGATCTGATGTGACCAACTTGTCAGGTCTGTTTGGTTATTTCTTTGAAATAGATTCAGTCGTTTGCAGCAGCCGACCTGCTGCTGATGTGTTAAAAGATGTAAGAAGTATTTACTTATTTCTAAACCTGTTACCAAAGAATAACTTTACAAGACGCTCAACATTACTCGTTTCAACCTTTAGTTAGTTGTATTATTATGACTTGATTCTGTTACTATTGCAACTTTATTCTGGTGATATTATGGCTTTTCTGGTATTATTTCTAATTTATTCTCATATTACTTCAACGCTATTCTCATACGACTTTATTCTCGTAAAACTTTTTACTTATGACTTTATTCTTTATTCTATGATTTTATGCTCATGCAACTTTTTTCTCACACTATTACAATTTTGTTCCTGTGATTACATTTTTTTCTTATCTTGGCCCTAATACTCTGTCATAATCTGTGGGGTTTAATTCTGAGCATATTAATTGTTTTTTATGATTGTTCTTATGTGAAAATGTGTGTGTGTGTGTGTGTGTGTGTGTTCAAACACACCCAGCTGTTATTTCGGGGAGATGGTGTGTTTCATCCAGAAGTAAGTGTTTGTCTTTCAGCAGCTGTGATTGTGTGTCCTCAACATGTCCGCTCCCTTAGATCGGCACTAAAAGCACATCCTGAATATTTCTGATTACATCACAAACACCTGTAATGGTTGCATTTATTGAGGGATTTCTTTCAAATTCACACAGGATCAAATTGATCCTCACAGACTCTAACATTTAGAGCCAGGCCTGCTGACGTTTGGCTAAACGTCTCTTTCTAAGTTAAACCATGACCAAAGTTTTTCCACCAGAAAGTCAAGTTAAAACCTAGAACCTGCAGCGCGTCTTGTTATTATTTTCTGTTTTCTGTACTTCTTATTGTCTGAAGTGAATAAATAAATAGCTGAAGAAGATTACAGACGGACGCTGGGGAAAAAAGTACTTTTTTCTCAGAATTTTGATTTTTTTTCACTGAATTTTGACTTTAGTACCAGAATTCAAACTTTTTTCTGAATTCTGACTTTTTTCTCTGAAATTTGACTTTTTTTCCTCAGAATTTTACATTTTTTTTCAGAATTCTGACTTTTTTTCTCAGTGATTGCAAATTTTCTTCTTCTGTAATAAATAAATGCAAACATCTGAAACCAAAGAAAGCTACAAAAAAATTCTTAACATTCTCGCTACGTCTTCTTGCATTTAGCAAATAGAAAATAATTTAGAGATTCTAGCTGACCTGAAACAAGAGAATCTGGTCTTATTTAACTTCAGGCACTTGGAAAAAAAAACTTGTCTGTGTCTTTATTTGGCGCTCGTAAATATTTGATTTCAGCTGGATACTTTTGACCATGAAAATCCTCAATAAATCCAGATCTGTTCAGAAACCCTTCTGTTGTATCGTCATCCCACCTTGAAACTTCAGATAAGTCTTCAGATAAATCGGTAAAAGATTCATTCAGATGATGAGTGTATGTAAACTTCTGGACTCGGTTGTTTCCCTGTTGTTTGCTCCCAGCTGATCCCCATTATTATTACCCCATGTTTTAGGGCTGGGCAATAAATCAAAGACACAAGATCAATATCAGTAGATAATACATCTGATAGAATATCCAACATGTAGAATATTCTAGGTTGGTGGAATCAACTCACTCACACTTTGGTTGCCTAGCAACAAGTAGCAGTTTCAAGTTTCCCCACCAAACCTCATAACTACTTAAAAATAAAAACGATGAGTTTTTAAAAAATAAAAATGTTGTGTGAAAACTGGATAAAACAGGAAAGGTCACTAAACCAGTTTGAGTATTTCAGATATTTAAAAGGAAAAAACTAATAAATAATTACACTGCAAATACCTAAAACCTTTCTCAGTACACTTGAAATAAGACAAAACTAACATAGAAGAAACTTTCCAGCAAATACAGGAGCTTGTTTTAAGTGAATAATTACTTAATATAGATGAAAAACTAGTTCCACCAGAAAATGTTTTCACTTATAACAAGACATTTTTCCTTATTTATAAATTAAGTCATCTGCCAGTGGAACTAGAACTTTTTCATCAATATTAAGAACTATTGACATTAAACAAGCTCCTGTATTTGATGAAAAGTTCCTTCTAAGTTAGTTTCATCTTATTTCGAGTGTATTATTTGCACTAGAAGCTAAACCAAAAATGTGTTTTTGCAGTGTATTGATGTCGACTGATATGAATCAGTTATATTGGTTTTTAGCCATATTGTCCAGCCCTACCATGTTTTGATTTTATATTTATAAAACATCGATGTAACTTTCCAAGAGCTCACCTAGCGGCCTGGTCCTCTGATCCCAGCCAGGTGAGGAGAACCCAGAAGTGTCTCCACCGTCAGATCAGCCAATCAGAGCGGCTCCTTCTTCGCCCCCCGTCATGGCGTCCAGGCGTCCTCTCAGAGACTTTGTGGGCCTAGAGAAGTGCGAGAAGGGAACGCGGGACGCCATGTTGAACTTCAGCTTCTACCTGAGCGTGGGCGACATGGACGAAGCCTTCAAGTCCATCAAGCTCATCAAAAGGTATGGCGCTCAGTTAAAGGGGCTGTTAATAGGGACGTACTCTGGGTGGGGGTTCGCTGTTACTGGGCCCTGGAGCTGACCGCAGTTCATTCTCAGCTGAAGGAGTGATGGGGTATTGATTTCTGGCTGCGCTCACATTGCAGCGTGAAGTGACCCAATTCTGTTTTTTTGTCAAATCTGATTTTTTTGCCGTTGTTGTTCAGATTTCCAAATAAATGCGACCTGTATGTGATCTTCAGGGTGAATGGGGAAACGACCCGCATGCGCAGTAGAGGGCGCAATAACGTCAGGGTTCTCAGTGTTTGTGGAAGTAAACATGGATGCTAACGGTTAGCATAGCTTACACATTTAATGTTGTTGTCCAACCGGAGCCAGCATATTAACAACTTAATCGTCATTATAGTCTGCCAGGGTTGCTGTTTTTCTTCCAGCTCGTGTTTATCAGGACGCAGAAGAGTAACATCTGTTGAGTATCAATGACGTTCAGGTCAGATGAATGCGACCTGGACGTTTGGTCACGTGAATCAGATGCATATCGGATATCGGATGGCCTTGGTTGCATTCGAAAAGAATCCGACCTGTGTTGTTCAGACTGTCATGAAAAGATCAGATACAGGTCCCATTAAAGCAAAACAATTGGGCCACTTTAGGCTGCAGTGGGTAAAGCAGTGTTTTTCAAGCTGCGGCCTCCAGAGGGCGCTAAGGAGCCTCAGAAAGCCTACAGTCTTTCAAATAAAGACTGAACCAGATCCTGTTTTTATGGCTGAGAAAATATGAAATATTATTTCAGTTTTCATCAAATAATAAGCAAACTGGACGCCTTTTATTTAACAAGAAGAAAGTATTTGAAGTTCTGGATATATGATCTGATTACTTTAGTTGCAACATTTTGGTGATTTTAGTTTGTAAAAATATTTTTTGTTGACCTGTGACTATTCCTGTCATGATAACAAATGTTGGTGGACAATAAATTGTTCCAGACATTTTTGCCATAAACGATAATATTGTTGTTTTACCACCATTTTCAACTAATATAATGATAATAATAACATAATAATCTAGGAACAGATTCTCAAAGATCAATTAACTTTAAATTCTAATGAATATTTAACACTGGAACTCTAAGACATAAATATCCAAAAATAAATAAACAAAACATCATAAACATGAAATAAAATTAATTATGAAGTCTCTAAATAAAATTATCCAGCTAAAAAAAGATTTAGTTGAGACCAAAACACCAGGCAGAAAATTTTATCATCCAGTTTATAGTGGAAAGAGAAAATGATAAATCACGCAAATAGAAATGACAGAGTTTGTTTTAAAATATTATGCAATTAATTGATTTATTGTTTATTGTAACAGAACCACTGGTCTGGTGCAAACTTTCACTTGTAGGGTTTTTAAGAAAAGACTTTATTACAGAACATTTTGAATCATTTTAGAGGAGAAGGAACTCCTCGGTGTGTGTACAACGTTCCCAAACACACCCAGCCGGATTGGTCGGGACGCCGGACTCTCATCTATTCATCCAGACATTACTAATTAAACCCGCTTTCTCCTCCGTGTGTGCTTGTGTGTCGTCATAGGAAAACGTCTTCATCTCTTTGGTCCTGCAGAGAACCAAAGGACCATTCATTCATTCATTCATTCATTCATTCATTCATTCATTCATTCATTCATTCATTCATTCAGAATTTTGTGCTTCTGTCAGTTTCTCACGTACAAACACTGGGAAGGGAAATGGCATAAAAGTAAACGCATTATTCAACCGGCCGGATGTCCCAGCCGTTTTTAACAGGCCTGATGACAGCTTTACTAAGCGCAGCAGCAGAGGCTATTTATAAGAATGCCTGTTTTTAAAATGTATTTATTAAATACAGGTATTGTGTGTAATTCCCGCATATCTACACCCACTGGTCGGCATTTCCTGCAGAAATAACGCGGCTCTTCTGGGACCAGCAGTGAGCTAACAAAGGTTCTCATGGAGGCTGGATGCTCTTCAGGGTCAGATGAAATACTGACTGCAGACAGCAGAGACAGTTTGTCTGCAGTTTATTCATGCTTTATTTTGTTTAATCACTGTTAAATATTTCAGATCATCAAAAAAATCATAAAATCAGATTGTCTGAAGCACTTCAAAGTGAAATAAATTAGAGCTGAAACAATCGTGAAAGAATCAAGTTTTGAATTGATTAATCGTTAAGTGGAGTATAGAGACTCTAAAAAAGGCCATTTGATGGGAGAACAACACACTCAGAGCTGTAATTAAACCAAAACTGTACAAAAAATATAAAGATTTTTGCAGTTAAAATAGAAAAAAATCCTTCTTTGTTTGTAAATCTGTTGTACCCAGAACTCCTCATGTGGCAATTTTAGCTTCACCTAGTTCAAGTTATGTAGAAAATATCCTATTTAGCACCTTTTTTCATTCAATTATTAATTGGTTAATAAGAAAATCAACATATCACAGCTCCACTGTGTTGAGCAGAAAGACCTAAACGTTTCATATTTGGTTCAGCTGCTGATCCATCCTTCGCTACGAATGATCAAACATTCACAAAAAATGTTCTGTTATTGCATTTTAGGAAGTAAATATTTATCTTCCTGTTAAAAAATGAATTCAATTATTTGTTTATTTTGTTGCTGATTATTCCTAACTGAACACAGCAGGACTTTAGTCAGAAAACACGCAGGAAACCAGAATATTTTAAACTATTTACTGTAGAACTGCAACCTGCAGAGATGTCATTTCAATTGAAATGGAAAGATGTGACCTTTATTTGTTAACGTTTTAAATATTTATGGTAAATATTTACACCTCTAAAAATCTGCAACAAAAAAGCTAATTTCCAGGGGTTTTTTATATTCAACTCTATATAGACCTACGTATATTCCATCATTTAAATCAAGTTTAAATAGTAAAACCATTCAAATTTATCTGAAACCATTGAACACCAGTTTAATTTTGACATTATAATTTACATGTTCTATAATGCTTTTAAATATTGTATTTATATTTATATCTTGTTTTCTTTAAGATTAAATAAAGCTCTTGGGGAAAAATATACAGAACATGAAGAGAGGAAATGGAAAATGTCTTCATCACCTTCAAAATAAGAGCATAAATATAAACGTCTAACAATTTGATTAATTCTCAACAATCAATAACCAAAATTTCAACACAGATGTCAAAGTTTAACCAACTGAAAGTTGATTAAAAACAGCCGAGTAAATTATTGCTTTAGAATTTATCTGGAAAAATTATTTTAAGTAAAACTTAGTGTACTACATATTTTCAAAGTTAGCAAAAGTGTTAAGCTAAAAACTAGCTTAGCATATTAGCGAGAGGTGTGCCCACCACTACCATCATGTCTGCTCCAAACTTTATCTCTAACATTATTAACTACGTTTTGTCAGCTGGTAAAACACATCAGTAGTAACAGCAGCAGCCATTATGTTTACATATTCAGAAATATATCTTTTTATTGAATTTACAATGATATCTTGTTGATGTGCCCCTTTTCTTGCTACCCTGGTGGACTCAGACACACATTAGTATCCCACCTCTAATGATATCACTATCCTAGTCTCTTAATTTAAGGTATACAGAATGTACCACAAGCAAGCAGAATTTAATAAGGAAAGCATCATAACAAGTAAATCTAATATTTACCGTCAATTATTTTATCTATTTCAAAAACTGCAAAAAAAAAAATCCAAATAATTTTACATGAAATTGTTTATATTTTTGCATCCACCGATTAGATCTACTCTGGTTTTGTGCGTAATGAGACCAAAATATTTACTCTAAGCCTGTAGCCTTGTTAGCCTGTAGCCTTGTTAGCGTGTAGCCAACTTACCAATATGCTAATAACATTAGCATGTATTTAAATTTTTTTGCACTTTCAACTTTCAATGATGGAGACAATATGAGGTAATGTGGTGTTATTCCCAATTCATAATTATGTAAGGGACCATTCAATAAGTGCGATTAAACAAAACAAAATCAGGTCAAGATCCAGCTTGATCTTTTTATAAAGATGTTGTATGGAAGACAGTTCATGTCCAAACTCAATGTTGGCAACCAGTAAGCTCACCTTACGGTGCTTATATAAGACTTCATACAGTATAAATGTATGCTTTGGCTGCTTCGTGGTATTTTGGATAAATATGTGCTTTAAGCAGCAAAAATAATTCTGCAAAAACAAGCTTGTCCACAGGAATGTATCTTGTCTTTAGAGTCCCATCACAGACATGCAGCCAAGATATAATAGGAGCTTTTCAGAGCTCAGTGTCGTCGCTTCAGTCCATTTCCCCGCCTGGCTTCGCTCAGCATGGCGACTCCACGTACTCGTTGTCCAGCCGCGGATGAAAAGCAGAGGCCAGCGGGGGACCGAAGATTATGACCCGCGGAGCGAGGCAGTCGTCCCGCCGGTGTAAAATGTTCCAGATGAGCATGGCGGCGGCCATGGTGGCCAGCAGGCAGGCTGCGATGTTCACGTAGCAGGAGTAGGACAGGTGTGTGTAGGGCCCAATGCGGTAGAACGTGACCAGTCCAATCACCAGCACAAAACCTGGAGACAAAACAGGGACAATACCAGCTTGCATAAATACAACACACTCTGCAACAAATGGGACTCATCGTGGAGCTTTAAATTAGCAATTCACGATTCACTTTTTATACTTCCAATTCCGATGTCTGAGGTTCAGTAACTGCCGATCTGGTACAGAAAAACAGCTGGACTGACTTAAAGCTACGACTGAAAAATATGACACCATATAAGTGTTTCATATCGATAATTATTAATTAGGTTCTTTGTGTTTTATATTTGAAATACTTCCAAACTGATGGTGTAACATTTCCTGCTTTATCTGGTTTTCTCTCCACGTTGTTTTAAATTTTTTAGCAGTTATGAGGCAAAGCTTGAAACTGCTTCTTACCCAGCAGTTTGTTGCTAGGCAACCAAAGAATGAGTGAGTTGATTCCACCACCTAGCTTAGCGGCTAACGTCTTTCCTCTGCCTACGTCTCCCAGAATGCTGTGCAGCTCTGGAGTTCAGTGAATATTCTCTCAGATGTATAATTTGTTGATATTGGTCACGTGTATTTTGCAATATACATTGTTATTGATTATTAAACAGCTCTACTTAAAACCTTTCTTAATTTAAACACAGACGTAAATTTACTGAATTACAAATTTATTTGCTAACTCTGCCCCAGTACAGCTCACGTCAACACATCAATAGCTTAACAATCTTGGTCAAATATGTACAAATTTGTTCAGTCAGTTCAAGAAAATAAGATAAGATTTATTTGTCATTGTCATCAACAGATTACAATGAGATTTGGATTTGCAAATCTGCAAATATTGGCTAAAATGGTTCCAATAAAAACAGAAAAATCTGATTATAGACCCAAATATTGGCTGCCTCAGTTTCTCAAAATTACTGAATTAATTTTGAACAAAGTTGATGAGTTTAGTGAGGAATATGAGTTAGTAAATGATCATCAGTTTGTAGAGCAGATGTGTGAAAAATATGGCAACACCAGTCTATGAGAACCAACATTCTGCTGGTCTGTTTGTTGATTTATTTTAAGTGTTTCATAATAATCCACCATTTTTCCAGGAAAAATGCTCAGACAAACCCAAGACCAAACAAAAAACTTTAATCCAAACAAAGCAATCTGAATATTTTCTGTTCTGCGACTGTGTCTTTATTTATTTCTTATTGAATATTTGTGGGGAAGATAAACAGACATGCGTCCCTTTGCTTGTGTTTTACCAGCGTTGGAGCACCGTGTGGGGTCTTTGAGTCAGAAAATCTGTTTCCTCTTGGGAAGAACTCCTGAGATCTCCGGATTAGACTCCTCAAAAGCACAAAAATATCAGGCCAGAGGAAAACTTTCAGAAAGGCCTTTGAAATGTTTTATCTCCTGATTTCCTGAATTTCAGAGAGTTTAGCTCACGCAACCAGGAAGCTGGAAAGCACCAGACCAGACCAGGGTTATAATAGTTTGAAGTTTTTCTTTACAGATTAGTTTTATTTCATTGTGACATTTTGTCTAATTTGGTTAGTTTTATTAGTTTTCAGAATGTGTTTGCTAGTTTTTATTAGTTTAAATAATCAATAATCAATTAATCAGTTAAATACTGTTAAGTTTAAGTTTTATTAGTTATTGTAGTAGGGTTTTTTTCTCCAGAATTCAATTCATTGTATTCAATTTATTGATCGCAATATGAAATAAAATAATTATTGTGATTATTATTGTGATTATGCTAACATCCTTTGGGTAATGAATACTCAGCAGAAGATACCATTTTCAAAAACTGGATGTGGTTATTGTTGAATGACCAACTGAGTTTGAAAAGCATAAACATGAAAACAAAGAATATTATGTCTATAATTTCAGTATGTCTTAATAGTATTATCAATCAATAACGATAGATATCGCAATAGACACATGATCAAAATCAATAGATAAGACATCTACTAGAATATGCCATAAATGGAATATTTCAGGTTGCTGAAATCAACTGACTCACTCGCTCTGTGGTTGCCTAGCAACGACCTGCTGGGTAAGAAGCAGTTTCAAGTTCCCCCAAACTTCAGTTGCCTAGCAACAACCTGCTGAGCAACTGGAGCAGTTTCACGTTTCCTCACCGTGTCTCATAACTGTTTAAAAATAAAAAAACCCAACATGGATTGAAAAGTGTGGATAAAACAGGAAATGCTACGCCACCATTCTAGGAGTATTAAAACAAAAGACTAATCAATAATTATCGATATTGACTGATACTAAACTCTTACATGGTGATAAGTTTCTCAGCCATGTTGTCCAGTACAATCTAGTTCCCGTTAGTTATAGTTTTTCCCCATTAGTTACTATTTTTCTTTATTTCAGTTAATGAAAATGTTTTTCAGTTTTCATCATTCAGTTAGTTTTAGTTAACTATCATAACTTTGTTTGTTTGATCTTCACTTTCATTTCGTCGCATTTTCTCCAGATTTCTCCACGTTCAGGTGCAATCCGCAGCCACCCGACTGTCCGTGTCAGAAAACGAAGCTCATATCCTCCGCGGTCTAAATAAAGTCGCCCAAAATAATGAGTGGAAACAGGGATGCTGGTGCTTTAGGATATGAATCAGTTTGTTTCCGGTTCATTTCTATTCCTCCCTCCGCTTCTACAGAAAGATGGCCGTCTTTGTTTCAGACGAGGATGTGGACGATTATGTCTGTGTGTCATTGCGTGTCTGCGTCTGTTTGTATGTGAAGAATGTGACTGTTTTTATTGGTATTTAACTGTCTGGCTCCTGCTTGGGATAATGAATAATCTCCTGTCAGTTTCTCTGTGTGAACCTCTCCTTTGGCTTGGACTTATCTCCCAAACTTCCTTCCCTTTCTTCCTCTTTCCATCCTTCCTTCCTTCCCACTTCGCCACACCCTCTAAGCCTTCAGCTTCGTATATTTCTGGACATTCGACATGAACTTCTAAATAAGGATAGATCTCGTAAATGTATTATTCCAGTTTCTATCCAGTTTTAAAAACTAAATTCCCTGCAAATTAGTTTCTTTTAATAATAATAAAAAAAGCTATAAACTGCATTTATTTTGCTTTGAAGTACACTACAGAAACACCAAATCCTACCCTTAGTTTTGTTTCTAGTGCAAATACCTTATTGTTTGAATTAAGACGAAACTAACTTATAACCTTATATAGGATATATAAGCTTGTTTTAAGTAAATAATTCCTTCATATTGATCAAAAAGTCCTAGATTATTTTGCTAATAACATTGGCAAATGGTCTTAGGAGTAAAATTTATCTTCTAGTTGAACTATAACTTTTTCATTAATGTTAAGGAATTATTTAGTTAAAACAAGTTTGTATTATGTGCTGAAAACTTATTTGTTATTTGTTACTTGTCAAATAAAGTCAACTAGAGCCAAACACTAGCACGCTTTCATAAATATTAAGGAACTATTAACTTAAAATAAACTCCTATAACTTTCTGAAAGGTTATTTATAAGTTTTGTCTTATTTTAAGTGTAATGAGACATTTACACTAGAAACTAAAGTTTGTCTTTGTGTTTTTGCAGTGCGGTGGCAGGTCCAGTATTGGGCCTTGAATCTTGATTATTGTTAATGACATCGTCCCGCCCTCTCACACTTCATGCTCAGTTCCAGAGAAATTTGGCACGATCGAAAATGAAAACATTCCAGAGAAAAAGAGCAAAGGGTAAAAATATCTCCATTCATTCAGAGCTGAAGCCCATTGACCGACTCACTGGGGTGGATCGGTGAATGGTAGCAGCTTTTACACCAAAACTATGAGAAACTACAAATTTATTCTGCACTAATAGAATAAAAAAGCAATCTACTGTTTCATCTGCAGTGATTCAATTCAAATTCAAAAATACTTTATTCATCCCTATGGGAAATTAAATTAATAAAAATAGTGTCTTGCCAAAGTTTTGACACTTTTAAAATATTTTTTTACAGATTGTCAGGTCACATGCATACACTTACACTGCAAAAACACAACATATTACCAAGTAATTTTGGTCTAGTTTCTAGTCCAAATATCTCAGTACACTTGAAGTAAAAGAAAACTAACTTACAAGGAACTTTTCAGCAAGATACAAGAGCCAATAATATCAGTTATATCAGAGTCAATAATTCATTAATATTGATGAAAAAGTTCTAGTTCCACTGGCGCCGTTACCTAGCAACCCCAGCCAAGCCCAGCCCGTTACCTAGCAACCCAGTTCCAGTTCCACTGGCAGATTATTTCACTTATAACAAGACATTTTAAGTGTTATAAGTGAAATAATCTAGAACAAGTAATTTTTCATCAATACTAAGGAATTATTCATTTCCTATCTTGGTGAAGATTTATTTGTAATTTAGTTTAGTCTTATTTCAAGTGTATTAAGATATTTGCACTAAAAACTAGTCCATAAGTACTTGGTAAGATTTAGTGTTTTTGCAGTGTAAACACAGTGTTGGTGTAGCATCTTAGCATTAGCCCAACTACCACTTTGGCAGTGTGGATGTGGGAAAAACTGTGATTAAGAAACATGAGAGAGTTTGAACGCATATCCTGTTTCCTTCCATGTTTTGGTAAAGTTGAAAACAGATTTAAATCTATAAACCAACAGTTTGCCTGTTTGAAGCCTTAAGGCCTCGTTTCTAGATCTTCACTGTTTTATTTTCTCTTTCTTTTAGCTGGGAATGCGTAATCTGTTGGGATCTTCTTGCTTCTTGTTGACCTTGTGCGGCGAGCAGGCAGACATTTTTCCAGAGAGCATCAATATTTTTAGACGTTGAACTGAAAAGCATGACAAACTCTTGGCTGCTGAAGTCTGAGCTGGTTGTGTCTAATATGGAAAAGTACAGTAATATTGGGAGGGACTGGATCCTCTGTCCAAGGCCTAGATAAAGCAGGAACGTGTGCGTTAACTGGACCAACGATAAAAAGAGGATGCTTTGCTGCTTTCTGTAAACACAGACATGAAAGCCAGTCCATCTTATCTGGATGGAGCGATTCCCACCCTGCTGCCATGTGTGCTATTTCCCCACTGTAATAAACACACAAACACTGAACCTGCGTATGCACACTCCGCCCTCTGCAAGCCCACACACAAACATCGAAAACTGTCTTTCCCGTCCGTTCCCCCTCCGCCTGCTGCGGCTCAGGGGTTTGCATAACAGGTAGTCGCAGACATTTCCTCGTCCTGAGCAGGGATATCCTGGCGCCCGACAGTCGCTGCCTGCTTCGCTGCGGCTCGGCCCGTGGACTCTGGACCAGGACTAAATTTAGATGCAGAGACCCCTCAGTTCCCGCTAAAGCCGAGAAAACACCAAGCGAAACGCAGCAAAACTCGTTTCTGCACTCCAAAAATACAAAATATGACCAAGGATTTGGTCTGGTTTCTACTGAAAATATCTCAGTGCACTTGAAATAAAACAAAACTTACAAAAACCTTTCAAGAAGATATAGGAGCTTGTTTTTAGTCGATAATTTCTTAATATTAATGAAAATATACTGTTTTCATTGGCAGATTGTTTAACTTATAACAATCAATTTTTCTAATATTTTAAGTAGGCATGTTGCAATAAGCAATAAATCAATTAATGACATCAATCAATTAATCACATGATAAATTAAAATGAGCTCAGTAACTTCCATTTGTATGATTTATCATTTTTCTCTCTTTCTACCAAATTCTGGTACTTTGGTCTCAACAAGCCATTTTTTTGAAGTACAATTTTATTTGTTGTTTCTGTTGTTTTGTTTATTTTGGATATTTTAAATGTATTCCAATTCCAGTGTTAAAAGTTCATTAGAATTGAAAGTTTATTGATCTTTGAAAATGTGTTCTTGCATTATTATGCCATTAAAAACTGTCTCAAAACAGCAATATTATTATTTATTGCAATAGCTTCTGGGAAAATGTATCATCTAGCAAAGACCTAAATATTAGCTTGTTGTGAAACACATAATTTATTCTGGTTAGGTTTGGTCCTTGGTCTATACCAAACATGTTCATTACATACCTGCCCAGTTCTGCCTATTTTGAGCCCCATCCAACATTTACACACGCATGTGAAATTGCCTGCAAACAGATGCGCAGTTATACAACTGTATATCTTTGAAAAGCAGAAGTGGGGGCTCCTGCACAATCATCAGGAATGCAGCAAGTGGTTTATGTTGTTAAGTGAACAACAGAACCCTGCACTGCAAAATCACTAAATCTGACCAAGTATTTTTGGTTTAGTTTCCAGTAAAAATATTTTAATACGCTTGAAATGAGACAAAAATAACTTACCAATAACTTTAAAGCAAGATATAAGAGCTTGTTTAAAGTAAATATTTTCTTAATGTTAACTTTTTTTTAAAAGTTCTTGTTCCTCTGGCAGATTATTTATTTCACTTACAATAGAAAATTTTCCCATGTTATAAGTAAAATTGATTCAATTTCTCTCTAATAAAATAAGATTGTAGTTTCACTGGCAGATTATTTAGCTTATAACCAAATATTTTCCCTGTGTTAAAAGTGAAATAATTGGCCAGTGGAAGTGGTGCTTTTTCATCGATATTAAGGAATTACTTACCTGGTTGCTAGATAACGGGGCTTGGCTAGGCTACGGTTGCTAGGTAACAGCAAAGTGCCCGTAGAATGTGGCTCAACTTTCCGGATGTTTATGAAACGGCTCATTTTCCAGACTCCAAAAACTATAAACTTATTACCAAAAATTGGTTTAGTGTTTGTTTTTTTGTTTTTTAAGAACGTGAGCTGTTTTAAGAAGCAGTAGAAATCAAAATGGAAGAACAAAAATGTTCAAAATGTGAATTGTCTCTTTAGGCGCTTATTCTTTGCTATTTTTGTCTGCGGATCAAAATCAAACAACGGGCGAAGGCTTAAAAATAAATAGATTATTATTATTATTATAAAAAATGTACCAGTAAAGCCGGGATATATTGCTATATTGTTGCTATCGCTGGCCCAGTTTGGAGCAGCTGGATACTCACTGGCTAGCTGGAAGAGCGCAGCAATGGCCTCCTCCCACCACTGGGACTCCTGCGTGACGAAGGGCAGCTCCATCAGGCCCAGGAGGAAGATGAGCTGGCCGGCCGTCAGCGCCACCGTCGCTATCAGGTTGCACGCTCGCATCATGTTGAACTGCACTGTGGGAGCAGAACAGACGCCGCGTCAAACCTCCATGTTCACAGAAAACAGCAGCAAAACGTTAAGCATTGTAAGGGCTTGTTTTTATGAATGGAGAAGCGCTGCCAGTGGTACCCAGCTGAGCGTTTCCCACAGTTGTTTCTGAATAGCAGTTTCTGAATGGAGCCTAACGTAGGAAAAGCTTTTAAATGTTCATGTTTCTTTTGAGCGGTTCGGGCGAAGCCAACAAAAACACCAGAACCTGTAAAAACCGCCGTGCATTCAGAACATTCCTGACCAGTTTTCACACGATGCAATCAGACCGACTTTATTAGACAGATAACTTTCTACCAGCTGGGATGAAACGGTCGGCTGAGTCTGACTGTTTGGTTAATCTGGATTTAACTGGATCTGACTGAACCGACCTGAATGGGGGTCACAAACTTTTCAGCCTGTGGCTTCCAAAATAACATCTTGACTGGCAAACTCCTAAAGATATACTATATATATATATATATAATTTAAAATATATATAATTTAAAATATATATTTTTATTTAAAATATAAAATATTTTTTAATAAAATAAAAAATATTTTATTTAAAATATATATTCAATTTTTTATTCATTTATTTTTGGCCCTCTTGGCCCTCCATACACCTTAGAAATCACGTCACTATGACTCTGAAAATCATTTTGCGACCCCTCTGGGATCCCAACCCCTACTTTTGGAACCCCTGCAGTGGATAAACCCCAGGTTGAGGGTTATGGTTAAACTGGAAACCCTGGGTACTGGGAGCAGATTTTAACTTTTTGCCCCTACATTCATAACTGCCCCTCCCCTCAGTTAAACATCAACATATTTGGAAATGTCAGACTCTTGGCTGGAAGCTGATAAAAAGCATTTGAGTTGAGCAGGAACATTTGGACTGCAAGCCAGATATCAGTGACCAAGAACCTTCATTAAAAATACATTTTATGGAGCACAAGTAGTGCCAAAAAACAAGTATATCTTCTGGTAGTTTAAATGTTGTTATATGGTTTTTTCAGCAAAATATGCCCAAATGTCTAAATACTAAATATTTTACTAAAACATATGTACATTTGCTTTAGTTTAGTTCAGTGTGGCTCTATGGTTTCCAAACGTTTGTAGCCTTAGTTATGGTATTTATAAAAGGTTTATATACTGCATCATGCAGGGGTGTCCAAACTTTTTGTATTGTGAGCTGAAATTGTCAAGTCAAAAGAATTGGTAGGCCAAGAAAAATTATTTAAAGAAACTAAG